>NW_016107594.1:4307149-4357963 GCF_001604975.1 Cebus imitator
CAGGACATCAGCAGGGAATGCAGGGCACAGGCCCACTCAGGACATCAGCAGGGAATGCAGAGGCACAGCCCCACTCAGGACATCAGCAGGGAACACAGGGCACAGCCCAACCCAGGACATTGGCAGGGAATGCAGGGGCACAGGCCCACCCAGGATGGTGCTCACCAATGACAAAACGTAATCGCAGGGACCCTCCTTCCAGTCTCCCTCCTTCCTCACACAATAGAAAACCTTACTATCTCATTATACAAGGCACTGAGACCTAGAGCACCAGGGCAGCTTCAACCCATGGCTTGAAGCCAGCATCCACCAGGTAACTTCCATCTTCCTCTTCCCTGTCGTCCTGGAGCCCCACGGCCGCGTGGAGACTCCGTAGAGCACTGCAATGGAGCTCAGTACTCCCTCCTGGGCTCCTCCTTTTACAAATGGAGAAAGCTGTGTTTTCACAGTGACACTGGGGACAGTGAAAGCCTAGCAAAGTCTGGCAGCCCTCACCAAACCCTAGAACCACCTAAACATGACTCAGACCATAAAATTTACATTCTAAAGTGCACAAGTCAGTGGGTTTTAGTATAGTAGCAAAATCGTGCAGCCTTCACAGCTTTCAAATCCCAGAACATTCTCATCACCCCAGAAAGAAACCCTGTCCCCATCAGCTCCATTTCTCTGCCCAGCTCCCGACAGCTCCGGAAGTCCTGGTGGTCCTGCAGCCCTGCCTGTTCTCGGTGCTCCCCATTCAAGGAATCACATGCTCGGTGCCCTTTGGCGCTTCCTTTCCCCTCATGGTGCACTCCAGGGACCCTCCCTGCAGGCTGACTGGCGGCTCCTTCCTCCTCATGGCTGGAGCGGGTGTTCCACTGCCTGGGTGGATGACATTCTTCCTCACTGCTTGCCTTCCGGCTCCCTTTCCTTCCTCTCTTTTTCTAAACTTCATTAGCTTCTGCTCTGTCTTCTGATTACATACTTGTAAGAATGTTGTTACTCTTGTTGCATCTCCCAAATCCTAGCCTCGGGTTGGACGTAGGGAAGGCCCTTCATACACACTGGCCACGCGGGTGGCAGAGGCAGGAAGACATGCACACATCAGCCCCGCCGTCAGGAGAGCTTTGTGTGGGCACGGGGCGCCGGGTAGCCCTCACCCTCTCTGCAGGGTGTGGCTCCACCCTTCTGGGCACCCACAACTTCCAGTGGAGCACAAGATGTGCAGCTTTGGTTTGGGCACAGCAGGTTTTCCGCCCCAAGCAGTGTCCTCCTCCTCTGTGACTCTGTGGCTGCAGCAGTGTCAATGGAGACAGAACTCCACGGAGCTGAAGGTCAGGATACTTGCAAGGTTTAACTTGACACGTCTAGGCCACAGAGATGGACGATCCAGTGTCGCTAGCTTTCCCATTGCTGTGCTTCTAGCCCATGAGTCCACACAATCAAAACAGTAAAATTATATTAAATTTTAATATGAGCCACTCAATTTTCATTTTGAAAGTGGCAAGTTAATATACTGAGTGGCAGTGTTTCATTTACAGCCACAGTTCCCGTTTCGTAATATGAGAGCTGCCTTTCCACTTCGGCAGGGACCGTCCCCACACTAGGTGATAAACCAGCCCTGATAATGGGCCTCCCGTGAGGCCAGAACTTCCAAGCCGGGAACAGCCTTTCGCAGGATGAAAGGCGAGAAGAGGGCAGCCATTCAGCTAAGCGGCATGTGCTGGATACGAAGGAACGAAGCCACTGACAACGTGGCTGCACTAGATGCGGACAGTGGGGAGCTCTGCTGGGGAAGTCAAATACGAACGTGGTTTTGAAAATAAAGCCAGGGAAGTAAAACTGAACTGACGAGGCCACACGTTATTTGACAACTTAAACGCCAACCATTTTGTTTTGTGGTGTTGTCTCGACTTGGAGAAGTCAAAGTTTCAAGCAGGATCCTTCAGGAGCTGCGAAGAAATGAAAAGCCGCAAAGCCATTTGCAGGCCACTGCTGAAGAGCCGCTATACTTACACAGGTTCTATTTTTAAAAGGAACCGAGTTTCTCGAGGGCTCAGAATTATCCCAAGTTATTTCTTGGCTTTCCTCAGGAAGCTTTGCTCCTCTCAAAATCTTACTTACTAAATATGGTTCCGTGGTGTCACTTTCCAAAAAAAACCTCTCTTGTAAAAAAGTATGACTTAGGACGCCATCACCATCAAGTGGTGTTCTAGAAGTCCTACTGATAATTCAAAACCACGTAACGGCTGCTTGGAGCTGCCAGGGCAGGGCAACCTTTCCATGGCGGCTCGCACCTTCCCAGGTAGAGCCCACGGGAGCTGTCAGAGGAAATATGCAGTATTTTTCTTCAAAAGGTTTAGGATTTACCCAAGGAAATTCAGAGAACACTTAGGTTGTTAACAGTTTCAGCCCTGTGTGTATCAATCATAAGGAACAAATAAAACTTCCACAAAACTTCAGAAAAGAGCTAGAAGTGGTCCTCGACCTCAGGGGCAGGAGGCGGACTCAGAAGAGGGGAGACAGGCCCCACAGGAGCCCAGCCGCTGGCGGACGAACCCACGTTACACCAGGCTATGAGCTGCCCAAATTCTCCACCAAGACCCTCGATCTAACGCACACGTGAGAGGGGGTAACGCCAAGAGTGACGCCAGGAAAAGTCAGAGGGTGGCCAGAGGGAAACACGGCCAAGTCTCCCTGACATGTGAAAATGGCGTTTCTTGGATGGAGAAATCCCAAAATGCTTTTGTTACAGCAGAGACAGCTCTAGAGTGTAACTGCTTTAATGGAGTGTTAAAAAAAATACTGTGTGCCCTTTCATTTCATTACTGCTACAGAATCTGCACTTCCATGGTGAAGACTGGAACGGCAACATCACTTCAATGGGCGCCATGTGAAGCTGGCCTTCCAGGTGCACAGAAAACCTCTACTTTTTAAGGGTCAGTTACCAAAGTATTTCACATATCTAACGAAGTCAACAGTAACTCAAAATGGATAACTGAAAAGCGTGTGTTGCTACGAATTCAAACGCAAATAAACGTGTGTTTCTTACACAGTTTCATAGAATTTTGTGAAATATTCTAATTTTAAAAATCTGATAACCAATAGTGAAGTGTGATCATTTTATGTGGAAAGGCACCCTACGGTGGTTTTTGGCAGTAAGGGGGATCTGAGCCCTTGGTCTTTGACGTCACTGATGTCACTGTTGAGGGGGCATGGTCAGTTACCAACGCTCAGTTTCAGTACCAGCTGAACTAGGTCCTCGCTTCCTTCTCCCATTCCAAGACATAATTCAGCCTTCCTACATCTGGTATTTAAAAATCTGACCTTTTCTAGTCTCTGCCTGAAACCCTGTTTTGTCTTTTAGTGACTATCGGGTTCAAGCCGGACTTCCAGTATCCCGGGACAGAGCCTGCCACTGTGATGCTTGAATCCACCCCGGCTTTCTGTGCCATTATCAGATGGCTTGAGGAAGCATCACGGTTCTTGGTAGTAAAAATGTTTATGAGAAGTCCCTCCTCACTACTGTTTATTCCTTCGTGATTTTTCTTCAAAGATGTATCAAAATTCTGGACTTTACAATTCTCCACAATCGAGGCTGAGTGTACAGGTGAATGGTAGGCACTCACATCTGTAGACCCCTGGAGGATCATCTTTAAAGACTCATGGATTCCTCCAGAATCCAGTGGTGAAGAACACCAATTGGTTTTTATTCTAAGTGTCAAGTTTTACATTTTAACTGTTAAATCAACACTGAATATATACAACACACACACATGCTGAATAACGGCACAATTCCAGGTCCTCATGACTGAGAAACGGTGCACCTATCGGTGCAGACACCTTTGCTACCGAGTTTCTGCCCTGTTTTCCTTTTCAGAGATGGTCTATGTCTGCATAAACAGACACAGGTCAACAGCCCCCACAGGGCAACGCCAAATACCTGGCCGGGTCCAGGGGCTCGGGCCCCCCCAGTCAGCACAGAGAGTGGCAGGCAGGGACATCAGGGTAACATCTCAGTCCTGACCTCAGCCCTGTGCTGACCTCAAAATGCACAAGACAGCTGGGGCTCTGCATCTCGCTTTTTAAAAATGAGACACACTATCTCTGAAATCAGTCCATGTGGCACGCAGGGCTTGGCCTTGCTCATGTTACCAGCCTCATGGTGCCCCCTGTACAGATGCACAGAAAAGTGGCCATTTTCTTACAGATGGACACCGACGTCCATTTCCCATCTTTCACTCCTGCAAACCCTGCTGCAGGAAGCAGCTCTCCTTCTACAATTGTGAGCATATGGGTGCTTCTATGGGATGAATTCCAAGTTAATTAACTGACTCAAAAGGTACGTGCATTTAATTTCATTTTTTGTAAATATTTTTTATTCTGGTAAAATACAGATGAGATGAAATTTACCATTTCACTCATTTGAAGTGTGTAATTATGTGTCATTAAATACATTCACAATGCTGCACGACCGCATTCCCAAATAGAACCTCTATCATCATTCGTTCACTCCCATTCCCTCCCCCCAAGACCCTAGAAACCTCGAATCTATTCTTGTCCCCATGTGTGTTTTCTTCTTGTTGCTTCTTAAGAGTTCTTTGTACATTTTGGATACTAGTCCGTTACTGGGTATGTGCTTTGCAAAGATGTTGCCAAATCTGCGGGTTGTCATTTCATTCTGTTAACTCTTTCAGAGAGCAGAAGCTTTAAATTTTATTGAAGTCTAGTCAGACATTCTTTTTCTTTCCTAGGCTGCCTTTGGCGTTGTCTCTAAAAAGTCATCACCAGGCTCAAGGTCACTTGCATTCTCTCTGATGTTAAATTCTAGAGTTCTGGGTTTTCCATTTAGGTCTGTGATGTATACTGAGGTAACTTTTATGAAAGGGGTGAGATCTGTGTCTAGATTTTTGGCCCGGAATGTGGCCTATCTTGGCGAATGTTCTGTGTGAGCTTGGGAAGAATGTGTGATCTGCTGCTGTTGGATGAAGCAGCCTAGAGACGTCAGTTATGTTCAGGTGACTGATGGTCTCACTCAGTTCAACCCTGTCCTTGCTGAATTTCTGCCAGCTGGACCTGTCAGTTACGGAGTGTGGACACTGGAAATCTCCAACATTAATGGGGGGCTCATCTCCTCCTCCTGACAGCCGTATCAGTCTTTGCCTTACGCATTTTGACATGCTGTTGTCAGGTGCATATACACTGAGGATTGCTGTGTCCTCTTGGAGATTTAATTCCTCTACAGGTATTGATCGACTTACCACCTATGCAACTTACGACCATTCAACTTTACAACCACAATTGCTAGCCACGACTGCTCCGCGTCTGGCAGCACAAAT
Organism: Cebus imitator; assembly: GCF_001604975.1. Taxonomy (NCBI): domain Eukaryota; kingdom Metazoa; phylum Chordata; class Mammalia; order Primates; family Cebidae; genus Cebus; species Cebus imitator. The sequence continues at coordinate 4,312,468 of NW_016107594.1, forward strand.
GTTGCCCAGCTGGGCATACGACAGTGCAGACCAGCTTCTGGCAGCACTACCATCTCTGCGTGCAGCATTTCAACTGTACATATAGCCTACTCAACTTACGGCCAAATCGTGTTACGACCAGTCCGCGGTCCCGACTGTGGTCGTAAGTCGAGCACTAGCTGTATTATGGCACAACATTGGACAAGAAACCAAAGGTCTTGGCTGTGGCTTTTCATAAATGCCCTTTATCATACTGAGAAATTTTCCTTCTATTCCTAACTTTATGAGAGTCTTTATCATGAACAGTTGTAAGATTTTGTCAGATGCCTTTTGCGTGTCAATCAAGATGTGCAGGTAGTGTTAACTGATTAATTTTCTTAAACTGAACCACTTTTACATTCCTGGAATAAGTCCCACTTGATCATTTGTCTAAACCTTTTACTACACGGTTGGATTAGGTTTGCTGGTTTTCTGTGGAGGATTTTAGCATCTACATTGATAAGGGATCTGGTTTTCGATTTTCTTTTCTATGATCTTTTTTATCTGGCTCAGTTATCAGGGTAATGCTGGCCTCAAGGAATGTGTTAGGAATTGTTCCCTCTGATTCTAGTTCTTGGAAGAGTTTGTGGATTTGTGTTAATTCATCTTTACGTGTTTGGTGGAATTTACCAGTGAAGGTATCTGGTTCTGGATATTTCTTCCTGAGGATTTATTTTATCATTATAGATTCAGTCTCTTAATTTTACAGATCTGTTTACATTTTCCTTCTCATCTTCAGTCACTTTAGATTATTTTCATTGTTATATAAATTTGTCCATTTCATCTAGGTTAGCCAGTTTAGTGGTGTACAATTGTTCATAGTTTTGTCTAACAGTCCTTTCTATTTGTGTGGTCTGTAGTGATGCCCCCGCTTTCCTTTCCAATGTCAGTTGTTTATGTCTTCTTTTTTCTTTGGGTCATAAAGGTTTGTCAACATTTTGATCTTTTCAACCAACTGACTTATGTTTTGTTGATACTCTATTTTTAAAATTTATTTTAATTTTTTTTTTTTTTTTTTTTTTTTTTTTTTTTTTTTTTTTTTTTTTTTTTTTTTTTTTTTTTTTTTTTCTTTTTAAATGTAGGCTACTAATTGTCCTCAAAGGACAGCCTTTGTAACCATCTATAAGTTTTGGCATGTTGTGTTTTCATTTTCATTTATCTCTATGTAAGTCTTTTTAATTTATCTTGTGATTTCTTCTTGGACCCATTGTCAAATTTCCAGTTTTCCTCCTGTTGTTTATTAATGCCATTGTGGCCAAAGAGTTACTCTGAAAAAAAATTCTCCAGGTGTGCTGGTGGGTGCCTGTAATCCCAGCTAGTCAGGAGGCTGAGGTAGGAGAATCACCTCAACCCAGAAGGTAGAGGTTGCAGTGAGCCGAGATCAGACCACTGCACTCCAGAGTCGTGACAGAGTGAGACTCCATCTCAACAACAACAATAACAATAAAAACTTTGATTTTAATCTTTTACAATTTATTGAGACATGCCTTTTGGCATAATATGTGGCCTATTGTGGAGAATGTTTCATGTACACTTGAGAAGAATGTGTATTTCCATTGCTATCAGGTAGATGATTCTGTACATGTCTGTTCAAGCCTCATATTTACTAGTCTTCTGTCTAGATGTCCTGCCTACTATTGAAAGTGGTTCGTTCAAGCCTCCCACTGTTATTGTAGAGCTATCTCTTGCTTTCCTCAATTCTATCAATGGTCGGCTCACATACTTTGGGACTATGTTTTTGATTTTGGTATATATATATTTAAAATGATTATCTCCTTGGCAAATTGACCCTTCTGTCAATATATAAATATCCTTTGTCCTTCATTTTCTTAATTATTGTCTTTTATGCTGATTTTTTTTGGAGTAAACTGTTTTGATTTCCCTTTCATTTCCTGTTGTGTATTTATTTTAAAACATTTTCTTTGAAGATGAGTTTAGAATGTTAGGATTAAACTTAGAACCCTAAATTTATAACAATCTAATTCAAATGGATTAAAACTTAATTCAATAGCATTCAAACATCCTGCTGCAACACAGCTCCATTCCTTACTTCTGTCACAGGTTTCATTTTTTTTTTTTTGAGATGGAGTCTCCCTCTGTTTCCCAGGCTGGAGTGCAATGGCATGATCTCAGCTCACTGCAACCTCTGCCTCTGGGTTTAAACAATTCTCCTCCCTCAGCCTCCTGAGTAGCTGGGATTACAGGTGCCCACCACCACCGCTGGCTAATTTTTATATTTTTAGTAGAGATGGGGTTTCACCATGTAAGCCAGGCTGGTCTTGAACTCCTGACCCCATGATCTGCCCACCTCAGCCTCCCAAAGTGGTGGGATTACAGATGTGAACCACTATGCCCAGCCTTTTTTTGAGATGGAGTCTTATTCTGTACCCCAGGCTGGTGTGCAGTGGTTCAAGCAATTCTTCTGCCTTAGCCTCCTGAGTCACTGGGATTACAGGAGTGCACTACCACGCCTGGGTAATTTTTGATTTTTTAGTAAAGATGGGATTTCACCATGTTGCCCAGGCTGGTCTTGAACTCATGATCTCAAGTGGTCTGCCCGCCATGGCCTCCCAAAGTGCTGGTATTACAGGTGTGAGCCACCATGCCCAGCCTGTCACAGGTTTAACCTTTACACACTGAGTATGCTTGTCTTTTATGCACTCATCTTTTAATTTCTGTAGCAACAAAAGGTAGAGTTACAAGTCAAATATATGATATTGTTGGCTTTCCTCTTTGCCCACATAATCACCGTTACTGAAGACCTTTTACTTCATACAGCCGTGAGCTACTGCCCGCTGTCCTTCTGTGTCAATCTGAAAGATTCCCTTTAGCATTCTTGCAGAGCAGGTCTCATTTTTTGTTTTTCGGGGAATGTCTTACTTCCTCATTCATTTTGAAGGACAATTTTAAACTTCTGGTTGATTTTCCTTTTCTTTAAGAACTTTATCATCCCACTTGCTTTTGTCTTCCACAGTTTCTAGAGAAATCAAGAGATAAACTTTTTCTTGAAAGTACATAATCATCCCTTCTGTGTGATGAGTCACTTCTCTTCTGCTGCTTTTGGGACTTTCTCTTTGTCTCTAACTGGTTTGATATTAATGTGTCTTTTGCAAACCTCTTTAGGTTTATCTGACTTGAAGTTCATTATGCTTCTTGGATTTGTATATTCATATCTTTTCTCAAATTTTGAATGCTTTTTGGCTTTTATTTCTCCAAATATTATTTACTTTCAATTCTTTCTCTCTTCCCTTTTCTGAGACTCTTGTAATGTGCAGGCTGATCAGCCCAATGATGTCCCACAGACCCTTGAGTTTCAGCTCCTGTTCTTCCTTCTTTTTCTTTCTGCTCCACAGGCTCTGTGATTTCATTTGTCCCATATTTAATCTGTGGAATCTTTCTTGTACCTGCTGAAATCTGCTGCTGAACCTCTATAGTAAATTTTTCTCCAGAAAAATTTACTTGTGTTTTTTTAAAATAATTTTTATCTCTTTAATTCTCATTTTCTTCATTTACTGTTTCCCAATGTCCTTTTGTTTTTGAGCATATTTAAGAAAACTTTAAAAAATATTATCTAGTAAATTTGATGTCTGAACTTCTTAGGAATTATTTCTATTTCTTTTGTTGCTCTGAATGGGCCATACTTTCCTGTTTCTTTACCTGTCTCTAATCTTTTGGTTGAAAACTGGACACTTGGATATTAGAAGGTGCGGACTCTGGAAACCCTTCCCCTGGTCTGGCTGGTTTTGATTGCGAAGGCTGCCATAGACTGTTTAGTGACTTTTCAAACTATTTTTTGAAAACACTGTATTATTTGCTGTGTGCAGTTACTGAAGTCTTTCTTAGCTTGTTTCAAGCTAGTATGTTAACAGATATTTCATTAAACGCCAAGAGCTAAAAACCAAAAAGACAAAAGCACCTTTCCCAATCTCTGCAGACGTCCTATCCTGAGGCACTTCTTCCATGCTTTACCTGGCTTGCAGCCAGCCCAGGGACTAGCTTGGGGTGAAAGCTGCAATCTTCTTAGGCCTTTTCTGAACATGCACATTGACCTGGGTGTGACATAATGTGGCTGCTTTTTTGAAAAACAGTGGTAAAACATTCATCTTAACCATTTTATGCATATAGTTCTGTGGTATGTGAAGAACATTCATGCCATTGTGCTGCCATCATCCCCAAAATGTATCCTCTTCCTCATCTAAAACTCTGCACCCATTTCTAACTCCCAGTTTCTCCTGCCCTCCAGCCCCTTTCTCCTTTGTCTTTATGAATGTGACTACTTTAGTACCTCATGTGAGTGGAGTCACACTCTCCTTTTGTGACTGGCCGATTTCATTTGGTATAATGTCTTCAGGGTTCATCTACATTGCAGCATGTATCAGAATCGCTTTCCTTTTTAAGGCTAAATGCTCTTCTTTTGCCCATCTAGGCCCCATTTTGCTTATCCATCCATTCACATGTCCATTGTACCTGTGGGCTGCTTCTACCTTTGGCTGCTGGAACTAATACTGCTTGAACAGGAGTAAACAATTATCCAAGACCTGCTTCCACTTCTTCTGGGTATAGTCCAGAAGTGAAATTGCTTGAGCACAGGAAAATTCCATGCTTATGTTTTGAGGACTCAGCATATCATTTTCCACGATGGAAACATCTTTTCATATCCTCACCAGAAACGCACGAGGGTTCTAATTTCCTCACATCCTGCCATCACCTGTTCTTTTCGTTGTTGTCGTCGTGTTTTACAATGACCACTCTAATGTGCGTGAACATTTCCTTGTGGTTCAGGTTTGTGCTGCCTTAATAATTCATGATGTTGATGTACTTACTGGTCATTTGTAAATCTTTGGAGAAATACCTATTCAAGTCCTTTGCCCATTTTTTAATCAGATTATTTTGCTGTTGAGTTGTAGTTCTTTAAATACTGTAGATACCAGTCCATTTTCAGATTGGCATATGATTTGAAAATCTACCCCAGTTCCATCCCTTTCATTCAGTTGAAAGTATCCTTTGATGCACACAAGCTTTAATTCTGATGAAGTCTAATTTACAGATCTATTCTTTGTTGTTCATACTTTTTGTATCAGATCCAAGATCACTGTCAAATCCAACATCATAAAGCTTGTCCTCCGTGTTTTCTTCTGAGAGTTTCACAGTTTTAGCCCTTATGTTTAGGTCTTTCATCTGTTGAGTATTGTTTATATGTGGTACAAGGTATGGGTTCAACTTTATTATTTTATATGTGGATATCCAGTTTCTCCAACATAATTTATTGAAAAGACTGTTCTTTCTCCATTGAATGGTCTTGGCACCTTTGTCAGAAATCATTTGACAACATATGCCAGGGTTTGTTTCTGGACTCTTTATTCTGTTGTTTGTCTACGTGTCTGTGTTTGTGTCAGCACTTACCACACGATTTTGCTTATCATAGCTCCGTAGTGAGTTTTGCAATCAGGAAGTAGAAGGCTCCAACCTTGTTCTTATTTTTCAGGATTGTTTTGCATATTGGGAATCCCTTGTAATTCCATATAAATTTTAGGGTGGATTTTTCTATTTCTCAAAACACCCACCACTAGTAGTGCTGACATCTCAACGATAGTTGGCCTTTCCATCCATGAGCACAGGCATCATTCCACTGATTCATGTCTTCAATGTCTTACAGCAGGTGTCGAGTTTTCAGTGTTCAGTCTTTCTCCTCATTAGCTTATTTCTAAGAATTTTATTCTTTGACACTATTATAAATGCAATTATTTTATTAACTTCCTTTTTAAACTGTTCATTCTGACAGTATGTGGAAATACTACTAATTTTTGTGTGTTAATTTTGTATCCAGACACTTTGCTGAATGCCTTTTTTATAACAGGTTTTTTGTGTGTGGGTGGGTGGGGCTCTTTACAGTTTTCTACATATAAGATTATGTCATCTGCAAATAAATAATTTTACTTCTTCCTTTCCCATTTCGATGTTTTCTCTTTTTCTCTATCTCTTTTTGTCTAATTTCTTTGCCTAGGACTTCTACTATGATGAATAGAAGTGGCATTTCCTGTCCTAAAAAAGGAATTCAGCAAAGTGTCTGGATACAAAATCACACACAAAAATTAGTAGTCTTTCCCTATACTATCAGAGTAAACAGTATAAAAGGAAATTAAGAAAATAATCCCATTTATAAAAGCACGTAAGTAGAGGGCAGGGGAGGGGACACCAGCCTTGCGCCTGACCTTGCAGGAAGGACTGTCATTCATTCAATGCTGAGTGGGCGGTAGCTCCGGTTACACAGGCGCTCTTGAATGTTCTGACTTACTGAAGAAACTCTCCCAGCTTCTGCTCCCATGCTTTAGGTGGTACACAATATGTTTTGAGTGTAATTTTGTCCCGGTTCTACAGGCTGCCAGAAGCCTGCAGTGTTTCAAGCAATGCCCTTAGATTCTGTGGCCTGAGTTTTATGTTGGGTGAAGCATAGATGCGCACCCTGCATTCGTCCTTCAGGCCTCCCCCAGACAGAACAGAAAGACACAAAAATGTATGAATAAAGTCCTTACGGACACCCAGGGACGAATGTAAGGGGTTTACATCTCATGAAAACTGTAAGGACTAATTTCTTTGAAGCCAAATATAAAATAAACACATGAATTATCTAAACCAAACAAAATAATACTGAAGATCATAGCTTCTGTAGCCCCACAAAATCCCAGAAGCAACAGCATTTAAGGTCGTGGCCTGCAGAAGTCCAGACACCTCACACATGCTGTCTCTCATTTTCACAACTCCATAACGTGAGAGATTCTACCTTCACTTTTTAAAGAAGGAAGCTGGCCAGGCATGGTGGCTCATGCCTGTAATCCCAGCACTTTGGGAGGCTGAGGTGGGAGGATCACAAGGTCAGGACTTCGAGATCAGTATGCCCAATATGGTGAAACTCCGTCTCTACTGAAAATACAAAAAGTAGCCATGCGTGGTGGCAGGCACCCGTAATCCCAGCTACTCAGGAAGCCGAGGCATGAGAACTGCTTGAACCCCAGAGGCAGAGGTTGCAGTGAGCCGAGATCGTGTCATTGCACTCCAGCCTGGGTGACAAGAGCAAGACACCATCTCACAAAACAAAAAATAAATAAAAAACATAAGGAAGGAAGCTAAACTCAGAGTCAAGAAGTCATTTGCTTAGGTCAGTGATGGGAAGCAGCAGAGCAAGCATTTTCATCCAGGCTGCTAACTGCAAAGCCCAGGCCACTCTGGGGCTTCCAAAAGAGATTCCTGGGCTCACCTCCAGATGGGGTTACCCGCCAGCCGCTACAATGGTGGAAACCACTTACGATGCCTCCTGTACAATTATTGGACAATTACTTGTCCAACTCATACCTGTCTTATTTCAGCTGGGTATATACATGATTATTACCTTACTCCCTATCTGTGTGAATGACAGTCAATTATGTCAAATGTGATTTCAGAGAACATGGACTTATCCTGTGCAGTGCCGAAGGGTGTCTAGCATTTATTGTAATTGATGATGATCCACAAAATACAGATTTGCAAGTTCAGGACCCCAAAATGTTCATTCAGCAAGGGGTACTTAACGTTTGATAAATTACCCTCCCTGCTTTTATCAGCCATCCTTCTTCCTTCTCTTTCCTGCCACTCCATCAGACGTACTTCCACACTGTATTTACCTTTAAGGTATAGCCATATAAATTTAATTATTTATTGGATTAAGAACAATTACACTCATCTTTTTTTTAATCCTACTTTCTTCTTTTAAAACAAAGATGGATTAAGACTGTTGTTAGCCATAAGTCATCACTAAAGCTGTTTTCCTTAGAGCTCCGCCTTTGTTGTAAGTGTTTAGTGTTTGGTTTTGCTACACGTAGGTTGTCATTCTTTCAAAAATCTCACATACAACTTTCTCCGTAAGTGAAACCTGGGTACCTGAAACTCCTCCTCGTTCAGTCAGGTGCAAAGGCTTCCTGAGTGAGAGATGGTGCCGTCTTCAACGTCAGGTCAGCTGCACCTGCCACCCTGGCTGTGGGGCCGCCATGGCTGGCGCCCTGTGTCTCTACAGCCATGTGTGGGGCTCCTCCAGAAGAGTTCAGCCTAGACACAAAAGCTGTCAGCTCTTAGTTCCTTTGAAGGACATGCTGGCCTGCTCTCATGGAACCTTCGGGGTGGCTTCAACTGCAATTTCATGAATATTAAAATGGCCTCTGCACTGAAGAATGCAATAAAACCCCTCTTCCCCAATTCTGCTGCTGACCTTTGCAGTCTGAGAAATGAGATGTCTGCAAGAGTGGCTAAGCCACCTTCCAGGGTCCACATTCTCCTCTTCCCTCCTGTGAGAGTGCATCGGCAGCTCCATTGACAGGGGAAGTGAACGGCCTCAAAACCCCATCTCCCTCCGCCTCCTGGGCTCTGGCCAGGGGCAGGCCACAGGGTGCCTCCTGGGAATCCTGGCCTGCCTTCTCCTCAGCGCAGGGCTGGGCGAGCACTGGACGCAGGACTCATTTAGCCCGTTTGAGAAGAAAAATCCCAGAGCCCACAGACCAGGGGAGGAAACGCCCAGGGGGAGCTGACCACCACCTCCCAAGGAGACCCTGGGCCCCGAGGGCTTCCTGCTGGCTCCTGAGTGTTGGGGAGGTACAGAGGCATGGACAGAGGACGTTCTGATTCTCCATGAAGAGAGGGCTACACCTAAAAAGAAAATAAATAACCCATTGAATGGGTCATGGATAAGACCAGGAAGGTGCCGCCCAGCAGGGTCTGCACAGCCCTTACTGCTTTTCCAGGTCGGAGCTTTCTCTTCCATGGGAAATCCTGGAGTAAAACGCTCCTCTTCTCCATCCCTCTTCTTATTCATTGACTTTTTCCTCTTCCAAGGACGCTGGCTTCCCTGCGAGGGGGATCCGGCAGCGTCCAGCCATCTGTTTCCTGACGAAAATCCATCCTCGCAGCCTGCGGCGGACAGCTAAGAAATGGCTCCCGCAATGTTGGATTCTCCAAGGACAGGATGTGTTTCTGAACCTACTGAAAGCGCAGCGGAAGCAGGCGAGTTACAGCCAGAGGTTTTGGAATGCACATAGGAGCAAGCTGTGAACAGCGGGGCAGAATGGACTCCAGCGTGCTGTGGGGTGTGGGCTGCCTGCGGCAGGGGGAAGAGCCAGGCTCCAGGCCAGGTTGCCCCATGGTCCCCAGGCAGGGCAGGAGCCCTTCCCTCCCACCTCAGTGCCCGTTACACACCACAGGGCTCATATCACAATTCTCACAGGACGATCTGATGACCACACTGCAGGGCCCACATAAAAGGCTGAGTCTGGTCCCAGGTATGGAGCAGGGCTTGGAAACCTACAGAAAATGCTGACTCCAGTCCGTGAAAAACCCATCTGCTGAACCCTAACGCCCAGTGTGGCTGTGTTTGGAGTGAGGAAGTAATGAAGGACAGTCGAGGTAGCGAGAGGGGAACCCTGCTCTGAATGGAGCTGGGTCTTTTAGGGGGAGACACCGGCCTGCCTGCCTGAGGATGCTGTGAACAGGTGGTGGGAAGAGGCCCTCCCTGGGAGCCAGGTCTGCGCCACGTTGACCTTAGACTTCTCACCCAGGGGTGGTGAGAAGATTCGTTTCTGTTGCTTGAGCCACCCGTCTGTGGTGTTTTGTTGGGGGAGTTCCAGCAGACTAAGACAAAGTCATTCGGGTTGATTTTCAAATTTTACTTACATAAGAAAGTTGCTTCAGATCCATTCTTGACCTTCTTTAAAAGTACAGTCCAGTGGGAACTGCAGATGATAATTATGATATCATTTTGGTTTTATACAGCACTTTTACTCTGAGGAGCTCACAGTACTTTAAAAAAATAATTAAAAATATTAGATAGGGAATAGCATTATTGCTTTTAATTTGCAGCCAACATCACAAGACAGGCTTTTAAAATGAATATCCCAGCAGGAATGAATCTGCTAGTCGCTGAGCCAAAGGCACGATCGAATTCTGAAAACTGTTTCTGCTGGCATGGAAAGTTCCTCCATATGCATTTGTGCTGACCTCCTGCAACCTGGAGTTCCTAAGATTCCTAAGATGACCATCGTGTTATTAAACATCACCACAGTTTTACGGAAAACTGTTCGATGAGATCAGATCCACATGTGGAAGGAGGGCCACGGAGATCTGTTTCCGGATTTCACACTTGCTTATTCACATATGTGGTGGTGACACCACTGGAAAATCCTAGGAGGCCGGACAGACTGTCTACGTGGCACGTGGGGTGGCCTCAGGCAGGGACCTCTGCGGACGGTCAGGACAGGAGCTCTGCTTTCCACGTCACCCACCACAGAGCCCAGAGCTGAGCTGCCCTGTGTGGTACCCACCATCACGCTGAGCCCCTGAAATGCCATCTGGTATTTGGTCAAAACCAAATTTAATTTTACCTATTTCTTTGTACTGTTTCTGAATGTGGCTACACATTCAAATTTCAGCAACTCAAAGGTTCCCCGTGGGGCTTGCTCTCTGCTGTCGGCCTTGGTGCAGACGGACGGCAGTAACAGCCTTTGCCATCCTCCGCTCTTCCTGGGCTCCTGTGGGGCATTGAGCACGAGCCACTGAGAGAGGCGTGGGCACCGCAGCTCCACCCCGGCCCTGGGAAGAGGCTCTCCTCTGCGTTCCTGCCTCAGGCCTCCAGCAGCCTGTGTTTCTGCCTGTAGGAGCTCACTAGGATATTCGAATCACCGCCACTTTTCCACGAGCTAGACACGGCCTGCATACACTGCCTCTCGAGATTAGCTTTGCAAGTGAAAGCCTTTATTTAAAATTTTATTATAAGGGAATCGTCTTGCCCTTTTGACAATTCTAGTTACCTCCTTGCCTTATTTCAGCATCTTAATAAATGATCAAGTAAACGTCATATAATCTAAGTTATCGAAACTCCCATACACCAAATGCATCCACTTGCTGGTCCTTTTGTCCACGTTTCTCACCAAGTGAAATACACAATTTAAAGTTCTCACCAAGCATGTGAATGCTTATCCTGGGGCCCCAGGCATCTGTGGTCCTGTCGGGCAGCAGGACTGTGGCCAAGGTGTCCCCCGTGCTCAGTGCCTGCCACGCTTCTGCAGGGTACACCGCGTCTCACTGCTGTCCAGGGCCACAGGGGCACCCTCGGCTCCCTCCTGTGTGTCCCCATATAACTGTGTTTATACCTCACGTGCAGTACGCGTCACACGCTGATCCAGGGGTTCCTGGGTGTCTCCACTGACGGATGGTGGCAGTGCCAGGCATGGGGTCATCCTGTGGCAAGACACCACCTCTGTGGCTACAGGATGGATGGACCAGGCATCCTGTGGAAGGACGCCACCTCTGTAGGCTACAGGACGGACGGATCAGGAGTGGGGCCGTCCCATGGAAGGATGCCACCTCTGTAGGCTACAGGACGGATGGACCAGGTGTGAGGTCGTCCCGTGGAACGACGCCACCTCTCTAGGCTACAGGACGGATGGACCAGGTGCAGGGCCATCCCGTGGAAGGACACTACCTCTGTAGGCTGCAGGATGGACAGACCAGGAAGTGGATGCGTTTGCTGTATGGGGATTTAGATAACTTAGATTATATGACTTTTACTTGATCATTTATAAAGATGCCGAAATAAGATGGCATCCCAGATCCTTGTTGTCATGCATGGTGTCTGTTCATGCATGCCACGTTTCTCACCATGTGAAACACACAATTTGAAGTTCTCACCAAAGCTCCAGTTCTTAGAGAGATGGCCAAAAAACAACCTCTAGACGTGCAAACATCCTCATTCTAAACTCCAGGGCAGACATGTTTCTCTGACATTCGTTTGCATAGAAGTGTTAAGATGTATTTGTGGATACAATGCATGCCTTTGATTTCTTTGCGGATGCAAATGCACGCCTTTCGCAGAAGGCTGGTGATAAACTCACTGCCTGGATGTCCACGTCCCTCTCACCGCCCTGGTGCCTTGCTTGTCTCATTCCTGTGAAAACATCTTCCCTCTCCTTGAGTTCATGACAACACACAGCAAAGAGAAGAGAAGTGACGTTTGCCGGGAACCTCCTCTGTACCAGGCAGGACCCAAGGCTTCTCCAGCTCTCCCTGAGTTCCATCCTGACACAGCCACTACAGTCCACAGTTCCCGCTATCTGGATGCTCAACTCTGCTTTGGGATTGAATACTTCCACCTACCCCAGTGTCACGCAGCCTACACAGAGTCAGGATTCCAGGCCTGCCCTCTCTGAGCCTCTCATGAAACACCCCCTCTGCAGCACTGTCCTGCATGGCTTGGGGCCACTCCAGTGTGACTGTGGCCTCTCTGAGCCCCGCATGAAACATCCCCTGTGAAACACTGTCCTGTGTGCCCCAGGGCCACTCTGGTGTGGCCATGCACCCACCATCCATCCACACATCAGCGTCAGGCTCATGGACTCACGTGCCATGTTTCCCGCAAAGGAATCCCCAGGGACTTCAATGCTTTAAGTGCTTCCTTAATAAAGTGGGGAGGAAAAGGCTGTGTTCTATATTCACAGGATTTGTCAAAATTCTACATTCAGTAAGACTTCACATAGATTATGAAACCAGCTTTTATGCTACCCTGAAATGTTTATTCATGTAGAATCCCAAAAAGAATGTAATAAAATGCACGCTCTGTAAGACAGGCCGAGGCAAAGATCAGCACCCGCTCCACGGCGGCTCTGCTTCCTGGAGACATACGTATAATTTGAGGGCTAAGAAATATCCAGCGATAACACCTCCCTTTGATCTGGATAATCGTTATAAATTTTGTTTTTGGAAGTTACAAAGCACATGCAGCCAGCATGGTACGGGAGATTAAAGGAACGCTGAAAATCACTTTAAGGCACTCGTTGGAATTTATTTATAAAGTTCCAGAAAAGAACCCAAGATAGAGCAAGGATCATATCTATTCAGGAAGACTGCTGAATTTACGTGCATTGATTTCTCAGCTCTCACTCATCAAGGGTCCTAGCTCACCTGCAGCACGCAAAGGAAGTCAGAAACCCAGGAGTCTGCATTTCACCCACCATGACTCCACCCTGCAAAGTGCCCTTCTGAGAATCGACACTCAGGGGAAAGGTTTAAAGGCACCGGGAGCACAGCACGTAAAGCCAAAATAGAAGGGCTGTCGGCAGACACACTTCCAGGGATTTCATTAACACGCCTGGCGACCTTCAATGGTGAGCCGCACTCCTCCGCATCCGGCTGTCTCCTGGCAAAACCAGGATAATAGCTTTCATGTAGCCTGCAGGCATGTTGCAATGCTTCACTAATTAAGGCTCCTGAAATCGTTTCGAAATCCCAGGCAGGTGCCAGGAGAAGGTGTGTAAATGATGGCTTCTACTGTGAGCAAAGTGGAACGTCTCTTCCTGCGTCCCTGTCACGGAGGGACGACAGCCCGACATGCCCACAGCTCCCTGCGGGCATCGAAGTTCCCCTGTCTGACATGCCCACGGCCACCTGCCTGGTATCACAGCTCCCCTGCCCGACATCACCCATCCTGGACATCTCCTCCTGCTTCTCTGTCATGGAGGGATGTTGGCTGGACGCCCCCACAGCTCCCCTTCCCCGCGACACCCACCCTCAACATTTCTTCCTGCTTTGCCATCAGGGAGGGATGATGGCTGGAGGCACCCACAGCTCCCCTGCCTGGCGTCACCTGCCCTGGACATCTCCTCCTGCTTTGCCGTCATGGAGGGATGATGGCTGGACGCACCCACAGCTCCCCTGCCTGGCGTCACCTGCCCTGGACATCTCCTCCTGCTTTGCCGTCATGGAGGGATGATGACTGGATGCACCCACAGCTCCCCTGCCTGGTGTCACCTGCCCTGGACATTTCTTCCTGCTTTGCCGTCATGGAGGGATGATGGCTGGATGCACCTACAGCTCCCCTGCCTGGTGTCACCTGCCTTGGGGCCCACAGAGAGATGGAGCCTGGAGTCAGTTTTCATCTCTTTGTTTTTAAAGGATCAAAATTGGCTTTTACTGAAACATTTCGAGCCCTCTAGGATTCACAGGCATAGTCTTGCATTGACCCATGTCCCACTGCCTTTGCGGAGAGCCCCTTCTGCTGGAGCTCCAGGCCACGGTCACTAGGAAGCTTGGGTTTTGAGGCTCCGTCATCTTCAATATGCAAATGTCCACACACCGATGGACAGACAGAGATGGTGTGGAGGACTCTGAGGTCTGAGGTTCCCGCCTTTCGTCTGGTTGGCACTTACTCTCACTGCCGTGTCTGCAGCAAGGGAGGCCAGAATGCAGGCACCCAAGGAGACGGGTTTGCCAACAGCCTGCACGCCGGCAATCTAACGGTCGTGGATTTCCTGCTTGTCTTTTAAAATTATTTCCTTTCCTTCTGCTCACCAAGATCACCCTTCTACTAACAATGATTATGTGGCTCCTTTTCTTCTCAAGTGAAGCTTAAATATCTGGTAAAATCTTAATTTATATCATATCCAGTATATAAGTCATCTATTGCTACGTAACAAAACCTACTGACCTAAAACAAAAACAAGCTTCATTTGTTTTTTGTTTCTGAGGTAAGTTCCTGCCCTGTCGTCCGGGCTGGAGGGCAGTAGCATGATCTCGGCTCACAGGAACCTCCACCTCCCAGGCTCAAGCGGTCCTCCCAACTCAGCCCCCAACGTGCCAGGATTACAGGCGTGCACCACCATACCCAGCCAAAATAAGCTTTTATAATCGAACTCTCTCACACACACAACGTTCTTTCAATGAGATGGTTTTGTATTTTAAACAGTAAAAAGCCTGCTTACTCTTTTTTTTTTTTTTTTGAGACAGAGTCTCCCTGTGTTGCCAGGCACCCGGGTTGGAGTGCAGAGACATGGTCTCAGCTCACTGCAACATCTGCCTCCCGGGTTCAAGCGATTGTCCTGCCTCAGCCTCCCGAGTAGCTAGGACAACAGGCGTGCGCCACCACGCCCAGCTTATTTTTGTATTTTTTAGTAGAGACAGGGTTTCACCATGTTGGCCAGGATGGTCTCAATCTCTTGACCTCGTGATCTGCTGATCTGCCCATCTCAGCCTCCCAAACTGCTGGGATTACAGGCGTCAGCCGCCGCGCCCAGCGCTTACTCTTAACTTTAAAAATCCAACTCGAGATAGGCCAGGCAGTGCTGGGACGCAGGCAGGCGGCAACACCGCCCTTGCCAGAAGGAGCTCGCAGTCACAAGAGGGGGAGACACGTGCCACCGTCCCCACTCACACTTGCAGTTAGAACGTGACGGCAAGAATGTGTTTTAACACCTGGTCCAGCTACTTACTAGAAAAATGGCGCCTCAAGCAGGAGACTGCATGACAGCTCACCAGTCACCCGGGGATGATGGTGGAAAGGCCAGTCACAATCCGGCTTCTCCGAGATTCTAACATGAACGTGATACTTTTTGCTTTAATAAGACAATGTTTACCAGCCCAAGTATGATATGATCAAGAAAATTAGATTCTTGTGAAAGGTCTGTGACCTGAATCACGGGCAAGGGGAGAGGCGGGAGGCGACGCGTGGGCCCGGCGGGATGACAGCTCCTCCAGACATTTTGGTCTGAATTCCCGGAGGCGAGGGTGAGTCCACTCTCCTGTGCCCGGCCGAGAGCCCTGCGAGCAGCCAGCCACCTTCCTGCAAGGGCTCCAAAACCCTGGAAAGGCTGCAACCTTCCTTTCCAATAGGGTGGCAGTCACCTGCGGCCTGATGTTTGTTTTGCCTCAAAATCAATCAGATTTAGGACCTCGGCACACCAGTTTCTGAAGACAATAAACTAAGTTTTAAATATATTGCTCATTGAGAATACCAGATAGAAATACTAACAATATCAATAAAAGAAAAACTTTAATAAGTGAAGAAGGCGACTCTGGGATTCACTTCACCCAGCTCCAAAATGTTAATTATCATTCATTTGGTTGTATTGTCAAGGATGCGGAAGGGCTGGGGCTGGGCACAGTTTCTCTAATAATTTCTGAGAAACTCTAGAGATAGCAGGCAAGAGAATTTTTTTTTCTGTTCAAATTGGAGTTTAATGACTGAATATGTGACAAATAAATTTTAGCATAGAAGGAAATGAAGAAATAGGTAGGTTATTTCAGGAAAAATTCCAGGCCCAAAGGAAGATAATGGGAAAATCTCCTGTGCCATTAATCTCACTGAGAAAGGCACAGGAGCCCAGAGAAAGAAGACACAGGGAAGGAGCCTTGGACACAGCCGTCCTGGGGGAGCGCCTGCTGCTGCCCAGCTGTGGGCCATGCTCCACTTCCGAGACCCCCGCTCCATGCCCAAGTACCCCCCTCCACGCCTGAGACCCCTTCTCCACGCCTGAGACCCCCCGCTCCACACTCAACACCCCGCTTCACACCCGAGTCCCCCTGCACTGCACCAGGAGAGGGAGAGGGTGTGCGGGCACGTATGCACATGTGTGTGGACGTGATGGGGGTTACAGAGATACAAAGTCAGAGATAAAGAGACAGAAAGGGGAGACAGAGACAGAGACGGGGAACAGGGAGGGATTTAGAGACACACATGGATAGAAAATGGGGACCCTGGTCACGAGTTCCCCCTTTCTACCCCAGTTGGGGGTAAAGTTGAGTTACTCAACTTCTACTCCAGCTGCTTTGAAGTAAAAAACCTGGATAAGCACCTGTCCTAAGCAAGTGGAAAAAGAGAGATGAGGATGAGGAACAGCTGCCGTGTCCTGGGTGATGGACACAGCCAGGATCCTTAGACAGGGAGAACCTCACTTGGGAACACTCGGAGGGGACACCGGCCGCACACACGGTGGGGATTACTGCTGGGAGATGCAGCGTGGGATGCGATGTGAGCATGAGCAGGAGTGGCACGAAAGGGCTTGGGAAGGTGTCCCGAGAAGAGGGGTGACGTGAGGGGAAAGGAAGGCTCGAGGCAGTAACGTCAACGTGACCAACCCCAAATAATTCCTGGGTCAGAAGTGTGGAGCCCCATCCATGAGGCCTTTCTCAGGCCAGCAGGTGTCCATGCAAGGAAGGCCATTACATTTGGTTACAGGACATTTGTTGTCTTTTTGCTCAACCTACTTTCAAAAATAATTCAGGGGGAATTTAAAATAAAATTATACCACATATTTACAGAGGTAATTAACAAAGGTATAAAACAAATGGAAAGTGTGTAGAGAAAGAAAAGAGATGAGCTGTTCCTTCACCTGAGAAGTCAAGTTGATCATGCACACTTCTGAGCTGCCCCAACAGCCAGCACTATCCCATCCTCTGACAGGAGGAGGCTCTCTGTGACAGGTGGGATGGCCATCTCCAAGTGGCTGACAGTCCACAGGATGTGGGACCGCATGCTATCATCACATCTCCTCCTGTCCATCCACACTCTGTGGCCAGAAAGAGCCAGGCAGAGGGAACCCAACACATTTGTTGTTTGTGAGTAGAGGTGACAGAGCTCACATGCCAGCCAGCAGAGCAGGGTGTGCAAGAGAGAAGCATGCATCCCTCCAAAGCCGGTGGTCCTGGAGAGTGTCCAGGGTCTGTGTTTTTAGTGACACAGGCTCAGCTGGCATGCCACAACTCATCTGCCTTCAGAGTCAGAATGTTCTGTGGACTTTTCCTTATTGATGTCACATGTCTTAACGTTTCAACCACAAGCATTTGTTTTCCACATCTTCACTGAAAATCTCTCATGTCCCTAGATCTGTCAGGCCCCTGGATCCTGTGATTCAGAGTCTTTGGAGAGTGGACATTCTGTGACAGCCAAAAGTTAGTCCAGGGCAAAACTGGAGAGAAGGTTGGGTGACTAGACTAAGCCACAGGACCTGGAGAGCAGTATGTGGGGGGCTCGAGGGCAGTGACATGATGGATTCACTTTACGATGAAAACTGGCCACAGGAGTCTTAATATCTGGGGTGGTGTTGGGTCCAAGGCACGTTGGAATACCCAATCTTGAGGAGGATGAGCTCTGCTTGGACATCCACCTACAGAACCTTAGATTTTAAACTGGAAGGTATTTGGGGATCCCTTAGCCTGATCCCCTAATTTTAAAGATTAGGAACATGCTAAGAGTAGGCAGGACTTCCCCAGAATTACTCCTGGATTAGGAGCAGCAGGGCTTCAGATATGCACAACAGCCCCTCTGTGTCAAGCTGGTTTCCCTACACCACAGAAAATATGACACTGAAGGGAGCCGTATGTGTCTGCCTTTCATTCTTGCCTCATGCAAAATCTCCCCTTTGACCAATCATTCACTCTCACATGTAGGAATCGTGACAGCATCTCCTGAAGACAGCAGATACCTGATGTGTGATTTTCCACCCGTTCTGTGCATCTGTAACTTTTAACTGGTGCACTTAACACCATTCACATTCAACGTGGACACTGAGACGTGGGGTCCATTTGCAATCATCGTGTTGATTGTTACTCAGATACTAAGTTTTCTTTGTGGCATTATTGTTTTATAGGCCCTGTGAATGTTATGCTTTCCAGGGGTTCTATTCTGTGCATATAGACCTTTTGTTTCCAGCTTTAGAACTCACTTTAGTATTGCTTGGAGGGCTGGTCTGGTAGAGAAAGTTCTGTGGATGGATGGATGTGGGAGGTGGTTGTAAAATACTGCGAATGTCCTTAATGCCACAGAACAGTGCGCTAAAAATAGTTTAGATCATAAATTTTATGTTATGTCTATTTTTCCGTAATAGAACAAAGTAATGCTGTTTCTTTAAAACACCACCTTACACAGTGATGTTTATGCTGACAGCTCCAAGCCATCAGGCCGGGCATAAGCTTTGTACACACAGCATTTTAGTGTTTAAACTGCATATTGTCTGGAATGTAAAATGTATACATAGTCTAAACAATCTCCAAGAAAACATGGGAGAGTGCATGGGAGGAAATTAAAGGTCAACCACCTCCCTGCCACAGAGGCCTCTTCTTTGGTCCTTCTGCTGTGACCACCGCCTCCCCAGGGGAGCACCTGTTTCCAAAAGCCTCTGCTGGTGACTTGTCCCTTTTACAATTACTAACCTTTGATCCATTACAAAGGGTTTAGAGCCTTATATGGTTTTATTCTCTGATGAGAATTAAAAGCTATTAAAACAAAGACCTGGTCAACAGTCTTGTGAAATGGCAGGAGCACAGGGGTGCTGGTCAGACAGCCCGAAGTTCAAACCCTGCTGTGACTACATGGGCACTGTCTGTAAGTCAGGACCATCGTATGCAAACTGCAGGTGCGTTGTAAAGGCGAGTTCCATGGAACTGGGTGTCCTGGGTAGCACGTCAGGAGCGTGACAGACGTGATTCCTTTCCCTACGTTCTTAGCTTTGCTAACTTCCTGTCTCCATTTTGCTTGGGTCTGGCTGACTACATCTGCCAGCACCTGCAGCTCAGGTAAGAATAAATTCCCAACACCGACCATGTCACCGAGATAAGATGACAGGGACCCTGACAGTGGTTAGTTTTCTACTTGGTGCACAGAACCTTTTTCGGCAGCCACCCCTTCATTTCTGGCTACATCTTAGCCCCAGAACCTACCATTTGATCTTTCTTGAGTATCAACAGATGGTCAAGAATACACTGAATTGAATAAAACTGCTGAAAAATCATCTTAAATATCTTAGGAGACATTCTCTAAATTCCTGTCACTGCTGAAATCCAGTGTCCAGAGGGCATGAACAGATAGAGCCGGTTCTCCTCCTCATCTGTGGCCCACAGCAGAGGAATGCCGGTGTTTGTAGGGAGGCCAGCCTCTCCTGCGGTTGCACAATCTCACAACACTTAGCCCAGGAGGGTACTTCTGTGAGAACACTGCATGGTGGATGCTTCACGGTCTGTCTCAAAGGCAGCAGGGACTCTGTAGGAATGCAAGCCAGGCTGGCCCCCAGGGACAGGTAGTCCCAGGGCTGCACTGAACACTGCGACGTGGCCAAGCTGCCGGCAGCCACAAGGAACAAAAGGAGCAAGGTATGAGCTTTTACAGCTATACCCACAGACACAGACATTATTAATACAGTCCAGTGTGCAGACACGCTTACAGAACAGAAGACAGGAGCCCTGCAGAATAGGCAGGGCACAAATGCAGCCACCATGCTGTGAACTAACAGTGGAACTGGAATGGCAACACTGTATCTCAAGCGAAACAACCACTACTTGTTAACTGAGTCTTCTACATGTAATAATTTTCATTTCCTCCAATTTGGTCAAATAAGTAGATGTCTTTATGTATTATCAATCCTGTAACAACCTTACTGATCCACGAACCTCATCCAATCCTCAAATGCTTTTCGATGAATCCTTCACTCCCAATACTGGTTACTAGGACGTAACCACAGCTAAATCCAGACATTAGCTTTCTCCAGGCCAGAAACGGCCTGGGGTCTCAGTCCAGGAGCCTCTGTGGAGTGCCTCAGCATTGCCAGTTCCCAGACAGAAGCAATAATAGCTCTGTACGTCAATGTCAAAAGAGAGAACAGATTCAAAGGGACTTTTGTTTTCTTTAGGGGTTTTCTTAAATTCAGTAACTCTAATGCATAAATGACTTGCATTTTCTAAGTCCTGAGCTTCATGTGAAAAATCTTACTCGATTTTCTACAAAGGAAGCCAAGCAACTGAATTCATCTCAAGCCAAAGGAGCAGCAGGCACTGTGCAGTAGCTCCCCTTCCTACAGAACCCCCAGCACAGTGAATGGAAATCAGTTCCCCCTTCCTGAAAGAGCTCCCTCACACACATGCTGCAGAAAACTAGCTCCCCTTCCTAATAGAACCACGCAGACACACACACGCTGAACAGAAACTAGTTCACCTTCCAAACAGAACCATGCACACACACAGAGCCAAAACACAGCCACACAAATGAAGCAATTGGTTCACATTATAAAATTGACCTTTGTTTTTTAAAAATAATTTGCTAAGGTTAGTAACTGCCTAAAATAACTTTCTGATGTCCAGTTCAAGCACAAGCTCTCCCTGTATTTAACTTTCTGATTCTACTGAGAATTGGTTTTCTCCTAGAAAGCACTTCTGCAAATCAAGTCACTTTCCCCACGTTGTCTAACAACTGTAATCCTTCCACGGGAGGTCATTGGAATCCAGAGTCCCTGGGGAGGTGGTTCAGCACCGTGCCCAGGGGCTGTGATTTGAAGATAAATGCGGATCCACTCTCCAGTTGCTCCGCTTAATGCCTTGGAGATATGTGACAGTTCTCATAGGGACTGAGTGAGGCCGCACAGCCCAGAACGGATACACAGGACATTCAGACTAGATCATTACAGCAGCAGAGGAGGGTGTGGGCATGGAGAGGAGAAAGCTGATGCTCACTGCCAAGCACCTTGGTGTCCCAGACACAGGCCTCAGCCCTGCATTAATGCAATGTCCTCATTTAACAAACAAGACATAGTCTACGCGTCAAGCTCTTCCACAGATGGTAACGGGAAGAGCTTGCTTTGAACCCACCTTCCTCCTTCATGCTCTTTGCATTTTGATTTCTATATATATTATATTCACTGGTATATTAGTCTGTTCTCACACTGCTATAAAGAATTGCCCAAGACTGAGTGATTTATAAAGGAAACAAGTTTAATTGACTCGCAGATCTGCATGGCTGGGGAGGCCCCAGGAAACTTACAGTCATGGCAGAAGGCACCTCTTCACAGGGCAGCAGGAGGGGGAATGAGAGCCAAGCAAAGGAAGAAGCCCCTTGTAAACCATCGGATCTTGTAAGAACTCACTTACTCACTATCTTGAGACCAGCGTGGCAGGAACCACCTCCAGGATTTAATTACCTCCATCTGGTCCTGCCCTTGACACATGAGGATTATTATAATTCAAGGTGAGATTTGGGTGAGGTCAAGAGCCAAACCATGTCATCTCTAGGACAGCTTCTACTCACAAGTGGACAAGTCAAAAATGGAAGGGCTTTTGGTGTTTTTTGAGATAAGGTCTCTCTCTGTGGCCCAGGCAAGAGGGCAGTGGTGCAATCATGGCTTACTGCAGCCTCAACCTTCTGGGCTCAGGTAATCCTCCCATCTCAGCCTTTCAAGTAGCTGCGGCTACAGGTGTGTGCCACCACGCCCAGCTAATTTTTAAATTATTGGTGGAGAAGAGGTCTGGGTATGTTGCCCAGGCTTGTCCTGAACTTCTGGGCTCAAGCAATCCTCCCCTGTCAGCCTCCTAAAATAGTGGGATTTCAGGCATCAGCCACAAAGACAGAAGTATTTTAGGCATGTTTATGGTATATCATTAAAGCAAGCTGTTACAAGCTATTCTCCCCCTCTTACAAAGCAGTGATTATTGTATGAATCAGCAGAATTACTCCCTCCAAAATGTGTGTCTTGTTCACATGGAAGGTGGACCATTATCACCCTGCAGCACGAGATACCGGGTACCTGCACAGCAGAATCCAGACAGGCCTTCCATCATCTCTAGGACAGCCTCTACTCACAAGCACATTCTTCTCAAGCATCTTCCAAAACTAATCTAAATGCATGGTGTTATTTCCATTTGTTAGTGCCTTTTTTGAAGAATGACTGAGCTTTTTGAGAAAAATAAATCAAAAGACAATTATTAAAAAATAAATGTATGAACACTTTTATCTGTTTTTTTTTTAACAATGAGTCATGACAAACCATTCATATGGTAGACATTGACATGTGTGACCTGCAGTTTAGTCATCTACTTATATTCTCATTCCATGACGGCAACCACTGGGAATGAGCAACACAACAGAACATTCAGAAAAATACGATGCAAGCGTGAAGGTTCTTCATTCCAGCTATGTGGAATTCAGGTACACATAAAATCTGGTAGAATTTATACTACACATAACCTGTTAAATGGCATGAGCATGATAGTGCTAAAATTTGGAAAACACCAAAAATCAACGGAAAGAAATCAGAATGCAGGTGGCGCCAAGGACCTGGCATTTGCTGGCTTTGAGCCCTAAGAATCTAGTGTGAAGAGATGGGCAAGCAAAAAGACATAAAGGAACATAGAAGGTGGAGAATGAGGAGAGACGGCTGGGCGTGTGGCTCATGCCTGTAATCCCAGCACTTTGAGAGGCCAAGGTGGGAAGCCAGAAGTTCCAGACCAGCCTGGGCAATGCAGTGAGACCTCATTTCTCAATAAATACATAAATTAGCTGAGCATGGTGGCACCTGCCTGTGGTCCCAGCTACTCAGGAGGCTGAGCCGGGATGGTCAGGCAGCTGAGGTTGCACTGAGCTGAGATGGTGCCACTGCACTCCAGCCTGGATGACAGAACAAAACAAAACACAAGGAAGATAGGAAAAATGCTTTGGGAGGAACAGAATTGCAATAAAAAGAATACAGAGAAATAGGCAGCAGTTGAAAGGGGTGAGCTGACAGTTTGTGGTTTGCATGGGGACTGTGGTCTTGTCTTGGAGCAAATCCTCTCGGCTTTGCGTTAGCGCCAGAGCCCACACAACGGTACACACACCTGCACACTCAGTGTCTCCTCTTCATGCTGCACCCAATTACTGATGGGATCATTTTAATGGGTTCCTTTGAAGCAATTTAGAAAATCTCTCCTGGAAATGTAAGCCTGCAGTGGACACCTTAAATGACCACTGGCAGCCACAAAGCCCTGTGTCCTAGAAATTGCTGCACTTAGCTGCTGGAGGAGATGGCAGTGCATTCACGATGCTCGGAGCGGCCTCACTTTCCTGCCACTCTAAGGACTGGGCAAGAGTAATTCTGAAACCACTTTTCCTATTATCAGGAAAGCCACATACTTGTCATAGAAAATGTGGACTCTATAAAAGAGAAACAGGAAGATAACAGGAATCCAGGGCTCCATCGTGAAAGATAATCACTTTGAACATCACTATGCTTTAGCTACAGACAGTTTTAGATGCCACTTAAAATCAGGCGTACACCGCAGCACTTTCCATGTTTTTAGAAACGTCATAAAACATCACATTGATGGGCTATGTCTGATTTTATCACATGAACTATGTTGTAGTTTATTCTCATACTTTAAGTGTGGTAGTGCTTAAATTGTCTGCTTTTACAAATGTAATGGCAATAAATATGCTGTACTTGAAGATTTTTCTGAATATTTACTTATTTTCATGGATTGTGTCCCAGAATTAGAATCACAAGGCCAAAGGCCATGAACATTTTCAAAATGCTTGTTAGGTGGCAGAAAGAATGTTTACAAAAGGAAAGCTGAATATTCAATGAAAATTGTATCAGCATCATCACTGTTCATTTTTGCAGCTTAAGCAAAGGCAAATAGAAAACTGGAAATTATAAGGAAGCAAAGCCGAGCGCCAGGCTGAAAGGAGCTGTCTTCTGCAGCTGCTAAAGTGATTCATGTTTTTGGAAGAGCAAAGGATGATATATTTGTATTTTATTTTAAAATAACTCATATTCAATAAATTAAAACAAACATGAGATACCCAAATAAAAGTGACTTTTATGAATGTGAAAGGTATAGGCGCCATTGAGAGAACAGAAGAGTGACAAATCCAGGGCACTGAGTTCAGGTCACAACCACTTGTGGATGGTTCAAGCCCTGGTGCATGCTCACTGATCAGCAGTAATTGACACCACCACACGACCCTCTGGCTGACGTGGTTCCAACGTGTCTCCCAGGGCAGACCTAAGCCCAGTGGGCGGAGCCGCGTCACAGAGCAACGCCCAGTGGGCGGAGCCGCGTCGCAGACCAACGCCCAGTAGGCGGAGCCACATCGCAGACCAAAACCCAGTGGGCGGAGCCCCATTGCAGAGCTAAGCCCAGTGGGCAGAGCCGCGTCAAAGACCAAACCCCAGTGGGCGGAGCCGCGTCGCCCACCAACGCCCAGTGGGCGGAGCTGCTTTCCTCCACACCTCTGTTCCCATCTCCTACTGCAGGTTCCAGGGAAAGCCTTCCAAGGAGCTGGGGCATCCACCTCTGCTGGTCAGCTCCTCCTTACACAGTGTGGGAGCTGAATTTCATGACAAACACCTGGCACTGTACTCTTGTTGGTATGTGGATTTTATTAATAACAGCTCCCCACTGCGAATGAGGATGAGCTCAGAACTGGTCAACCCCGGGGCTCCGTTCCCGGCTTTGACACTGGCTGAGCCCTACAGGTGACCTCAGGGAGCCCAGGGCTGTGTATTGAGCCTGTGCCCAGAGGACAGAAGGGCTGGGGAGGTGCAGGAACTTGGAATATTTACTGAGCATTGAGCCGTACACCACTCCGGGACTAGGAACAAAATCAAGGTCACGATGAGAGGAAAAGCCACCCCCAGGCTGCCTTCCCGGGAGCTGAGGCACCTGTGCCACCACCCTTGCTTCTCACAGAACACGATGCGGCACAAGGCTCAAACCCCACATCTACAACTTTGGAGGCATCTGCATTCTGAGCACTGCTTAGACACTGATAGGATACAGACTAAAACTCATAGTATGCACTCACACACATTTTAAAAAATTAAACAATTACTTTGTGTTAGGCACTATGATAAGAACCTGAAACACATAATCTCATGGAACCCTACAGCATTCTCTAAGCTGGGCACTATTCTCATCTCAGTTTTACAGAGAAGGCTCAGGAAGGTCATTACTTGCCCAAGGTAGTGAAGCTATCGTTACCATCCCCCGTCCACATCCAGCTGGCTCCAAATCCACATTCCCCATACAACTTCTGATACAAACGCGATGGACTTGTTCCCAGAAAACTGCACGCAATACTTGAATGTGATTTCAGGGATAGACCTGGAGATACCCTAGGCCCTAAGGATGCCCTACGGGTCCCATTTAAGAATAGTCCCATTACAGGTGATGTCTGCAAACATAAAGCTGGCATAGCAACCTGACCCCAAGCTCCCCTTCCAGCCTCTGATCCTTAAACCCCTTGGCTCAGCTGATGGCGGCACCAAGCTCTCCTACTCCCCTTCATGCCCAGGGCCCATGTACCTGCTAACAGGGGCCTTGGTGGCAGGGGTTCTTCCCATTTTTCACTGAATGAAATTCTCCTTACTCCTCAAGACATACAACAAATGTCACTTCTCCCGTGAAGTCCTTTTTTTAAAACTTTGAGCCACAAGAAATCCCTCCTCCTTTATATACCGCCGACATATTATATTTTCATAACTCCTATTAAATACTTTTCTGTTTAAACACTTAGTGGCATGTATTTTTCTAATATAGGGAAAATCAATAGATGTTTATTAAATAGAGATAAATAAGTTTTATGACACAAGTAGGTTTTTAGAGAATTTTCCTCAGTTAAATATTCACAGATCACTTTTAATCTCAAGGAAATAGATGGGAAGGAGTGAGGAGTACAGTGAGGCCATAAACTAAGTGCAGAGATGGCTCAAATCCTTAGTAGCAGGACTCATGAGATTTGGTCAATAAAATTGGCTCATGAAGAGGAAACCCCAGAGGCATCTAACCCAGCTCGTGAGCAACCATCAGGAATGAATGAATGGAATCATGCAACCTCTGAAGCACGTTTGGGTATCAGTTAGGGTCACAAGAACATTCACATACCAGAAAGCTCAGAACTTCCATACCCCATGTGAGTGCATGTCAGTAAGTTACTAAATTCTAAGCTCCTCAAAGTCTGGAACTTTTGTTCATGTTACTTCTTCACCCTAGTGCAGTGGACAGAATGTAGGCACCTCCTCGTGGTTAAGCCTGTGTGTTAACCCCTTTGCTGGGGAGTAGGCAGGGCCTGAGGCTTCTAAGCAACAGAGGGTGGCCAAGGTCTCGGTGTCCCTGCCGTGAATAGGTGATGTGGTAGTGAAAGGCTCCATCCTGCCTGACACTTGCTCTTCCTCTGTTGCTGGCTTTGAAGCAGCTGCCATGAATCCTACAGCCACAAGGAAATAAATCTTACCAGCTGCTTGGGTGATCTCAGAAGCCAACACCAACTCAGCCAAGCCTCCCAGTGGCAGCCTTCATGGTAGCCTTGCTGAGGATCCAGCTACGCCTTTCCCAGACCCCAGACTCACAGACACCGAGATGACAAGTGTGTGTTGTTTTCCACTGCTAAGCTCATGGTAGTCTATTGTGCAGCCACACAAATCTAATACACCTACAACTGCAATCTCCCTCTGCAGCACCTTCTTGGCATATTAATTAGGATACGTATTTCTGCCTTGAAGCTTATTTTTGAACACACCTAACTTTCATACTTCTTGATAAAATCAATTAGGACAGACATCGTATTTACGTCCACATATTTACATAAAGTGCCAAACAGACCTTCATTCATGGCAGGCAGTTATAAAATTTTACTGGATTGAAATTGAGCTGAAGAAGATTCTAGAACATAGAATCAAAACACTGACAAATCCTAATAACAAAATAATCCAAGGACTTTAGTGCTGTTCTTAGCAAGGGCTTTTGAGGTTAAGAACGTCCTAACTTAAAATGATCACAGTAAGGTTTTCAATGCACACTACTCTACTGATACCTGTATTTGCAATGTTGCCCAAGTCCCAGTTAGAAAAATACCATTTTGTTCTTGTTTTCTACATTTTTGCAGTTAAAGTACATCCCCTGGGGTGAGCATAGCTCATTTCTTCCCTGCGACTGTTAATTTTCTATATGTCCTTCCTCCTCATCTGAACTAGAAGAAATCGTGATTTTCCTCATGTACAATAATCATGGATTTATCAATGTGAAGGACATTTCTACATCAATATCTCCTATATATTAAATTGTCCAAAAAGTCCTATCTACAGTCTTCCTCCACTTTGGAAAGACCAAGAAGTATTCATGTTTAATGAAACGGAGCATGGAAAGTATTTTTATGGTTTAAAGCTTTCCATTGTCAAAGGGATCTTCATTACATAATTCATTTATCAAACGAAAGGCAGTTATAATTGCCTATGCATAAAACATGTAGCTCGGAGGGTTACCCCACTGATTAGGTAAAGTAGAGAAGAAGGCACCATCAGCCTTCTTCCCTTCACACAGGGATCCCTTTTCTGCAATAAATCCTCGGTTTGACTAAAGAAATACATCATTTTTTAAAATAACGAATTTTATTATACCTGAATTTTAAAGATTCATCAAGTTACTGACAGCACCAGTAAGTAAACAGAATGATATGCAATTTTGTTTTAAAGTAGCATTAGGATGTAATTGTATTGGAATTCATTTATCCTTCTTGGCATTTATCCCTCAGCTAACAACAAGGAAAGTAACTGAGTATTGAACACGTTCAAGATTTCACCAATGATGTGGTGAGCAGAGTCCCCAAAGAGCTGAGGCTCTTTCAAGTCAAGGACCATGCTGTCTAACTCTGTTCTTTTAATCACTGAACTTTTACAACTGGAAGCGACCTTAGAAAGAATATAGATTTTCTTTTCCACTTTTATAGGTAAATTAATTGAGAGCCCAAGGGAGTAAGCAGCTTGTCTGATGTTATCTGGCTCTTTGGTGGCAGAGAAAGAGCTAGAACACGGCTCCTCTGACTTCTGTGAGTATGCACACCACTCATTCCCCTGACCTGGCGTGAGGCATCATCTGAATAAATGAGAAGCAGAAAGCCCACATCTCCTGAATGTTGAAATTGCAAGAGACTACTCAGAAGCTGTTACCGACGAAGATGATTAAAAATAATAATTTGTTTTTTAAGACATTTAATGAGCTCCCATCCCTACCAACTCCTTCCCAATACCCAATTTAGAATCCTGTTAAATTAATTGAGATTCAAGACAACTTTTCTGTGGTAAGCACTATCACTGACAGGACACATCTGCCTAATGGTCCTTGTGCATTCGCTGCTCCAGAAAATGCTGGGGGACTGGGCCCCTTATAGAAACATGCGTGAGATTTCAGAGCAAGCCGGCCCTGCCAGGGCTTGGGGTGCTCCCTGACGTGGGTGTGCTGATTCCTGCCCGGAGCCCACTGCAGCTGCCCCCACACTCATCTGCCAGGTTAATACTTGGACACTGAGATACTCATCTGCCTGGCTAATACTTGGATACCAAGACAGCTCAAGAACTGTCTGTTTCATAATCATGCTTTCCTAATTCACCTGCCTCCTAGTAAAATTGGCCATTTGCACTGGAACTCACACCCCATCAAAGATCAGACGTTTATCTGATACGCTCCTTGCTATGTGTATTTCTCCATTGCTGTCTCCATTTCTGCATCGTTAGTACTTAGTCTAGAGCCTACCAAAAACAGGCTGTCTGAATATATTTGAAATAACAAAAAATACAGTTTCCAAACATTTGGGGAGGGCTACGTAGGCACAGATATATGTCTGCCACTTCAGACTGGGGAAGAAATATGTGTTATAAGTCCCTCCTGGGTTCCAAAAACTGATTAATAAAATAACCACACTTTGAACTACTATATTTCTGAGATGTCAAGATTCTGCCCTAAGGAAATAATCATGAATGAGCATACAGATAAAGCTATAACTTATTCCCAAAGGTACAACCTATCTCAGTAAAATGAGTAGAAACAGCTTAAATTTCCATTAAAAGGGGACCGATTCAGTAAATCACAATGGACCAACAAAATGGAATGATATGCAAGCACTAAGAATGATATTTAGGAGCACATTTCATGTTGTATGATTCATTGGAAAAAAACCCTGTTCCTTGTTCACGACATTCCTGAAAACTCTGCCATGACATGAAAACTTAATTTTATTCGTTTTAATGAGAAATTTATAATGTCTTCCAATCCAAGGAACCAAGTTCTTTTTACCAGTGTAAAATATCAACAAACGATGAAAATAACTTTACATTTTAAGTAAGCCTACATTGAAAGAAATTTGGCCAAGAAAATGTGAGCACGAGCAGCTTGATATACTCACCCAAGCAGACTTTCTAGAGGGATCTGGGGAGAGGCAGTGAAAGTGAAAGAATGGACAGCAGACACACAGACTTTGGGCTTTTTAAAATGAAAACTAAGCAAGAAAAACACCTTCAGGGTAATAATGTAAAGGCTGAACACATGAAGATACATATACAAGCAAGTGAAGATGCCGCCTCAGCAGCTCCCTCCCTGGCACCCACCCAGCAAAGCCGGGCAGTTTACTGGGGTGCAGCCAGGATCCAAGTTGGTTCCATCTGATAGTGCCCGACGGGAACCCGCATTCCAAGTGAATTGCTGCGTCAGTCCAAGACCCTAATGTTGAAATACCACTTTTCATAGTGTTTTGAGTGAATAAGCAGCTATAGTGAGTTTTTAGGTTGCTGTAAAAGAAATCTAACATTGAGAGCTAGGATGGAGAGTGGTGTTGGCTGGCACTGGGAGACAGCGCTAGTCCGTGAGTTTTTAGGTTGCTGTAAAAGACATCTAACACTGAGAGCTAGGATGGAGAGTGGTGTTGGCTGGCACTGGGAGACAGGGCCAGTCCATGACCAGCTCCTGTGTCTCTCCCTGGCAGGATAATGGGATGACAGGGAGTTTCTGCTTTCATTTTTCTTAGTTATATATAATGGCTCTCTTTTGTAAGAAGGTAAAAGTAAAAATATTAGAAAAATAAAAGATAGCATTTATACATGGCAAATATACATTAATGAATGTTCCCAAAAGGGACAATACTGATGTTTACAAAAAGCATGTTTCATTTTGGTCCTTGTAGATGTCTCTCAAATCCTTATTTTGCATGGAAGGTCATGTATTTTGCTTTTTTCGGACTAGGGACTGTGGTGGTTAATACTGTGTGTCAACTTGACAGGATTGAAGGATGCAAAGTACTGATCTCAGGTGTGCCCGTGAGGGTGTGGCCGCAGGAGATGAACGTCTGAGTCGGTGGCTGGGAGAGGCAGGTCCACCCTGAATCCAGGTGGCACCATGTAATCAGCTGCCAGCGCAGCCAGAATACAGGCAGGCAGAAAACTGTGAAATGAGAGACTGGCCTAGCCTCCCAGCCCACATCTTCCTCCCGTGCTGGGTGCTCCCTGCCCTTGAACATTAGACTCCACGCTCTTCAGTTTTGGGACTCGGACTGTCTCTCCATGGTACTCAGCTTGCAGTCAGTGTATTGTGGGACCTTGTGATTGTGTGAGTTAATCAACTCCCCTTTTTCTATCTATCTATCTATCTATCTATCTATCTATCAATCAATCAATCTATCAATCAATCTATCAATCATCTATCTATCCTATTAGTTCTGTCCCTCTAAAGCACCCTGACTGATACAGGGACAACATTGCAGAAGCCGTAGAGTGACAACTACTTGGACCCTTTCCCTATAAACTTCTTATAGATAGAGGTTTGCACTGTCTTTTTGTCTTTGTGTCTACGTAAAGATCTGGGAATGAAAAGAAATTCAGTTTTCATGAAAATGCTGCTATTGTGAGTTCTGCCTGCATGTGGGACTGAATGCTGATGTGTGATTAGAGAAGGGTCATCTCCAGACAGTGCAGGACCAGTGTCCAAGGCCTCATGTCAATGTGATGCATGTGAGCACTCCGTCAGCATCTGGGGTGCAAATCTACTGTTGTGTTTTGTTTTTCTCATTCCAAGTTCTCTGACCAAGCTAAAGCATGTACCTGGTTCTATTTGCTCTGTAACCATCTGGTTAGCAACGCTGCCCGTCTGAGCCCTCAGTTCCTTGATTGCAGACTGAGGGTTCTGGACCATGTGATCACAAAGGAATTATTTTTCCCCCCCTTAATATTGGGATAAAGTTTTACACATAATAACTCCAAAGCTGCTCTGTGTAACTCAGGGAGGTACTAGGACCATGGCATGAGCCAGTGCTCAAAACTAAAAGGCAGGTCCTCAGGGGTCCTCTCGGCCTGGGCGAGAGCCTCCACCACTGTGGGCTCTGTCTGTCCATCTGCAGTACAGTAAGCAATAAACAGGGGAGTAAATCAGGGAGCTGGGGCCACGGACACAGCAGCAGGCAGTGAACACTCACTTATGGCTGCAGCAATTCCTACTGCTGTGTTAGGTGGGGTCTACGAGGAAATACATAAAGTAATTGCTAACGAAGGAACCGAAGCAATAGAGAGAAGTTCAAGTCAGTAACTTAAGAGAAAGAGGGTTTCCTGCCTCCTTCTGTTTGGAATTATATACTAAACATCCAGCTGTATATTTGGTATGTAATTCTTAGCTTTAGTTCCACTTGACCACAATCGCAGCAAAAAAAGATACATAAAAACAGCGATCTCAGAAAACAAATCCAAAGTCACTCATTTTATGGTTCATGTTCTTACATTTCTTGGCTTTTCATGTTCATATGAATGCATGTGTGGATGCGTGTGTGTGTGGATGTGTGTGGTTGTGTGTGTTTGTTTTTCACGTTCCCATGTGTGGGTGCACATGTGTGTATGCATGTGTGTGTGGATGTGTGGGTGGTGTGTTCATGTGTGTTTTTCATGTTCATGTGAGTGTGTGGGCTCACGTGTGGTTGTGTGTGTTCACACCTGTGTCATTCCAGTACACTTACGGTGAGCAGGGAAGAGTTCACAATTTTAAATAATTTTATTTGTTAAATAAATTTAAGATTTATTTGAAATATAAATATTTATTTTAAAATTAAAATATTAATTAAAAAATTTAAAATATAATTATAAAATGTATTATCTATCAAAAAAAGTCTGACTCTTGCAAATTCAGGCAAGCTAAACAGAGCCGTTAAGCTGTTAAAATTCTAATGATTTTATCTCAAAGCTATTACTTAAATTGACAAGACTCATATATGAAAAATGGTTGCTGAATGACTCATGTTTGGAACTGATTTCAAAATCAGAAAGAGCATCAGTGAGCACACACCTTGTTGTCCAGAGTCAGTGTAGATTCCCGGCTATCTATGAAGATGTTAAAGTCCGTACATTTCATTTAAAGTCTCCCATTTGGAATTCCACACCAATGTCATTCTAGCCTCTCGCTCTTTGAACAGAATCCGACTTACCTCCCTGGGAATTCTACAAGTTTATCTTAATTTAACATGCAGCATATATCCTGATTCATTAGAAACAGCTTTGAGCAGACGTACCAGGTGAGCTGGAGAATTTGGACTAAACTCAAATTCAGGCCAACATTTGCAGCAGTAAACTCCAAGGGCTTCTGGGGAGGATGGAGCTGCCGCTTCACATGATAAAGCCGTGACCACGTGTCTGAACCAGCAGAGCAGAGCGCTCCTGCAGCCGGCCACACTCAAATGTGTAAAGTACTGCAGCTCAAGACTCCTGGACACCCGTATTGAGCATAAACTTCGTCAAGTTAAGGTGGGACGTGAAGGCACCTTGACCACCTGGGTCTCTACTCCACAGCTAGCTGCACTACCTAGGGTGACTTAGGGATCTGAGCTCCGCTCCACAGCCAGCTGCGTGACCTGGGTGATTTAGGGATGTGAGCTCACCCAGGTCTCCACTCCACAGCCAGCTGTGTGACCTGGGGTGATTTGGGATTGAGCTGAACCCCGAGTCTCCACTCCACAGCCAGCTGCATGACCTGGGATGATTTAGGGATGTGAGCTTTGCCTGATGCTCCCAAGCAATGCTCAGCTGGAGCAGGGACTCAAGTCACCAGCAGAGCTCTCTCAGAGGACCCCAGGTGGCTCCCAGGCTTCCTACAGCTGCCGCCTCTTTCCACACCCAAGTACTGGATATTGGGGTGCATGTGTGTTTGCGGCTTCAGGGAGGGTTCACCTGTAGACTAACCCAGCCAGGTCCACTCAGACACACACCTTCCAGAGACAGCTCTCCGTAGCTATCCACAGCTACTATGCACTCATTTTTATCATAAGAATTGGCCTTAGGCAGAAATTCAGGAAGCAGCCCAGGACCAAACCCAGGGGTCAAATGGACTTTGCTGGAGATACCCGAGGCAGAAGTGGACCTGGGTAGCTTCGGAAACACGCTGTGCACATGAGGTTCCATAACCCACAGCACAGAAGTGGCTCCTTTTACTTTTTACGTGGTCGTGAATCTCCATGAAAATCTGATGAAAACTACACATCCTTCTGCCACCAAAGCCTCTACAGATGCTTGTAGCAGTGAGAGGGACTTCCAGGCCTGCAACTCACAGACCTTCTAGACAGCTCCACAGAGACACCTGGAGCACGATGAGAAGATTCACCCCTGGCCCGAGTTCTGCGGACCCTCAGCCTCCACACCACGCTCCTGAGGCCTGGCCTGTCTACAAGGTCCTGCGCACTGTGTATCAAACGCCTCTCCCATGCCCAGCACTTTACCCTTGATTGTTCCTTTCCACGGCTGGAATCGTTCGTGCCGCTTTGGCTCTATCATAAAACAAAGTTTAAAATGTTACAGAATTTAGATGAAACATAGGTATGAAATATACATTATATGTAAAACTTTTATACATAATATACATGTTTTATACATATAACTTTTATAATATATGATAACTTCTATATATATATATATATATATATATATATATATATATATATATAAACTTTCCTTTCCCTCTAGGTCTCAGTTTTTGGAAACTCCTTGGCACCTGCCTCAATGCCCCTGCACACTGTGCATCTGCTATGTGCATTGCATACATTCATTCACATAGGCCGAGTTGGTGTTTCCATTTCTAACTACAGAAATACCAACTCAAATTCAATTTGTCTTACATTTTGCCTAAAATAAGAATATTCTAATTGCTTTCGAAATGCGATTCCATTAACTTTATTTTGTTTTATTTGAGAACATGGAGAATAATGAAATCATTCTAGGCCAAGCACAGTCCCTCCAGGCTGTAATCTCAGCACTTTGGAAGGCTGAGGAAGGTGGATCACCTGAGGTCAGGAGTTTGAGACCAACATGTAGTAAAATCCAATCTCTACCAAAAGAATACAAAAATTAGCTGGGTGTGTTGGCACACACCTGTAGTCCTAGCAACTTGGGAAGCTGAGGCTGGAGAATCACTTGAATCCGATAGGTGGAGGTTGCAGTGAGCCAAGGTCGCACCACTGCACTCCAGCTGGGGTGATAGAGCAAGACTTCGTCTCTTAAAAAAATACATAAATAAAAATTAAAAAGGATAGATCTTTCTACATGGATCTCCAGAACTTATTCATCTTAAACTACAAGTTTGTACCCTTCAGCCAGCATGGTCCCGTTCCCCTCCTGAGCCCTGGCAGATGTCACTCATTCTACGCCGTGTCTATGAGTTCACCGTTTGTGGGAACCATCTTTATAAAACAGCAGATCAATATTCATCATCATTACAGTACAACTACTGCTGTATTTACAACTCTTTATTGCAACTATTGATTGACTTTTTAGATGTTTTCTGGATGCATAACTATCTTGTTCATGCTTGTGCTTCCTTGGCACTCGGGATAATGCCTGATAAATAGGCTTGGGGCAAGACACGTGAACTAAATAATCCACATATGAACAAGGAGGTTCACAAAGTCAAGTCTCCAGATAAAACTAAAACACAGAAGTCACTACGTCCTCACTGTGTGCCATGCCTTGTGCTTAAAGAGCGTAATTTTCAAAATTGCACTGAAATGGGCCCCTGTTCCCCTCTCCTCGCTGAGGGCTCCAGATGCAGTGAAGTCACACTGGCTTGAGGTCTCTCAGTGCTGGGTGGAGGAAGTTGGATTTTTACCAAACCTGTTTGGCTCTAATCTTGACTCCTAATTTATGTTATTTTTCCCTTTTTCACACATTTTTTGTGGGTTTATGATTTAATTATTTGTTCATTTAATTTGGTAATGGTTAACCTGCCAAAATTAACTACCATTGATTTCATGAAGTTGTGGGGAAAGAACTTGAGAACTGGAATATTAGGAAATGGGTCATCATCATTACAATTCTGAAATCTTAAAAATTCCTTCCCATTTGCCTTTTTGCAACACGTCTAACAGTAAGAAACAGAGTTTCAATAAGTAACAAGTCAGTGGTGTATACAGTCGTGGAAACCAAATTTATACAGAATATTCAGAAAATAAAAAACAGACCCCAAAAGCAGAGGCTTCACTCTGTGGACACACACACAGAGAGAGACACAATTTTAAGGTGTAGGAAATTTTATGATGAGAATATCAGGGTGGGAAAAGGTATATCCTTACGAAGCCCCCACTTCTAATTAATGGCAAAGAGGTGAAGACACTGGTGCCTTGGCCTGACTCTGTCTACTAGGCTTGGAGCCTGCATTTCTCCCAAGAAAAGTCAATCTTGGACATAAGGCAGGAGTGGAAATGGAGGACACATATAATGTAAATGATTTTTAAAGTCAAACAAATGCTTCTGCATCCTGTAAGTGAATGAAGCTGTGATGACTGACAATCACACCCATTTTCCCCACTGCCCACATCATAGATTCTACTTTCCCTTCTATTGCTGGACATTGTCCAGAGCTGTCGCTCTGGCACATCCACAGACGTTGCTTCTCTGTTCATCTGAGTCTCTTCTGTGCATACGGTTCATGCTCTCACATTCTCCCCCGTGCTGTTGATGGAACACAGCACCCTGCACGTGGCTTCCCATCTCAGTGAGACAAGACCTATCTGGTTTTTAAAAATCAAAGCAACCCATGGCCAACAGGAGAGAGCTTCGTGGCATGGTCAGTCAAGCAAGACATGGGCTCTGAGTGGAATACAGATGTCCACAGGGAGAAGGAAGAGGGTGTACTTCATCAGGAGAGACCAAGGACCCCAAAGGGAAATGGGGAAAGGCCAATGGCTGCTGCATGTTGAGAAGGGCGTCATGAAAACACTCCCCACCCCAGGAAAACACAGGCTGCAAGATGCACAATTTCTTCCACACACAGGATTCTGCATGTGCCTCTCCACAGTCCATGGAGGAGGAAATGAAGATTTAGTTCAATTTTTTTTAGAAAATGAGTCACCCAGCGAGTTTGCCTTTTTGGTTCCAGGGCTTCTGGTGTGCCCATTACACCACGGTGATTCTCTAGCTTTAAAAATACAACATCAGAATCTAAAAATCCTCGCTAGCCTTTTTTGCTTATTTCTAAGATCACAGCTTGAGTTCTGGGTCATTTGATCACAAGATTGGCTGGGGGAGGGGGAGGATGCACAGTTATTCTATTCTGGGGTGTTTTCCTTCCAAGGTCATTTTACAAAGGTTGGTGCTGCAAAAATTTCAGCCCTTCATAATTGGTAACATTGTTGCTAGAGGTACCAATCAGATAGGAAGGCACAGCTAGAGATTCATATCCACAATGATAGGGAGTTTCAGGGTGAAGGGTGTTTCTCTTCTCCCAGTCACATAAATAGACAAAGAATATCTAAAACTCAGCTCAAATGTATAAACACAAGCCCTGGAGCAGGTGTTACAGGAAGGTGGGTGGCTGTGACCTGGGCTTGCCTGCATCTGCTCGGTGAGGTCACAGAGCCAAGAGCAGGTGTTACAGGAAGGTGGGTGGCTCTGACCTGGGCTCCTGCACCTGCTCTGTGAGGTCACAGAGCCATAAGCAGGTGTTACAGGAAGGTGAGTGGCTGTGACCTGGGCTCCCACACCTGCTCTGTGAGGTCACAGAGCCAAGAGCAGGTGTTACAGGAAGGTGGATGGCTGTGACCTGGGCTTGCCTGCACCTGCTCTGTGAGGTCACAGAGCCAAGAGCAAGTGTTACAGGAAGGTGGGTTGCTGTGACCTGGGCTTGCCTGCACCTGCTCTGTGAGGTCACAGAGCCAAGAGTAGTTGTTACAGGAAGGTGGGTGGCTCTGACCTGGGCTCCTTCGCCTGCTCTGTGAAGCCATAGGGCCATGAGGTTCTCCAAGAGGTAGTCTTTCTAGCAGGTTCTCCCTGTCCCAAGAGCCTCTGTAGGCTGGGAGCTCAAGGCTGGAACACCCTCTGGCTCCTTCCAGCACCCAGTAGTGTCCTGGGACTCCTTTACTGCTGTGAAAGGCAGGCAGGGAAACAAAGAAAATCCAGGAGAAGGGCAAGGAAGGAAGCAGCCATGAACATGTTCTGGAGAAGAGGAGCGGACGGGCCCAGCAACGGAGAGGAGGGGCGGACGGGCCCACCAGCGGAGAAGAGGGGCGGACGGGCCGAGCAACGGAGAAGAGGGGCGGACGGGCCCAGCAACGGAAGGGGTGAGCCAGCACACAGGTGCTTAGGAGCCCGAAATATTTAGACTTGATGACATTC
This sequence comes from Cebus imitator, assembly GCF_001604975.1. Lineage (NCBI taxonomy): Eukaryota > Metazoa > Chordata > Mammalia > Primates > Cebidae > Cebus > Cebus imitator. The sequence goes on from NW_016107594.1 coordinate 4,350,471, forward strand.
ACATCTGTATGCCCCACTAGTTCATCAGGGAATTCTGTTCCTTGTCTCTGGTCTCCCTGCAAGGTTCATCTCAGACCAAGGACCACAGCTGAGCTGTCTGCACAATTAGCTGCAGATAGAGCCAAGGTTCTGCTGCTGCTGGCTCTGGCCATGTCATTCTGCCAAGACACCAACTTAGTCTGAAGGTCTGAATCGTATAGAAGCTTCTTTGTCTTTGAAAATGTCTTGGGACCTGCCATGTCAGAGACCGACCCCCAGAGCAATGCTTACATTCCCCAGTGTGCAACATGAGGTGCACGATGAGGAAACTTAAAACATTTTAAAGAAACAAGCAGTAAGTTGAGATAATGTGACTTCCACAGAGACATGTAACTCTCAGGAAATCTAATAACCACTCAACATCTTTACATTCCTGGAGCTCAGGAAGATCCTAAGAATTCTCGTAAGGATACTTGACTCTCAGCAGATCAACAGAAAGATGTTTAATTAGGGGCGTTTTATGTCTACTTTGAGATGGCACCAATGACGTTCTAATTTTAAAAGTTCTTGCTTTTGTGATGGTGACACTCTAACACAGAAGACAGCTGTCTGACTCGAATGCCACATTAAATTTCTCTCTTTAGCCAATTTTTCTATATTGCAAATGAGCTTATTATGAATTACCAAGAATAATTCTAATATTTATTTTCCTCAAAATTCAATTGCATATATTCTACATGTATTTCATTCTCCCAAACATGCTTCAAAATTCAACAATTAGGTGTGTTTAGCAACAAGAAAACAGACAGTATTTTATCTAATCACACTGAACCCATGGCCTGCCATTTAAATTACCCAGTGACTAAAAATATAAAATATTTATGTATTCCTGAGCCTATCAGTGAGGTAAAATTGTTTCAATGCCAGAATGACTGAACCTTTGATATTGGATATTATTTCTTAAAAAGAACAAAATTTGCAAATTAGGGTTTGTGAATTTTGTATCATTCTGAATAAACGCGTAATTGTCATGGTCTCAGACTCCAGATGGTATGCACAATTCATCCCCGCTTCACTCTCATCATATTTAATAGCTGTGGCTTCACCTCTGATTCTAAATGCAGTATTTATATTGGTAATAAGACCAGACATCCATTAAGCCAGCTTTTTGCATTTGATTCAAAACAACACAGCTATGAAATGCAGAGGACTATGGTGGGTGTGGTGGAGGTGTACAGACAGAAGACACAGATAGGTCCCATGCTCAGAGTGCCCACAGAACCAGCACTGAGCTCAGGGTGGTACTCCCATTATGCCCCAACAGACACCTGCACAGGGGAGAAAGGGAAGGGATATCAAAGGAAGCCCAACAGCCTGCTACGGAAGGGGCCAGCAACAGGGAGGGCATGGAGGTCTCATCAGAGCTGACCCTGGAGGTCCTTTCCTAGACCTATTTATTTATTTATTTAGAGCCAGAATTTCACTCTGTCTTCCAGGCTGGAGTGCAATGGTGTGATCTTGGCTCACCACAACCTCTGCCTCTTGGGTTCAGGCGATTCTCCTCTCTCAGCCTCCCGAGTAGCTGGGATGACAGGCACCCACCACCACACCCGGCTAATTTTTTGTATTTGTGGTAGAGATGGGTGTTCACCATGTTGGTCAGGCCGGTCTCAAGCTCCTGACCTCAAGTGATCCACCTGCTTCGGCCTCCCAAAGTGCTGGGATTACAGGCGTGAGCCGCCGTGCCCGGCTGACCTTTCTATTTTTGATACAAACTATTACATATCTCCTCTCCCCACTGTGTGTGCAACTTGTGCTGGGGTAAAGAACTAATGAGGAAACCACTCGTTATCCTGGCAGAAGCTGCACACACAGTGGGGAGGGGGGCGTATTCCAAAGTATTCCTGGATAGCTTTCTCTCTGTTCATAAAATACACACACAAACACCTACACACACACGCAGATGGCGTCAATATCCCTCCTCCCCCCCATTGTATCCTGCTTTTACTGTAAAGCCTTCAAAGTCCCGGGTGCACCCACGGAGCCATACGTCAGTATGTGGTGACCGGAACAGAGGGTGCATATTTCATATGTGGCCAAATACCAATGGACAGACCAGTAGGGCAAGATTATAAATGTGGAATTTATCCAACAGATGAGAACTGACAACATTTGAGGAAGGGAATGGTATGATCTGACTTATGCTTTGGTAATATTTATGGCTGGCCATAAAGATCAGGGTGATGGGGAAAGAGATTCTTGGAGCTTCTGAGGACCCCAGGAAGAGATAGCAGAGATGCTGCTTCCTGCTCCACATCTTGATCCACAAAGAGTATGTTACCCAGGTGACTCTGTGCTCATCTGGAGGCCAGAGGGTCCTGCAAATATTTCCAATAAAAGCATGGCTGTTTGGATAAGTGCTTGCTAAAATGCCACTTAAGCCAAAAGTATAAAAGGACTGAAGTCAAGCAAAAAAATTAAACTTTCCAAACTTGGCAAGAACCCTTTTGACAGACAGCAGACAGCGCCCCTGTTGGGAATGCTGGGGGCCAGGGAAACCCCTTTCAGAGTTCCTCTGCTTTTGCTGGGTGGGACCCGCTCCATTCAGTGAGGTTCTGTGTCCTTAGACAACGGTGTCTATGTTCATAATTTTTCATTTGTTGGTTTCTCCTTGTAATTATTTTTTTTTCTTTGCATATTTTGAATCTATTCTAAAGTAAATCATTCTTATAGCTTCTTGAAGCAGATTTCTTTTATCATTAAACAATGATTCTATCTATAAAAATATCTGAGTCACCCCACCCCATGCTTTGCATTGTCTGAATCTTCTTCTCTCCCCTCCAGTCTCCTCTTCTATTCACCTTTACATTAGATATTTGGCATTTTCTTCACTCTCTTTATTGTCTCAGAAATTCTTAGACATTATTCCAATGTCATCTGGCATCAATGTTGACTACAGAAAGTCTCCTGAAAATCAAGTACGTTTGTCTGTATTCTCTCTGGCTTTAATGAAAATTCTCCTACTCTGTGGTTTCACTTTAGAAGGCATTTAGAGGGTCTATATTTGTCTGGCTTCAGTCTTAGGAGTCTTTAGATCAGAAGCTTAACAAATGTCTTTGGTTCTTGGAAAATCCTGGCCTTTATTTCTTTGATTCCTTTCTCCCCACTTTTTTTCATTTCTCATTTAATTCCAGACATATGTTTGTGTTTCTAAAGCCATCTTCCATGCAACTTAATTCTTCATTTACATTTCCCCTTGTACTTTTTATGCAAAGTTCTAGGTAATATCCTAATATCTAGTTTCCAGTTTGGCAATTCTCTTTTCAGCTCTGTCTAATCTACTTTATAATACTGTATCCACATAGTGGTCAATTCTTGTTTCCATATATTCTGTTTGTTTTTAAATCTTTCTTTCCTCATAATAGATACTTCTTATATTATGGTTCCTGTTTCTTTTGAAAATCTATTTAATAATTGTCCCTTATTTCTAGGGCTTTGAATGTTCATTCTCCTATTGTGTCTTCTTACTCCCTGTATTAGTCCATTTTTATACTGCTATGAAGAAATATTCAAGACTGGGTAATTTATTTATGAAAAGAGGTTTAGTAGACTCAGAGTTCTACTTGGCTGGGGAGGCCTCACAATCATGTTAGAAGGCAAAGGAGGAACAAAGGCATGTCTTACCTGGCGGCAGGCAAGAGAATGTGTACAGGGAAACTGCCTTTTATAAAACCACCAGATCTCATGAGACTTACTCACTATCATGAGAACAGCACAGGGAAGACTCAGCCCCATGATTCAGTAGCTTCCCACTGGGTCTCTCTGATGGCACATGGGGATTATGGGAGCAACAATTCAAGATGAAATTTGTATGGGGACACAGCCAAACCATAAAACTTCCTTAAACTTTATTTATATGAGTTATTATCTTTTCTGTGTATTTATCTAAAGTGGGTACTATTTTATAGTGGAGAAGTCCTTTGATCCCTATGTTGTCAAGAATTCTGTATAGATTCTTTGTAGTTTCAATTCTGTTGTGGTTTTGATTCTGCCAGAGCCCTTAGGTTCTGACAGAATCATAACTGATGTTGGAATGATTTTCATATGAATTTCACCATGTGGTCCTTCTGCCACACACAGGTAGTAGAAATTCAGATCTCAGATCCATACCTGGAGTGTGCATTTCTCATTAGTAACTTTATATCCTACCCATGGCCCTGGACATGTGATGAGCTTCCTCCACACTTTCCCAGGCATGTTTTTCCAGTTATTTTCTCACAAATGGGGAAGCTGGGTGAGTGTCTGGGTTTGATTTGAGAGGCTCAGTCCCAGCATTTCTACCACCCCTGCCTCGCAGGGCACAAAACACAACCCCAGCTCAATGTCAGGCCCCTTTCTGAGAATGCATCTCAGGAGCCACTGCTGGATCCTGATCCCCTGGTTGGAATTCCTTTTCAACTCCTGGGGCTCCGGGGATCCCTTTCTTTGGTTTTCATCCAAGCTCAACTATGCACTGAAACAAATTTTGTTACATATTGTAGAACATTTTATTTATTCTTAGTGGGCATGGGACAGGGCTCAACTCAGTCTTCCATCTGGGGCAACCAAGAAGCAGTATTCTCTCTCTTACCCTAGAGACTGTTTTCTGATTTCTAAAACCCTAACCATGTTAAGGTCCTAGAAGACAGACTGGCTGGAGCTGAGTCTGTTTTCCTTCAAATATTAATTGAACTTTTTAGTTCTTAAGCAACAATAATCACTAAAAAACACAAATAGCAATCAGAAAAGATCATTTTTATACAAAGGATTCAACTAAAAAGGTATGGTCTCAGAGAAACAGAGTGGTAGCTCTCTCTGAAAAGCTGGTGTTCTTCCTCTCCACAGAGCAGGGAACAGGGCAGGGGGTGCTTTCTAAGCCCTTCAATGTCCAGTTTTCAAGAAGCAGCACTATGATTTTTTATCTCCAGAATTGTTAGGAGGTCTTCAAATGTCAAAAAGACACATATTCAATTAAGGTTAAAAACAAAAAACCACTAAAGTGACTTCAATGTTTTGAGTCACTTATGGGGAAAATATTACTTAATGCTAAACTTCCCCGCTATCTTGACTGTGCGTGATGAAGGGAAGAAGAGGTGTTCTGGGTCCCTTCTGGTTGTGATAAAATGTGAGATTCTATGTGTCTTCCCAGAATTCCAAGGGCAGCCTGCAGACTGTGCTTTCCAATAAACAAAGTAAAAACAAAAATGAAAACAGATTTAGAAAGAAAATCTCTTACCTTAAACTACTTAGATATTTTTTAAGACTTGAATTTTGCTTTTAGATGGGAATTTCTACATTGCTCAAACAATCCACTATACATTTCTGCCATCACAAATCATCTACTGCTTCCTAAAGCTCCCACCTTAAGGCCTCTATTGCTAAGCATCTTCCATGTCAATGTATCCCAACATTTTTGTAGCGTTCTCTCATGCCACGTTTCTATAATAATATTAATAGCTTATTTTATTTCTTAGTTTTAACGGGGGCAAACAATACAGTTCTGAGACATTGTTATTACATTGCAGTGGATTTCAAATACGTTCTCCCAGCCCTGCCGGGCATCATTACCTGTCTTCCCACATCAGAAAATCTATTTGCTATGGTGACAAATCAAGCCATAAAAACATAAACCAACAGACAAATCCATGAACTGACATCTGTGGACCCGCCCAATGTCCGTAATTTTCCCTGCGTTATTGTTGAAAACAAGTGGTATCATGCATCTGTCAATAAAGTTTAAAAAGAATCATGTACTCTTAAATTACTGTCCTATATTAAATTGACAGATTTCTATGTCAAGATAAACCAGCATGCCCTCTTATTGTTACATAGCATCTGCTTACTACTTTTATCTAAAAGGTAACAGGAATCACTAAGAAAATTATACAAATTGAGGCTGGGCGTGGTGGCTCACGCCTGTAATTCCAGCACTTTGGGAGGCTGAGGCAGGCGGATCACCTGAGGTCAGGAGTTGGAGACAGCTTGACCAACACGCAGATACCACATCTCTACTAAAATACAAAATTAGATGGGTGTGGTGGTACACGTCTGTAATCCCAGCTACTCAGGAGGCTGAGGCAGGAAAATTGCTTGAACCCAGGAGGCGGAAGTTGCATTGAGCGGAGATTGCGACACTGCACTCCAACCTGGGCAACAAGAGTAAAACTCAATCTCAAAAAAAAAAGAAAAAGAAAATTATACACATTAAGACAGTTTTAGTATTCAATTGGCAAATTATTATGACAACTGAGATTATTCTTAGTAAATTTACTGTTATTATTAGAGGTCTCCCTGCAGAAACTACATTCCTGTGAATGGCATGGAGACCCTTGTTAACCAAAACGTGTCTCCATGTTCACACTATGGTGCATTTGAAGGGTTTAGAGTTGGGCTGTCTGTATACTGTTGGTCGGAAGAAAGGTATCAATGAATAGCAATCAATATGTCAAATATTTTTATCTCATGAAAACATAGTCGTACAAGTTTCAAAACCTTGCAATGCAGAACATGTAAGTAATTTGCATATTGAGATGATGATCTACATTATATATACAATTAAAATTTTAATTTCTCTGAAAAACAGGCCACCATTATACAGATTCCCCAACTGTAGAATTCTGAGGTCTCTAGCATCTTGTAAACTTTGTCCCTGGTCGCGGGTGTTTGACAGATATTATCATCTGCCACCAGGCTAATTATTCAATCGGTATCCAAAGAACTAGCTCTCACTAAAAGAACTCATCATTAACATGCAAATAGGTATTTCCCACTTCACTGGCTTAGCCGTGGCAGGCTGTTAACAGCTTTCTGACAAGAAAGAGAGAAGCTACATGAGGTGGTGCCTCAACCTTCTGGATGTATTGAGCACTGCACGCCCACCTCCAAGCCGCACGCGCCGCCGCCAGCCTGTGGCTGGTCATTTCTGTGCCATGACATTTATGAGTTAACTCACAGAAGCTGCCGAAGAAATCACCGAACAAAGAAGCTGATTTCAGATTCACTTTCTGTGCCCAGCCAGCACTCACTTAGACTAATTACTTAAATGATTTTAAAAATGTATGAATATTCATATGTCAGCGCTTTGGGAAACTAAAGCACAGCTGAGACCTCTCCATGGGCACTTCCTCCTCCCTAATCTGGAGCAACCTCACTTGCACATCTGAAAGCCCCAGGCAGCTTCAGAGAACCGCATCCCAGTGGGGAGGGACAGGCCAGAGCAGCGAGCCCCGACCCCCAGTGCCCAGCCTGCCTCCACCCTCACCCTTGGCCGGATGGGGAACTGTTCTCATTGGAGCGAGTCTGTCTGGTTTTAAACATCTGGAAGCTGACCTGCCCTGGAGAGCAGCAGCCCACCCGTTTCTCCCCTTCTCATGCCACTGTCACACATTCGCTGTGACCGGACAGGATGTTTGATGTGGAGGCCCAGCAAATGCAGGTGACAGGGGAGGTGCCCCAGGATTGATTGTCCCGGACAA
>NW_016107594.1:4358023-4377287 GCF_001604975.1 Cebus imitator
TGTCCGGGACCCCGCGGTGACCAGGGGAGGTGCCCTGGGATTGTCCGGGACCCCGCGGTGACCAGGGGAGGTGCCCTGGGATTGTCCGGGACCCCATGGTGACCAGGGGAGGTGCCCTGGGACTGTCTGGCTGCGTGCTCTGGTCTGACATCATCCGATGGTGCTAGGCCTGAGAAGCCACAGACCTGGGCTGGAGTGCCTCCAGGGAGCAGCCCACTTCCCCATGTCCCAGACAACTATGGTAGTCTTATGGCAGCCTGGAGGAGCCAGGGTCCCTTCTAGAGTCAATCCCACGACCTCGTATGTTCCCAGAAATCATCCAGTATCCATCCCAGAGCCAGGACTCCGGGCTGATTTACCAGCCTTCCTTCAGTCAAAACCCTCGCCTCAAACATGATTGATTCTGATGTTTTGGGACCAAGCTCTTCTTTCCATGGCAGCACCAAGTGGCACGTGACCACAAAACACCCCACGTGGCCACTGTCCTTGGCAGAGGCAGACATTTTTTGTTAGAAACAAGGAGACGAAAAGTGTGATGCATGTGTTTAAGCCACTGTATACAAAGTTTTATATTTCACAATTTCTCTCACACACAAAAGTCTGGATATGGGCCTGGGGGAAAAGAGAATGAAAAGTGAAGGCAAAGCATGATTCACGATTCCATGGTGGGAATGGCAACGGAAGTTACAATGATAAGAAGTAATAGAACTCAAACGCCCACAGACAGGCTGGAGCATTTCATCAGCCTGTGCAGCAGCCTGGGTGTCTGCAGGAGAAGGACCCATGGCTTCCCCACATCAGGTGGCCGGTGCCACACCCAGACCAGCATCCCAGGCTCCACCCAGGAACAGCCCCCACCCGCCTGATTCTAAACCGTCACATTACTTTTGACTCTGGAAATGCCAGGGGTCCAACGTCTGATGTTTTGGATAAAGCTGAAGCTTAAGATTTTAAAATGTACAGTCACTGACTTTCCCATGAACACATCTATGCATCGTATGCCTACTGAATGACATAGGAAAAGGTTTTAAAACTCCGTTATACCTCTAAGTAACCACCAAGTGATGGAAACTGAGTCTTTGATAGAAGTTCCGAGTTGACCTGTATTCACTTTGCATTTTTTAACTTGCGGGGACGTGATTGGGCTTCCGAGGCCCTGAGTGTACAGAAGCCTTTCCGTTTTGGCATCATCTCACCAGGCGGGAGCAGAGCTGGGCTGGGCCCTGACCCAAAGGCATGTTCCTGGGGTTGGCAGCGTCCCGCGTTCCTGAGGCTGACTCGTTTTCTAGCCAGTTGGCCTCTTTCTACTGAAAGCAGGCCTCGAAATCAAAGCTCTGGTTAATTCAGAGTCCCCATTAAAAGGGTCAGGTGTTTATACATTCTCCTTATTCTCTCTAATTAGACCATTGGAAAATATCACATAAATGCTGCTTTCACTAATTCCCAACACAGTCAACAAATCACAGGCTCAGGAGCCCCACTTTGCCATGTGCTCTAAACATGAGACTTGGGCTGAAAGTTAAACAATGACACACTGGCGACCATCACTCGCCACAGCAAAGACCCCACACAGTCTCAGGCTGAGCCGCCCACTGTGGAAAGGGCTCCCCAGCCCCACTCAGCCCGTGGCCCATCGGCACCTTGGGTGAAGGCACTCAGAGCCATTAAGCCTGTGTCAGCAACTGTTATCTCGCAGGAACTGAAGAAAACCTATCAACCCAGAACAAAACAATAATGAAGAAAATATCTCAGCTTGATGGTAATGCCAATTCTTCTTCAGAGATGAGCTGCTCATTCCTAACACCCGCCCTGCCCTTTGCTTCAATTATGTTGTTCATGTTCATATCAAACAGCACACAGAACATGTCCACCACATTCGAGGTTCTTTCCAACACGCTTCACGCCAGATTGTCGCCAGCCACGTATCTGTGAGCCGCGTGGCCCCGCCCACCCCAGGCAGCATGTCAGGTACTCACCTTCCGGCTCCCCGCAGAGTGTGCACTGCGACTCTGAAAACAGAGACAGAGAGAAGCCGTTACACCAGGGGTCTCAACCATGCAGTTAAAAAGATTCAACAGCAGCGGCAGCAACAACGAAACTGCAACTTTGGGACAATGTGGCAAGGCCGTGCCGGTGGCTCCTCCAGGTCAGCTGGCTCTGACCCTGCACGCCAGCAACTGCTATTTTAACAACTACCCTTGGCACATGTTTTACAATTTTATTTTTATTTTTGAGAATTTAAAAAATGTTCTGAGATACATGTGCAGGACGTGCAGGTTTGTTACATGGGTATACGTGTGCCATGGTGGTGTGCTGCACCTGCCGACCTGTCATCTGGGTTTTAACCCCTGCATGCAGTAGGTATTTGTCCTAATGCTCTTCCTCCCCTTGCTCCCACCCCCCAACAGGCCCTGGTGTGTGATGTTCCCCTCCCTGTGTCCATGTGTTCTCACTGTTCAGCTCCCACCTAGGAGTGAGAGCTTGGTAATAACGACCTCTGTCATATGCACACAGCAAACACACTTTCTTAATTGTATATGGCTAAACACAAATTACTTAGATGAAACAAGGATGGCGTATTTTATCACAATTTCAATATTGAAACCTCGACTTCGGCTACAGCTGTTACAACTCCTTTCAGGCACAAAATTTATGAGCAAAAGGGTATTATTAGATTTCAGAAAAACTCTAGAATCCATGGGTACTGACTGAGTCCTCTTTAAGAAGTTCCATGAGTGACTGTGAATTTTGCTCTGTCTGTAGGACAGATGCAGATGCTTTGGGAGCATGGCATTTACAATTTATCCTCACACAGGAGAGCCGTAGCAAGTGTATCATCAACACAGGCACAAGGGCTTTGTGGGAAAGAATTCAGACTTGGAGGCCAGGTAGGCCTGGGTTCAAAGCCAGCTACCATCCACTCTCCGGAGAACGTGTGAGCAGGTAACCTAACCCCCCAGCCCTGAACCAGTGTCGAGGCTCCTGAGGCCACAGGGGTGGGAGGGATGTAGGAGTACATGTATCAGCTATCAAGGCCATGGGGACAGTGCTGCCTGCATGGGCCCCCTGGAAGACACCGACTCCTCCATGCCAGCCACAGAGGCGCACCCTCTGCCATCCAGGTGACAGCTGGGCCCACAGAGGAGATGCCACGTGATGCCATCGGGGCTGAACCCCGAAGGACAAGCAGGATTTTAAATGGGAATCTGGGGAGGGAGCACACACGTCCCAGGAAAGGCACGAACGAGGCCAGCAGGCAGGGGACGGCAGCAGCATCTGCCCGGAGGGACAGACGGGGGAGGTGGGGAAGTGGGGAGGTGAGTGAGGGGCGTTCGGGAGGGAACGGAATGTTGCAAAAGGGGTTGAGGTTTTCAAAATAAAAGTTAGGAAGCAAAAGTGGTTTTTGGGGCAGAGCCTCACAGGGTCTCATGGTTCCTTCGGAAGGTCACCTTGGTGGCTGGGCTGGGTGGGTGGGGACAGAGCCCACACCGGGCCCATGTGTTTGCGGCAGGTCTAGCTCTGTGGGAGAGTGGTAGAGGGTTCTGGTGGAAAGAAAAGAATATGAACCATCATTTAAAACTGTAACTGACTGAGCTCTCCAAACTTCAGGAAGACAGAGCCACACTCCTCAAGCGGACACTTCTGGCCGCACCTGCCTTCAGGGGCACTGGTGGAGCGGAGGGGAGAGAAGACTTTGGGGGCTGCAGGAAGACCTCAAGGAGCAGCCCTCGGACACAGGAGCCCTGGGCCCAGGGCCACATGGCTCTGTGTGAGAGAAATGGGCCAGGTACTGGTCCACGCACAGGGCTACCTCCGTCCTGGCCACCACCACCAACAAAGCCTGTGGAGGATGCAGGGGCTCCTGTCACCAAGGGCACACGGGCAGCCAGCGCAGGCTGGGGCCGTCCCATCACTGCCATCACTGAAGCAGACGTAAGGTTTAGTTAACCCAGAAACGCAGGCACCACCCCTTCACACATTCTGCAGAAAGTGGGAATGGAGGGCCTGGTGACTCAGTTTCCCTTCAGGTTCTAGGGCGAGACTCCCTGTACTGGCATCCAGCTGCAGGAGGCGTGAGCACGACTGGGCCCCTATGCACACACACACAGTGCCGGGCAGGAGAGGCTGGATGAGACGGCCGGGGCGTGAGGCCACGGAGGAAAGGCCAGGAGCAGGTTTTGCAGGCGTGCAGTGTGCTGCCAGGACCGGGCTTTGCTGGCGTGAACTGCACGGACCAGGGAAGCTGGAAACCAGAAGTGAACAATTCTGCACACTCGGCCTCCGGAAACACGAACGGGGCTTCTCCCCTCTTCCTGAGAAGAACTAAGGCAGGAGTCTCCCAGGAAAGAAGCCACAAACTCATACAGACAAAATACTGCTTTAAATAAGAGCAAGAGGTCCTGAAAGCCTGTTTTAGAATCAAGTTGCGAAAAGCCGTCTTAGGCCACAGATCACTTTGTTTTCCCCAAACCAAAAGGAAATGTGCCAACGATTACCCTCCATGGTAACTTCATGAGAATCACTCCCAAAAGAGAGGCTCTGGGGAGTCCCATGACATAGGAGCCCACTTCATCTTATTTAATCGAGAAGTTTCTAAATGTGACCCCTGAGACCTTGGCAGGACACCCAGGAACACAGAGTGAACACACGTGTTAGGAACTGTGGGTTCTGCTCTGGCCTCCCACGTGGAGGAGACTATGACGCTTTGGTGGACCCATCACAGGCCACACCCCAGGACAGAATGGAGTCCTGGATGAGCCCGGGGTCCCCCCAGGGCAGGGCAGACACTGACTTCACTATGGTGGCACTGATTTCAGGGAAGGGAGGGGCTGACTGAGACCCACGAGGCTGGGATCTGTGACCTGCCCTCAGCGCCGTGCCTGCAGGCACACTGGGTCCAGCTCGGGCCCCAGGCCATGGCTGCCTCCCGCTCCGGGCCCCCAGGAGGGACTGGAAGCCTCACGCACGGGGTGGCTCACTCAGATGTGGATCAGGGACTTTGCTTCTGCACCTCTTGGTCAACATGAACCAAAATGTGCATCAAAACTGACCAAGATCCAAGGGTTTCCCTGCAGAGTTCATCTTCATCACATTTGCAGGCTTGCAGTGTGCTGCCAGGACCGGGCTTTGCCGGAGGGAACTGCACGGACCAGGGAAGCACGTGCTTAAAATCACCCAGCAAGCTGAAAACACAGCAGGCTCACTAACAGCACCAAGGACCTTTTCCAAGAATTCTTCCCCAAGTAACACCCATTAAGAAAATATTCACAATACAGAGAACTAAACTCCATACACTGTGGATTCATCATCATTGGTGCAGTCTCATTTAAATTAGGAGAAGACCACGCTGATCTATGCTGATGGACACAGATGGAGAAACCTGCCTGATGATGCTGTGTGCGTGAAGCTGACCCTGCAGCACACACAGCCCCCATGAGGACCGGTACTTTCCCCAAGCTCCAGATGCGGACAGCACAAGCCTGGCCGGTGTCTTCCGGCACAAGGTATGCACCTTATTTTAATCTCCCAGAAAAGAGGAACCTGCAGCATCTCCTGTGTAAATTGCATAAGGCGTTTTATCTACGGAGGCTACTCTAAATTTACGCACATATTTTTGGAGTGGCAGCTTTGAGCTCTGTGAACCGAGCACACACTCTCTCGGGCTTCTGTGTGGTGGTGACCTCCACAGCACCTGTCCTCCCTCCTGCCACCAACCCGGGGAGGGGTGCACAGTAGCAGCGGAGGACAGGGAGATTAAGGAGCACTGCAGCTCTCCTGGAGCCTTGGGAAGAAATGGCACACATGGGACCCCCCAGCTGCCGCAGCCACACATGGTGGACACAGCCTGGGCCCTCGGCCAGAGCTCCTCAGGGCAAAGCCGAGCTCAGCGTTGAGGGGGCGGGCACCGCTTTCCTGAAGCTGGTTCCAACCTAGCCACGAATGCAAAGAGCGTCCCTGCTCCTTCTACAGGAAACCAGGTGGGGGCAGGCCTGGGTGTGGGCGGCATTTGCCGTGGGCCGTGCAGGCAGCGAAGGAGCAGCAGGAGGAGGGCTGGCGCTGGGAGGCCCATGGGGGTGCCTAGACGCGAGGCCCAGCACCTGGCTGCTGTGACAATTGCACTAATTTGCTGCCTCCCCCGTCCTCTGTCCTCCTCTGCCTCCCTCCAGCTGCGACAGTGACTAAGAGAGAGGGAGAAAAACCACCGACGTCATTCCTCTTCCAAGGCTCAGAGCACATGGCAGGATGCTCTGCTGTGCTCATCAAGAAAGGCTCCGTGTCAGCAGCCACCTAGTGGCACCATGTCCAGCTTCAATGGAAGCTCTAGACGACAGCAGGCCTGGCAGGCTACCACAGATACTGCCCAGCCGTGGTACCTGGTGGCCTCGCCAGCACTTCTCACACAGCACCGAGAGCAAAACTAGGACTCTTTGTCAAGACTGTGTGAACAGGTTCTCACTTGAGCAAGCACTTGATATAACAGAATGGTGTGACCCCATGACCCAGGACACCATGACTGTGAGAATACAACAGGCCCAGGTGACAACACGACAGTGGGACAATGTGTTGACGTGACTATGACATCATGACCCAGGGCATCATGACTATGAGAACACAACAGGCCCACGTGACAACACGACAGTGTGACAGTGTGAAGACATGACTGTGACATCATGACCCAGGACATCATGACTGTGAGAACACAATAGGCCCATGTCACAACACGACAGTGTGACAGTGTGACAGTGTGAAGACGTGACTGTGACACCATGACCCAGGACACCATGACTGTGAAAACACAACAGGCCATGTGACAACATGACAGTGTGACAACATGACTGAGACAACACAACAGGCCCAGGTGAAAACACAACGGTGGGACAGTGTGAGGATTTGACTGTGACCCCATGACTGTGAGAACACAACAGGCCCATGTGACAACATGACAGCATGACAGTGTGAGGACATGACTATGACACCACGGCCCAGGACATGACTGTGAAAACACAACAGGCCCATGTGACAACACAACAGCATGACCACATAATAATGTGACATGGCTATAGGACACATGACCCTGAGACAACATGATGCAAGAAAATGCAGCATGCCTACAAGGCCATGCAACAGTGTGATAACGTGACGTCACTATGGGAAATCATGGCCCTAGGATAAGATGACAACATGGCCGTATGACAACAAGGCCACAGGGCTGTATGACAGGATTCCACGTCTCCAGGATCACATGGCTATATGACAACATGGCCACGTGGCTGTATGACACTATTCCACATCTCCATGATCATATGGCTTTATGACAACATGGCCATGTGGCTGTATGACATGATTACACATCTCCATGACCACAGGGCTGAATAACAACATGGCCAGGTGGCTGTATGACAGGATTCCACGTCTCCATGATGACATGGCTGTATGACAACATGGCCACATGCCTGTATGACAGGATCACACGTCTCCATGATCACATGACTGTATGACATGGCCACATGGCTGTATGACAGGATTACACATCTCCAGGATGACATGGCTGTATGACAACATGGCCACGTGGCTATATGACAGGATTCCATGTCTCCATGATCACAACATGATTACATAGCAATGTGACCACATGACGGCTGTGACAACATGAATATACGCTCATACACTCCCATGACAACACGACTGCAGGAAAATATGACTATGAGGTACTGGACTCTGGTAGCACGACTGTGTAACAATAACACGATTATATCACAAGACTGCGTGGCAAGAGAACCACCTGGCGATGACCCCATGACAATGGGCCTCTATTCCAGCCTGACTGCATTCCAACCTGACGGCATTCCACCATGACTGCCCAATGTAACTTGACAGAGGCCAAAAACTCCACCAATCATCAACTGAGTGACGCTGAAATAAACTACAATTCAGTCAGACACAGCGGTTTGTGCCTGTAATCCCAGCACTCGGGGAGGTCGAGGTGGCATCACCTAGGCCCACGAACTTGAGGCTGCAGTGAGCCACAGTACACCAGTGCACTCCAGCCTGGGGATAGAGAGACCCTGCCTCAAAGACAGATAAATAATATTTGTGGATGCTATGGAATCTTATCTGCTAAAATGGAAAATTATCAAACATTAAAAAACACAAAAGGGCAAAAGGTAAAACACTATCTCATTTTTATTTTTGGATGTGTCTTCTTTAATACTGACTTAATAAATATTTATAGAAAACCTACCTTGTGTCAGGTACCATGCTAGGAGATAGTCATTGATAACATTCTAATACACGAATCATGTATAAATGCGAAGTAAAAGCCCAGAATGACAGTGAATTCTTGGAAATTATTTCTCAGGGAGAAACTGTGGTAACAGTAGTGCTGGTTGCATGGGTTAGGGAAGAGAGAGAAGAATATAAAGTGAAATTTGCAGCAAACGTGTTAATTTCTAATTTGGAAACCAATGTTTAAACTGCAAATAGTTAATGTATAAATAAAAGTTACCTGTAGCACAAAGTAAGCCCCCAAAGATTGGCCCAGATTTCACCACTGTGCAACGAAGCCACATCATACACTTAACTTTGTGCAAATGAAGACACCACAAGGCTGCCTAATGGCATCTTTCTCAGACTGTAGCCCCTCGTCCCCGACACCTGACTAATCAGGAAACGCACTGACAGTAAACGTGCTCCCCTGTTAATTAATAAATCATGTGTAGGATACTTCCTTCAATTACATAATTGCATTCAAATTCAATTCTCATTCAATTTTTTTTAATTAAGTGAAAAATATGTGAAGGCAGACCCAGGAGTGAGTGGCTTCACTAAAGCAAGGAGGCGTAGGGAACAAACGTGAAAGTCAGAAGCTCAGACGGGGAGGCAAGGCGTCCTCTCTTTGCCTGCAGCCATAGTTTCTGGTCCTGGATAGCTATCTGCTCGGGATCTTCGTGTGAATGCCACCAAGTTCTCATGGCCAGATGGACACAAGGATGCTCAGCTGTCCTCAGAGAAGACATTCATTCACTGCCTTCTTCCTTCAACGAATATGACTGAACATCCTTCGTGGTCCTAGCATTGCTCCTCATGCTGGGGCCGGCTGCCATCAACACAGGGGGTCTCTGGCTCCCAGAGCTTTTATTCTGGAGCCCCTGATCCCACAGCTGTGGCAGGAGGAAGTGTACGGTGTGCTGACCCGGTGCTTGAGCTGCTCTGGAGACAAATTGTGAGGTCACGCTCAGCCGCTCTGCTCACCGTTGAAATGGCCTATCTGACTCAGGGATGTTTCTGGGGAGCAGATTTACCTTCAGAGTAAGCTTAGCCTAAGAAATTTAAATAACTGCTGGGCACGGTGGCTCAAGCCTGTAATCCCAGCTCTTTGGGAGGCCAAGGCGGACAGATAGCAAGGTCAGAAGTTCAAGGCCAGCCTAGCCAACATGGTGAAACCCTGCTGTCTCTACTAAAAATACAAAAATTAGCCAAGCATGGTGGCACACACCTGTAGTCCCAGCTACTCAGGAGGCTGAGGCAGAAGAATTGCTTGAATCCAGGTGAAGGGTGCAGTGAGCCAAGATTGCATCACTGCACTCCAGCCTGGCGAAAGAGTGAGACTCTGGCTCAAAATGTAAAGAAAAAAAAAAAAGAAGAAAGTTCAATAACTTACTAAAATCTCTAAGGAAAACAAGGTCTCAGTATTATTCAACCCACACAAGAGCTCACTGCCTGGCAGATGTGCAGGGTTAAAAACCAGCCAAAAAGTGTACGGCCCGCCCTGGGACAATCAATAGTTCATTTTTCTGTCCTGGTAATCTATGAAACTCAGTGCTGCACATGACTCCAGTCTTCCCAGCTCCACAACAGCTGTGTGCAAATAATCAGCTTGTTTATGTCCTTCATTCAGTTCAGGAAAAAAATGCCCGCAGAAACGAAGTGATTTGCCTGTGCTCAGCCGTTCAGTCATATAAGCAATTATACAAGTTTTGTTTTTAAAAATTTTCAAAATGTTTCATCAAGCAGAAGATTGTGCGGTGTAACCTCTTTCCCAGCTTTGTATTGCACGTGAGAAATACACAAGAGCAGAGACAGAAGAAAGTTGTATTTAGGCCTCAGCAGTTAAATGCCTGAAGGGGTCAACACATCAGGAACCAGGTGCGGAGATATGGAGGGTGAGCTCCACCCACGGGCAAACGACGGGCACGGGGACCCTCATTCATGGAGGCCTGAGACCGTCACGTGGGGCCCTCGCTCACGCGGGCCTAAGACCCTCACATGGGACCCTCGCTCACGCGGGCCTGAGGCCGTCATGTGGGACCCTCGCTCACGCGAGCCTGAGACCCTCACGTGGGACCCTCGCTCAAGCGGGCCTGAGGCCCTCACGTAGGACTCTCACTCACACAGGCCTAAGACCATCACATGGGGCCCTTGCTCACACAGGCCTGAGACCGTTGTGTGGGGCCCTCACTCACGCAGGCCTGAGATGGTCACACGGGGCCCCCAGGCAGGCCCATTCCTGAGTCCGCCATTCTGCTCCTGAACTGTGCTCCCAGTACTGAGTTCTGAGCCCATGGAGTTCTTGCCATTCTCTTCTCTCCAGCAGCAAAGCAGGCAAGGGCAGAGCGGTGCTTTCTCCTTCATCCGGCCGCCCTCCCCAGAGCGGTGTGCAGGACGCATGTGTCCAGCTCCATGTCTGCTGTTCTCAGCCTCTGTCCCAGTTCAGTCTCTTCAATGTCACAGCAGCATAAAGGGCCTCTCTCCTAAACGCAGGATGTCCCCCAGGCCCTGCTCTTGCCCCGTGGCTGGGCTCAGCCTGCACAGCCTCTCTGGGAAATCCATCCAATGTCAAGGTTTTCACCTCCACTCATTTATGCCACAGATGGCCTCGAGTGTCAGAGGTGTGGAGCCCGATGCCTGCTGACCGTGTACAGGTCCCATGTCCATCATTCTGGTGGAGACACCGCTTCCCACAGTCCAGACCCAGAAGCCTCCTCCATTCACCTTTCTGCCCACATTCAACCTCACCATCTGCTTCCCCCCATGGAGCGCCTGCCAGCTCACTCTGCTATGCCCAACCCTCTTCCTGGGTGCCCTGAGCTCAGTCAGTACCCAGGCCGGCACCACCTCCTCAGTGGCTCCCACCGCTGATCTCAAAGGTTTTCCAGGCCACAGCTGTGGGACCTCAGATTCACACAGGCGTCGGCATGGATGTCAGGTCCCATCCCCTGTGTGGCAATGCCACGCACATCCCCAGTGGTTCATGCTCAGCCTCCAGGAGTCCTTCAAGTACAAACCCTTCCGATTCTGTCTTCATCGTGTGAAAGCAGGTGCAACGGCCTTCATTAAACTTGGCTGGGAGGTTTGGGATCTCCAGGAGTCAGCCTCTCAAGCAACACTTAAAACAGCACTATCCACACAGTTATCAGGGCTGGAATATCTAACACACTGGAGCAGTGTTCACCTCTTCTCTCATGTAAGCCTGCAGCCAATACGTAATCAGGAAGTCGCCTCAAACTCCATTATTTAGGTTGAATCCCCTCCGTTCCCTCCATCCTGCAGCACCCAGACAAGTGGCCCATACTGACTGTGCTGCCGTACAAGCTGCTGGGCAGCCACCTGTTTCCACAGAAGGATCCACTGAGCTGACTCTGGAGCCCGCACTGGACTGTGCCACCTGTGCCCCTTCTTTCACCCATGAGTGGTTCACCGCCACCTCCAGAGGACACCTCACAATGCCCGCCAGGCCCCGCACCCTGGTTCCTGCCCTCCTGGGCCTTGCATACTAGGTGGGGGAGCACCTGTGTCTGTTCCCAAATGCTCTTTTCCCAAACCTAACATGGGCGTCTTTCTCTCCCGTGGAAACGTTCTGCATGAAGCCCTCACCAGCCTCCTGCTGCACCCCACACCTGAGTCATTTCTTTACACATTTGGTTACATGCTTGTTGTTCCTGCCCTTGTCCGTGAGGACCATGGGGCTACCCAGAGCCTAGGCGTGTTTCACACGCTCCCCTCTCTCCCCAGACTTCCTGGCACATAAGAGAGATGCTCTGTGGTTAAATAAACAAGAGGTTTATATCCTGCACAACAGCCCCACCTCCATGAGAAGCTACGTCACCAAAATGCACAAACTGCTGCGATCTTGAACCCCAGAATCCACCAGCGATGGGAGCTGCGCATGCTCGAGACCCTCAGCCAGGCAGGACATGTGCGCTACTCCATTCTCTGTTAGAGGACATTGGCAGACCCGGAGTGAGGCACAGGGAGGGCAGGAGGAAACCTGGCCCTGGAGCCCCTGCCAGCTGTAGTCAGACGCAGGAGGGAGCAGCCAACGTCCACTGAGAGATGACTCCATGCCTCCATGTGGCCTGCGCAGGGAAGGCCCAGGGGCCCAGGTGCACCTGCTGGCCATGCAGTACCCCCTTCATGCTGGCTGTGGAGCCTGGGTGGACCTCTCCTGACCCGCCCCTACACGGTCCTCACAGGCGTCACCAGTGGCGCTACAGGCTGAGCCCACCACGGCCTTCCCCGTTGGGTTAGGAGGTTGTCTGCATTGCATTTTGTAGTTTATCTTCTCCCCACGGGACTGGGTGTCCTGAAGCAGAGGCTGGGCCGCTGACTGAAGACGCTGTTCCCCTCTGAAGGGGAAATCCTCCAGTCCTGCATCTTACCACGGGTGATTGACTCCTCTTCACCAGTCTGACGCTGGAATGCCGACCAACTACATTCCCATGGATGTTTATCATTCACCTGATTAAAGTTTCCACTGGCATTTAATTGTAGAAATATATAAATATACACATGTCCGTACACATTTATATACACATATATAAGTATTGCAAATAAATGTAAAATAATCTTATGTATGATACATGTGTGTATATACGCGCACATGACCATATACAGTTACACATATTATCCTACTACATACACGTCTCACATATGCAGCTCAGCACATAGATCTGGACGGATACAGGTACAAACACGTGTGCATGGGGCGTGTCCGAGGTGGAATGCACACTCACTAGGTGCTTACATAATAAATGTGCATTTAGGCGTTCTAAAATAGATGTTTAGTCACAATGCACATCTATTTCTGATAATTGCACATGGAAAATACATATTGCCCTCAGGAGACTTGGCCTAATTCTCTTAGTATTGTCAAAATAAAGGAAGTGTGTTTGAAAGGTGGAAGGTACCCAACAGTCTGCAGTAAGGCGGTGAGTTAGGTGCGGGCCCTACTGATAGCCCGAGAGGTGACAGCAAGTCCATGATTGCTACAGGGTTATTTTAGTTCCTGAGCCACAAATATTTCCACTGGAACTTTCTGTATCAAACATCATCTCCCGACATCAGTGTGCCCTTAGCTTATTCCAAAAGTGTCAGCAAAACATAGCTTGTGTTTGAGGGCCTTTTTTTGCACCAGGCAGAGTGTTGGTTTGTTAGAGTGGGGTGCGCGGAGCTGATAACCAGGCATCACTTGGTGCCATGCTCCCAGCTGTCATTCACCTGCCAGGCCCAGGTTCCTCCCTCCCACCACTGTAAGGAAGAACTCTGCTGCAGAAGCTACAGCAACAGTCACGAGTGGAGGCTGCCACACTTTCATTCTACTTGGGTTTCTATTTTCTAGTTTTTGAGCCATCACAACCCATTTTTTTCCCATTTCTGTCGCTAGTAGGCAATGAGTCAAGTCGAAAGGCAGTTAAACCTATCTGGAAAGGTACAGGGTCTTTAAGGATATTTTTGAATTTCTAGTGAATTTATTTTTCAGAAAATAAGTCTTTGCAATGGCTTGAGACTATATGAAATATTGCCCTAAATGGGAGCCAGAAATGTGGCTCCAGTGGAAGACTTGTCTCGAATTCCTGGAAGCTGGCAGTCATTTAAAATATGGGTTCCTAATTCAGTATTTAATTTTGCAACCTGAAGCAGAAAAGCACGATTAGTTCCCGAATCCAAGGGCTCTGTGCCACTCCCCTGAGTGAGAGGAGGCTCAGGAGACTCACTTAGGAGAGGGTCCTGGGCTCTCAGCAGGTGCGGACAGATGGCAGGGCCCCTGGTGTGGGGAAGGAAGCCCAGCAGGACGTGGGAAAGCAGTGAGCGCCTCCAAAAGCACCAATGCTTTGAATTCAAACTCATGAACAGAACTGTGAATGGTGGGAAATTCATTTATAGATGTCCAGACGGACTGCAAGGTTCTAGAACTCTACAATGTTTTGGTTATGTTCTTGCCTTCATTTATTTCTTTTGTCTAGGCAAATGACCCACATCCTGAATATTAAATTGTCCAAGTGCTATGGAGTGATTACAAAGTGTTCAGAAGACACCAACGGGAATCCTATTCATGACACATTGAAGATATTTAGAAACCAAATGGATTCATTTGAATTAAAAGGTAGACACTGATAGTATATAAACTGAAGGGACAAATGGCAACATGGAATTTGAGTGTGGAAGCGGAAAGAGTTCCTCCTCACTAGGCGCGTTTCCTAAACACGAGGCCTTTACTGCTCAGCAGGCTCAGGTGCCACCTCCGCCCTCCCTGCGGTGGTCACACCGGGACCTCCCGCCCACTGTGCTCACCACACCAGGGTCCCGTGCACCTCGAGCTCTCCATGTGTGCAGCCGTGCACAAAGTATGTCAGCCTCTGCCCTTTTTTCCTGGAAAACTATGATTCATTGCTGTTTTAAAAGTGATTTATTCATAACGGCTTTATTCAGATATCATTCACACACCATATGATTCGCCTACTGAAAGTGCACAGCTCAATCACACACTCACAGAGCCGCACAGCCATCCCCACAATCAATCACAGAACACGTCACCACTCCTAAAATAAACCCATACCCTTCGGCAGCCAGCCCTCATTCCCTCACCCCCAGCCCCAGGCAACCACTAATCTACTTTCTGTATAGATTTGTCTGTTCTGAGCACTGCATATAAATGGAGTCCTATCTGTGGTTTTCATGACTGGCTCCTTTCACTTAGAAAATCTTTCTGAGGTTAATCTGCGTTGTAGCATGCCTCAGTGCTTCATTCCTTTATTGCCAGAGAATATTCCACTGCACGGATGGACACAGTGTATTTACCCCTCCTCCATTTCTGGATACTTGACCTGGGTTGTTTCTCTCTCAGAGTATCACGAATAACGCCCCTGTAAGCATTCAGGCATGAGTTTTTTCAGTGGACGTGTTTCATTTCTCTTGGGTATGTACCAAGAAATGGGATTTATGGTCATATGGTAACTCTATGTTTAAACTTCCGAGGAAATACCAGATGGTTTTCCAAAGTGGCTGCACCGCTGTCTCCTCCCAACAGTCACTTATGAAGGTTCAGTTTCTCCACGATCTTGCCAGCACTTGTGATTGTCCGTCTCTGCCATTACGGCCATCCTAACGGGTGTGCAGCGGCATCTCACTGCATGTTGATGTGCGTTTCCCGGCTGGCCAGGGATGCCCACTGTCTTTTCACATCTGTGGAGGAACTGCCTATTCACGCTCCCTGCCCACCCTTTCTTGGCTTAGTTGTCTTTTTATGTGTTGTAGGCATTCTTCTAAATATAAGCCGTTTTAGATGTACAGTTTGCAAACATTTTACCTCACTGAGTTTTCTTTTTACCTCATTGATGAACCTCTGACACACACACACATGCATTTTGTTAAAGCCCAGTTGGTTTATGTTTCCTTTTGTTGCTTCTGCTTTGTGCTTTGGGTGGCATCTCTAAAAACCACTCCTTAATCTACAACCACGAAGATGCATGTCCCTGCTGCTTTCTAGTTTCACCTCTTGCCTTTAGGTCTTTGACTCATTTTGAGTTGTTCTGTGCATGGAGTGGGCACGGCTGGACTTGCATGTCTGCCTGTGGGTGTCTAGTTGCCCCAGCACTATCTGGAGAAATCCTACCTGTTCGTCAGATTTGTTGTAAATATTGACCCTTTGGGGAGGCAGTCTCAACCCCTCCATCATGAACTAATTGCCCCTTCCTCTGTTTCTATAGCACCTTTTTTACAAGACTTTAATCTCATTATATACATACGTTTGCCTTTTGTCCTCAGGAGCTTGCATCTCTATATTCCTACAGCATTTAATGCATGTGCTCAGCCAACAGTGGATATTTTTGAGTAAAAATGGCCCGTGATGTGTCATTCATTCAACAGTTATTTATTAAGCCCCTTCACAGTGTGACAGAGCCTCTGCTGGGAACTAGGGTGAAAATGAAGGAGTCTAGTAGGGAGACAGGTACGTGTACCCACAAACGCACCTTACCCACATTGCACCCTCAGAGGCATTGAGGAGCCTGCAGCACGCACAGCAGCCACACCTGGGGGCATCTGGGAGCATCTGGCAGCCACCAACCCTGAGGTGGAGTGTGGAGGCTATGGGCTGGAAGGCCAACCAGGTCACACAGCAGGGCTTGATCAGGTGGTTTAATAGGAGAACAGATGCTGAGGCACTGGACTTAACCACATGGATAGTGAAGTGACTTAGGGGCTGCAAGAAAGGGAATTAAGTGAGTAAATGTGGACTCAGGGAAGTTTATCAGGTGGCAGGGTGGGTGGCCGACCTGAGTGAGGAGATAGCAGAGGCCAGATGCTCTGCTGCTCAGGACTCAAGGAGGATCGGGGCGTGGCCGAGGTGGCAGCGTGGGCTTCGACAGGCTCCAGCTGCACTGGTTATGAGACACAGGGGTCATGCCGGGGCTGGTTTTCTAAATCCTCTTTAGAAAAGCAGAGGGGGCTAAACAAGATAATGTGAGGAAAACAGGACACAAATGATCTCGTGATTTATCATGAGTGAGAAGAAACAGAGGAAACGAGAAGGAGTAACATGAAATAACAATGGAACATAATGCGATGGCCACGTCCAGAGCATCACCTCTCCCAGGGGCCACGTCCAGATCAGCACCTCTCCCAGGGGCCACGTCCGGAGCATCACCTCTCCCAGGGGCCACATCTGTATCAGCACCTCTCCCAGGGGCCACGTCTGGAGCATCACCTCTCGCAGGGGCCACATCCATATCAGCACATCTTCCAGGGGCCATGTCCGGAGCATCACCTCTCCCAGGGGCCACATCCATATCAGCACCTCTCCCAGGGGCCACATCCATATCAGCACCTCTCCCAGGGGCCACGTCTATATCAGCACCTCTCCCAGGGGCCATGTCTGGAGCATCATGTCTCCTGGAGCACCTGGCTTCAGCTGAGAGAGGGTGCAGTCCAGGCAGCCAAGCAGGAGGAATGACCGTCTCTCACAAGTGTCCAGGTTTGGGGTGTGTGCACGTGTACCTTGCAGCTTTACTGACGTGCCGAGACCTTACAGAGCAGAGCTCACCAGCTCCCACCTCAGCTCTGCAAGGCACCAGCCCCTTCTCTTGAAAAGCCAATCAAATGCCAGGCAGGTGCCTGCAGGTGCTCTGAAGGCCAGGCGGGTCCTCACTCACCTCGTGTGTCCACTTAATGTGAGCTCACGCCCTGCCTTGCCCATGCAGTGCTCAGGGTGACCTCCCACAAAAGACAAATATTCAAGCAGTTGGGCAAAATAAAGGAACATGGGGACATGAAGACAGAGAAGAACTCCAAAGTCTACCTGAGGAAGGGGGTCAGGAATGGCTCCCCACAGAAGACAATGCTTGGGATGATATTTGAGGCATAAAAGAAAGTTGCATCCATCCATCCATCCACCCATCTATCCCCCATCTATCCACCCATCTGCCCATCCATCTGTCCATCTGTCTGTCCGTCCATCTGTCCATCCATCCATCCATCCATCCATCCACTCATCCATCCCCCATCTATCCACCCAACTGTCCATTCATCTGCCCGTCTGTCCATCCATCTGTCCGTCCATCCATCCATCCATCCGTCCATCTGTGCACTCACTGTAGGCCCCTTACCATTAGGGAGGAGAGGGCATGTTAATCAGGGAATCCCAAGAACAAGCACACAAGGTCAATGGCAACAAGTGCCACAGAGGAGTGCCACAGAGGGCTCCTGCAAGGGTGGCCTTGTTCTGTGTAGGGGGAGCTTCCTTGAGGGAATGTGCCTGAGCAGGATTCAAGAGGAAGTGGGCTGGGTTGGGGCAGCATTCTAGAGATGAGGCATTTCCTAAGAAACAAGTGAACAAGGTTCGCTGCTAGGAAAGGACAGATGGGCCAAGCCCCTGGCTACTGATCGTGGGCCATCTCCATTCCCTGGCCTTTCCAACCATGAGCAGGTAATGTGCACACTCCCCAAGCCCTCTGGAACCCCGCCCCTGCCCTGTCACCTGCATCCTCTTGTGTCTCTGATAACCAACCCCTCTCCCCACAACCTCCCCATAGCCTCCCATGGCCTCCCTCTTCCACAAACACATCAGGCCTCTCTCTCAGGCCCTCAGTTCCCAGAGCTCTGACAGCAAATTGGATAAACTAATTAGTGTCTTCATGTTAATTAATGTTCTGTTGTTTATATAAGCTATGGGATTTCTGTTCCTGCCATGGTCCTTCTAGGTAGGTTTATCTACAAACAACATAAATCCCATTATACCAGATTATACTGGAACATACGCCAATCATCAAAGCACCTCTACCTGCATGCCGGTCCCTGTGGTTCCCTCAGAGACCAGCTCGTGCTGTGAAGGAATGTTTAAGGAGAGGCGGTGCTCATTGTTCATGTACCTTGTCATATTAAACTTCAAGATGATTTATTAGAAAAGTCATTTTAACAGTGTGACAGCTACATTTTTCTCAACATCACCAAGTTATGAAAATTAATTCATCAGATTTAAGAATGTCAGTGCCTCTGAACTTTGAATTAAACAAGACCAACCCGAAGGTTTCCAGAATTACTATTTTTTTTCTTTTTACTACTTACATATGTTTTGCTGTCTTCAATCTAAATCACACTCTTGCTCTGAAAAATTAAAATTATAAAGCTAATTCAAGGCATTTCCACTAGTTATAATGGAGTATTTTTAAAATGCCTATGCCCACTGTGGAGTGAGAAGTCTCTAAAAGCTGACTGTCTCCACCCAGAAGAGAACCACATCAAAGGGCCCCCATATGAAACATATTCTACTTCCTCTAAAACCCATATAGGCCTCCTACAGCAACTGCAGTAACTTCATGGAAGAAATAAGTAATGCTTCAGGGTGCGAAATAACTAGACACAGTACTCTGTGTGAGAGAACCAGACACAGCTCTCTGTGAGAGAGGGCCAGACACGGCGCTACGTGAGAGAACTAGACACGATGTGAGAGAACTAGACACGGCGCTACGTGAGAGAGGGCCAGACACGG
>NW_016107594.1:4378750-4427529 GCF_001604975.1 Cebus imitator
GGCGCTACGTGAGAGGGGACCAGACACGGCGCTACGTGAGAGAACCAGACACGGCGCTACGTGAGAGGGGACCAGACACGGCGCTACGTGAGAGGAGGCCAGACACGGCACTACGTGGGAGAACTAGACACGACGTGAGAGAGCTAGACATGGCGTTACGTGAGAGAGAACTAGACACGGCACTACGTGAGAGAACCAGACACGGCGCTACGTGAGAGGGGACTAGACACGGCGCTACATGAGAGAACCAGACACGGCGCTACGTGAGAAGGGACCAGACACGGTGCTACGTGAGAGGGGACGAGACACGGCGCTACGTGAGAGGGGACCAGACACGGCGCTACGTGAGAGGGGACCAGACACGGCGCTACGTGAGAGAACTAGACACGACGTGAGAGAGCTAGACATGGCGTTACATGAAAGAGAACTAGACACGGCGCTACGTGAGAGGGGACCAGACACGACGCTACGTGAGAGAGGGCCAGACACGGCGCTACGTGAGAGAACTAGACACGACGTGAGAGAGCTAGACATGGCGCTACGTGAGAGAGAACTAGACATGGCGCTACATGAGAGAGAACCAGACATGGCGCTACGTGAGAGAGGACCAGACACGGCTCATTGTGAGAGAGGGCCAGACACGGCGTTAGGTGAGAGAACTAGACATGGTGCTGTATATGAGAGAACTCCTAGACACAGCAGCGTGGCAGTTAAGTGTTGATCCGTCCACATATCAGTCCTGATATGATGCCGCACACTCATTTACTTGGAGCACACGCAAGGCCCCAGTTTAGTGATGCAGAGGCAGCTTGATCCTAACCACCTCTGAGTTCCCAGAAAGGATGTGACATGCAACAGAATCACTGTCAGTCCAAAGCCAAGCTAATGAGACATAATTTTAAGCCTTGTTTGCCATCTGTTTCTAGAGATGGGATTATTGTAGAGCTGAAACCATCTATAACAGGTTGTGTCCCCACAAAATTCAAATGTGAAGTCCTGACCCCGAGGACCTCCAATTATGACCCCTTTCTACAAATAGCATCAGTGTGATCATAAGTGGTTAAGAGGAAATCACCTCATCCTGGGAGGATTGGCCCCTGACTCAGGGTTACTAGTGTCCTTAATAAAAGTTGACATTTGGAATCAGAACCATAGGGAAAGTACCAATGTGAGGATTGGGGTGTTGCCACCATGGCCAAGGAATGGCCAAGAATTAGGAGAGACTTGTCGAACACGTGCTTCCCTCACAGGCTGAGAAGGAAGCAGCCTGTAGACGCCCCAGTTTCAGACCCATGGCCTGTAGGGAAGGGGGACCTGCATTCCCATACTTGGTCCACTTGGGCTTGTGTCACAGGTTACAGAAGTCCCAGCAGATGAGTGCCTCACCTATGACAATAGCCACACATGACATTTCCCACACTGTGTACAATAGATGTCTTGCACTTATTCCTTCAATCTAACTGAAACATTCTGTCCTTTGACCAAGAGCTCCCAATATTTCTTCTTGAGTTTTTTTTTTTTTTTTTGGTAGTATGTGTTTATAAGAAATCTGTTCATTTCATGTAAGTTACCAAATTTGTTGGCTTAAAATTGTTCATCATACTTGCATATGATTTTTTAAAAAATGTTAAAGTTGAGGTATAATTTAAAAACAGAAAATTAAGCATTTTGAAGTGATCCATGTAGCGGCATTTAATACATTCACATGTTGTTCAACCACCTCTGTCTAGTTTCAAGACATTTTTCATCAGGCCAAAAAGAAACCCACCCTAGTAAGTGACTGTTTCCCATTCTCCTCACTGGTCTGCTGTTGGCAATTACCTCTCTGTGTTCTGTATCTGTGGATTTACCAATTATGGATATTTCTTTCATGTGAAATAATATGTAACCTTTTGTGTCTGGCTTCTCTCACTGAGGTTCTTCTTCCACGGTGACATCTACCATTCCTGCACTCATTTTCATAACTGAGAAATGTTCCATTGTCTGAACATATGGCATGTGCTTATCCATCCATCCCGTGGACATCCACGTGGTTCCCCTTCAGCTATCACACAAGTGCTGCTCTGATCAAGGATGCTCCTGCACTGGTTTGGGCACCAAGGTATTTCCAGTTCTTTTGTGCACATAGGCAGGATGGCATTCTTTTCCATGTTTAAGTTTTTGTGGATAGCGACAACAAAATTTTTTCTACAATGGCTAAATAACTACATTTCCATCAGCAACATGCGGGAATTTCAATTTGTCCATATCCTTGCTAAGTCCTGGCTTTGCTTCCTATTAATTTTGTTACTAATAGCCATCCTAGCAGATGTGGAGGAGCACTTCATTGTGGTTTTGACTCGCGTCTCCCTAATGACTGAGAATTTTAAGCATCTTATCAAGTGCTTGTTGAACATCTGTGTATCTTCCTTGGAGAAATCTCCATCTAGTCCCTTGCTCATTTTAAAATTAGGCTTTTTTTATTGTAAGAGTTCTTCAAATATTATAGATACTATAATTCATTATATTCTTGTAAGGTTAGCAGTAATCTGTCTTCTTTTACTCTGGATTTTAAGTAATTTGAGGCAACTCTTCTTCATAAGTTAACTAAAAGGCTTAACAATTTTGTTGATCT
Source organism: Cebus imitator (assembly GCF_001604975.1). Taxonomy (NCBI): domain Eukaryota; kingdom Metazoa; phylum Chordata; class Mammalia; order Primates; family Cebidae; genus Cebus; species Cebus imitator. The sequence goes on from NW_016107594.1 coordinate 4,381,365, forward strand.
TTTCAAATAATAAAGTTACAGTTTCACTGATTTTTTCTATCATTTATTTATATTCTATGTTTTATGAGTTTCTGGTCTACTCTTACACACAATAATTATAGATGAAATAAACATATGAATGTAAAAGCACCTTTAAAAATGAACTTGTACATAAATATGCATTAATTCAATGATTATTTAAGAGGCTTTCTATCTGCCATGCAGGCTCTGTTCTTGGTGCTTGGGATATGACTGAAAATTTGCTCTGCATGGTGGTCCTGACAAATATGCATATCAATTCTGTCTCTTATATGAAAGAACTGCACCGCACTCACTTTTATATTCCCTTTTCCTGACCCATATCAAATGTCCCATGAGTGTCAGGTAAATGCTAAAGTAAGAAATATGTTTTTATCTGTCATTTTCTTGCAATTCCTCTTAGACAATGGCTCTTTGAGAGGAGAAGACCTATCTTAACCATCCCTGTGGTTTAAATTCCTTCTGCCATGATGCCATAAACATACTGTATGCTGAAAGATGATCATTTTGATTAACTGCTTAACTTGAATCTGCTTCATATTAATCAACAGCAAGGGGAAGCAAAAAAGGAGAAATCAAAATTCATAAAGAAATTGAGGTTGAGAAAATATCCTTATTGTTTTTAACAAGGACTACGTCTTCTGTTATTTCCATCTCACACATTGCTTGCTATAGAGCATATCGATGCTCAATAAATAAACACACATAGAGCATACTGGTGCTCAATAAATGTCTGCCTACTGTTCAATTGATTTGTCCTTGGGATTCCAACAGGTTAATTATCCCACTTCACTCAGGGAAAACTAAACAGTCATCGCACGACCCTCCATAATCACTGCAGGGGTCCACAGGGCCAGATAAGTCTTGCTCTTCCCTTTCAGGAATTTTACTGTGGAAACACAAATCTGTGCATGTGCCTCTAATGTTGAAGGCACATACTATTTTTAATGTCATTTTTTAAAAAAGAGAACATGAAGATCAACAACCCCGGTCAAACAACCCTTCTTACACAATGATTTTTTTCTTTAATATTTTAAACTGTAGTCATCTTGTGAAAGAAAGAGAAATGTCATCCACCCACTAAGTGTTTCAAAGTACTTCTTCTTCTCCCCACCCTGAGCAGTAGACACTGTAAAAATTGCAGCACCAGGGAGAAACGCCAAGGTGGCTGCCTTGGTGCAGGCAGGAAGCACTTCTCACACAGAGAGACCAGCCCATGGTGTAGCCCAGCACACTGCAAACAGATCCTCGGAAAAATGGCTTTGAGAGTGGACAGTGAGGGCACAGACAACCAGCTGAAAGGGGAGGAAGCTGGGAACCCTGCACAGGGTTGCTGGGCACCAGTACTTGTTCTTAGTCTACAGCAGCTCCTAGGGAAGGACTGAGAGACACAGGCATGGAGTGGCCCACTCTTGGCCTGGATCTCCAGGATCCCAGCTATGGGAGACTCAGTGACCCCCACAGACATCTGAGTTGGCAGGGAGTTAGCAGACAGAACTCCAGAAGATTTGGTGCAGGAATGACTGCAGTGGAGCTCAGCCATGGGTACCCATCCCCCAAGGTGTACTACACACCTCTAGGTGGCTTTAGGCTTTGTTAGCTGTGGGACCAGGAGAGAGCAGGGCTGTTCTGCCCCTGGGATGTGGCCAGAATGATCTGAATGCCCCTCTGACTTCCAGCCTCTTCTGGGCTCCCTGCCTCGATGCACCCACTTGCAGCATAGCAACAACTGCCTAGCCAAGGCACTCATCAGTGGCTACAGCTATAGCTCTTTCACTGGCAGAGCCCACCTGCCCATCAGAGCACTTCTGCAGATAAACTGCCACCAGTGCACAGCCACCCACAGCCCTTCCCTGCCAGCATCCACCCACTTGCAGCCTTCTCCCATCAGTATGCACCCACCCACAGCTCTCCCCCACAGCATGCACCTACCTGCAGCCTCCCCCTGCTGTCTTGCCAGCACATACATGCGTGCGCACTTATCATCACTCTGCAAGAGCACTTTGGCTAGCGGCCCCCACTGGAGTGTTGTTACCAGTGGACTGGGATCACCTTGGCCCCACCAGCACAACAGGTGCTTAAGCTTAAGGGGCCAGAGAACAAAGCCATGGGACTAGTCCTAGCCCCCCAGGGTTAGAGCATGCAGCTCAGGAGTGCTGAGCTTAGCCTTTACCCCTTGAAATCTTCCAGAAATAACGTGAACTGACTAAGCCCAACTTATACCACAGTCAAACTCGCAAGGGCATCAAAGAATATAAAATAAAAAAGGCTCATCCAAAAAATAGCAACTTCAAAGATTAAAGGAACATCAGCCCACACAGATGAGAAAGAACCAGCATGAGAACTCTGGTAACTCTAAAAGCCAGAGTGTCCTCTTACAACCAAATGACTGCACTAGCTCCACAGCAATGGTTCTTAACCAAACTGAAATGGCTGAAATGACAGACATAGAATTCAGAATCTGGATGGCACAGAAGCTCTTCGAGATTAAGAATAAGGTTGGGCCAGGGGCGGAGGCTCATGCTTGTAATCCTGGCACTTTGGGAGTCCAAGACAGGTGGATCATGAGGTCAGGAGTTCGAGACCAGCCTGGCCAACATGGTGAAACTCCGTTTTTACTAAAAATACAAAAAATTAGCTGGGCATAGTGGCAGGTGCCTGTAATCCCAGCTACCTGGGAGGCAGAGGCAGGAGAATCACTTCAACTCAGAAGGGGCATGTTGCAGTGAGCTGAGACTGCGCCAGCCCAGGTGACAGAGATTCCGTCTCAAAAAAAAAAAAAAGAATAAGGTTGAAACCTAATCCAAGGAAAACAGTAAAATGGTCTAAGAGTTGAAAGACAATTTTCAGATAGAACCAAACTGAACTTCTGGAAATAAAATTTGGCCAGGCATGGTGGTTCATGCCTATAATCCCAGCACTTTGGGAGGCTGAGATGGGTGGATCACCTGAGGTCAGGAGTTGGAGACCAGCCTGGCCAACATGATGAAACCCTGTATCCACTGAAAAAGATAAAAATAAAAACTAGCTGGGCATGGTGGCAGGTGCCCATAATCCCAGCTATTCAAGAGGCTGAGGTAGGAGAATTACTTGAACCTGGGGGCAGAGGTTTCAGTGAGCCAAGATCATGCCATTGTACTCCAGCCTGGGAGACAACAGTGACACTTTGTCTTAAAAAAAAATCACCACAGGAATTTCAGAATGGAATCAGCAGCATTAATAATAGAACAGAACAAGCTAAGGAAAGAATCTGTGGGCTCAAAGACCACTCCTTCAAATCAATACCTGACATCCTGAAAGAGATGGAGAGAAAGAAAGCAACTTGGAAAACACATTCAAGAATGTTGTCCAGGAAAATTTCCTCAACATTGCCAGAGAGGTTGACATGAAAATTCAGGAAATTCAGAGAACCCCTAAGAGATACTATACAAGATGACAATCTCTAGGACACATAGTCATCAGGTTCTCCAATGTCAGCATGAAAAAAAGGTGCTAAATGCAGCTACAGAGAAGAAGCAGGCCATAAGGGAATCCCATCAGGCTAGCAATGGGCCTCCAGCACACATCTTACAAGCCAGAAGAGATTGAGAAACTACGTTCAGCATCCATAAAGAAAAGAAATTCCAACCAACAATTTTATATGCAGCCAAAATAAGCTTCACAAGTAAAAAAGAAAAATAAATCCTTTTCTGACAGGCAAATGCTAACATAATTCTTTAGCACCAGACTTGCCTCAGAAGAGGTCCTAAAGGGAGTGGTAAACATGGACATGAAAGACCCCTATCTGCCACCACAAAACACACAAGTACATGGTCCACTAGCACTAAAAAACAACTGTACAACCAAGTATACATAACTATCAGCTAAGAACATGATGACAGAATTGAATCCTCACATATCAATATTGATATAAGCTGGCAGGAAAAAGTGCCCACAGAGTTGGCAGACAGAACTCCAGAAGATTTGGTGTGGGAATGGCTGCACTTAAAAGACACAGAGTGGAAACACCCTACTTAAAAGACACAGAGTGGAAAGTTGAAAAAAGAAGCAAGACTCAAGTGTATGCTGTCTTCAGGAGACTCAGCTCACATATGAAGACAGCCATAGGCTCAAAGTAAATGTATGGAGAATGATCTGGCAAACAAATGGAAAATAACCAAGAGGAAGAGTGCTATTCTTATTTCAGAAAAACAAAAACAAAAACAAAAACAAAAACAGAAGATGGCCAATAGGAACAGCTCTGGAGTGCAGTTCCCAGCGAGAACAACGCAGAGGGTGAGTGAACACCACATTTCCAAATGAGTTATTACTGCCCACAGACCAGGAGATTCCTGGGCTGAAAAGTGCCACAAGTTTCCAGCATGGCTGTTTCAGCTGGCACAGCAGGTCTCTGCACAAAAACTCACATATATCTGGGCAGCCGTTTAAACTAGCACCCATTCAACTGAAAAAAAGGGGCTGAAACAGGGAGCCAGGTGATCTGGCTTGGCGGGTCCCACCCCCAAAAAGACCAGCAATCTGAAATGTTCTGGATTGAAAATTTCATAGCAAGTGTTGCTGGACCCAGACAGTACAGCTCTGTTGGGGAAAGGGTGTCTGCAATTACCGAGGCAGTCTGCCACTATTGAGGCAGTCCACCATTACTGAGGCAATCCGCCAATACACGGGCAGTCCGCTATTATTGAGGCAATCTGCCAATACAGAGGCAGTCCGCCAATAAGAGGCTGTCCGCCATTACTGAGGCAATCCGCCAATACAGAGGCACTCCGCCAATACAGAGGCAGTCCGCCATTACTGAGGCAATCCGCCAATACAGAGGCAGTCCACCAATACAGAGGCAGTCTGCCATTACTGAGGCAATCTGCCAATACAGACGCAGTCCACCAATACAAAGGCAGTCTGCCATTGCAGTCCGCCATTACTGAGGCAATCCGCCAATACAGAGGCACTCCGCCAATACAGAGGCTGTCTGCCATTACTGAGGCAATCCGCCAATATAGAGGCAGTCCGCCAATACAGAGGCAGTCCGCCAATACAGAGGCAGTCCGCCAATACAGAGGCAGTCCGCCATTACTGAGGCAGTCCGCCAATACAGAGGCAGTCCGCCATTACTGAGGCAATCCGCCAAAACAGAGGCAATCTGCCAAAACAGAGGCAGTCTGCCATTACTGAGGCAGACTGCCATTATCAAGGCAGTTCTAACTATACCTCTATAAACAAAACTGCAAGGAAGTTCACATAGCAGCTGGGCAGAGCCCACAGCAGCTCAGCAATGCCTCTGCTGGGGGACTGTGACTAGGTTACCTCCTTGCTGGGCAGAGCAGCTCTGAAAAAAGGCAGCAGCATGTAAGGAACTTATAAATAAAGCCCCACCTTCCCAGGACACAGGACCTGGGCAAAAGGTGGTTAAGAGTTCTGCTGCCGCAGACTTAAATGCAGGCCTCACAGCTCAGCACTTAAGCTCCGATAAGGGACACACTGTCTCCTCAAGCAGTGCCCTGACCCCCGCAGATCCAAAGAGTCACCTCATAAAGGAGAGCTCAGGCTGACATCTGGCAGGTATCCTTCTGGAATGAAGATAACAGAAGAAGAAACTGGCAGCAACCCTTACTATTCTGCAGCCACTGCAGGTGACCCCAGGCAAGCAGGGTCTGGAATGGACCTCCAGCAGTCCTGCAGCAGAGGGGCCTATTAGAAGGAAAACTAAAAAAAAACAGAAAGAAATAACTTCATCATCAACAAAAAGGATGTTGACTCAGAGCCCCGATCCGAAAGTCACCAACTACAAAGACCACAGGTAGATAAATCCACAAAGATGGGAAGAAACCACCACAAAAAGGATTAAAACACCCAAAACCAGAATGACTCTCCTCCTCCAAGGGATCACAACTCATCACCAGCAAAGGAACAAAGCTGGATGGAGAATGAGTCTGATGAATTGACAGAAACAGGGTTCAGAAGGTGGGTAATAAAAAGCTTTTCTGAGCTAAAAGAACATGTTCTAACCCAATGGAAAAAAATGAAGAACCTTGAAAAAAGGTTTGACAAAATGCTAATGAGAATAAACAGCTTAGAGAACAGAAATGATTTCATGGAGTTGAAAAGCTTACCACGAGAACTTTGTGAAGCATACACAAATTTCAATAGCCGAATTGACATTGCAGAACCAACTCAATGAAATAAAATGAGATGAGAAGATTAAAGAAAAAAAATATAAAGAAACAAACAAAGCCTCCAGGAAATATGGGATTATGTGAAAAGGCCTAAATCTATGCTTGATAGGTGTACCTGAATGTAACGGAGAGAATGAATCCAAGCTGGAAAACACACTTCAGGATATTATCCAGGAAAACTTCTCCAACCTAGCAAGGCTGGCCAATACTCAACTCCAGGCAATACAGAGAACACCACAAAGATATTCGTCAAGAAGAGCAACCCAAGGCACATAATTGTGAAACTCACCAGGGTTGAAATGAAGGAGAAAATGCAAAGGGCAGCCAGAGAGAAAGGTGGGGCTACCCACAAGGGGAAGCCCATCAGACTCACAGCAGATGTTACTGCAGAAACCCAACAAACCATAAGAAAATGAGGGCAATATTCAACATCATTAAAGAAAAGAACTTTCAACCCAGAATCTCCTTTCCAGCCAAACTAAGCTTTGTAAGTGAAGGAAAATAAAATCCTTTATGAACAAGCAAGTACTCAGAGATTTCATCACCATCAGGCCTGCTTTACAAGAGCTCCTGATAGAGGCACTAAACATAGAAAGGAACAACCAGTCCAGCCACTCCAAAAACATGCCAAATGGTAAAGAGCATCAACAAAACACAATGAAGAGTTCATCAACTAACGGGCAAAATAGCCAGCTAGCATCAAAATGGAAGAATCAAAGTCACATATAAAAATATTAATCTTAAATGTAAATGGGCTAAATGCCCCAATCAGAAGACACAGACTGGCAATTTGGATAAAAAGCCAAAACCCATCAATGTGCTTTATCCAGGAAACACACCTCATATGCAAAGATACAAAAAAGCTCATATAAAAGGGATGGAGAAAGATTTACCAATCAAATAGAGAGCAAAAAAAAGCAGGAGTTGCAATTCTCTTCTCTGATAAAATAAACTTTAAACCGACAAAGATCAAAAGAGACAAAGAAGGACATTGCATAATGGTAAAAGGATCAATGCAACAAGAAGAGCTAACGATCCTAAATATATACGCACCCATTACAGAAGAACCCAGATACATAAGACAAGTTCTTAATGACTTACAAAGAGACTAGGCTCACACACAATAACAGTGGGACACCTTAGCACCCCACTGTCAATATTAGATCAACCAGACAGAAAGTTAACAAGCATATCCAGGACTTAAACTCAGACATTGACCAAGCAAACCTAATAGACATTTACAGAACTCTCCACCCAAAATCCAAAGAATATACATTCTTCTCATCACCACATCACATCTACTCTAAAATTGACCACATAATCGGAAGTAAATCACTCCTCAGCAAATGCAAAAGAATGGAAATCATAACAAACAGTCTCTGAGACCACAGTGCAATCAAGTTAGAATTCAGAATTGGGAAACTAACTCAGAACCACACAGCTTCATGGAAACTGAACAACTTGCTCTTGAATGTTGACTGGATAAACAATGAAATGAAGGCAGAAATAAAGATGTTCTTTGAANATGAAATAAAATGAGATGACAAGATTAGAGAAAAAAGAGTGAAAAGAAATGAACAAAGCCTTCAAGAAATATGGGATTATGTCAAAAGACCTAATCTATGTTTGATAGGTGTACCTGAATGTGACGGAGAGAATGGATCCAAGCTGGAGAATACTCTTCAGGGTATCCAGGAAAACTTCCCCAACCTAGCAAGGGAGGCCAATATGCAAGTTCAGGAAATACAGAGAATACCACAAAGATATTCCTCAAGAACAGCAACCCTAAAGCACATAATCATCAGGTTCATCAGGGTAGAAACGAAGGAAAAATGCTAAGCGCAGCCAGAGAGAAAGGTCGGGTTACCCACAAAGGGAAACCCATCAAGATCTCTCAGCAGAAACCCTACAAGTCAGAAGAGAGTGGGAGTCAATATTCGACATCCTTAAAGAAAAGAACATTCAAGCCAGAATTTCATATCCAGCCAAACTAAGCTTCATAAATGAAGGAGAAATAAAATCCTTTATGAACAAGCAGTGGCTGAGAGATTTCGTCACCAGGTGTGCCTTACAAGAGCTCCGGAAGGAAGCAGTAAACAAAGAAAGGAACAACCAGTACCAGCCACTCCAAAAATGTACCAAATGGTAAAAAGCATCAATACAATGGAGAAAGTGCATCAACTAACGGGCAAAACAACCAGCTAGCATCAAAATGGCAGGATCAAATTCACATATAACAATATTAACCTTAAATGTAAATGGGCCAAATGCCCCAATCAAAAGACACAAACTGGCAAATTGGATAAAAAGTAAAAAAACCATTGATGTGCTGTATCCACGAAACCCATCTCACTTGCAAGGATACACATAGGCTCAAAATAAAGGGATGGAGGAAGATTTACCAAGCAAATGGAGAGGAAAAAAAAGCAGGAGTTGCAATCCTAGTCTCTGATAAAATAGACCTTAAACGAACAAAGATCAAAAAAGACACAGAAGGGCATTACATAATGGTAAAAAGATCAATGCAACAAGAAGAGCTAATGATCCTAAATATATATGCACCCAATACAGGAGCACCCTGATACATAAAGCAAGTTCTTAACGACCTGTAAAGAGACTTAGACTCCCACACAATAATAGTGGGAGACTTTAACACTCCACTGTCAATATTAGACAGATCAACAAGACAAAAAATTAACAAGAATTTCCAGGACTTGAACTCAGATCTGGACCAAGCAAACCTAATAAACATTTACAGAACTCTCCACCCCAAATCAACAGAATATAAATTCTTCTCAGCACCACATCACACCTACTCTAAAATTGACCACATAATTGGAAGTAAATCACTCCTCAGCAAATGCAAAAGAATGGAAATCATAACAAACAGTCTCTCAGACCACACTGCAATCAAATTAGAACTGAGATTAAGAAACTAACTCAGAACCACACAACTTCATGGAAACTGAAAAACTGGCTCTTGAATGTTGACTGGATAAACAATGAAGTGAAGGCAGAAATAAAGATATTCTTCAAAACCAACGTGAATGAAGACACAATGTACTAGAATCTATGGGACACATTTAAAGCAGTGTCTAAAGGGAAATTTATAGCAATATATGCCCACATGAGAAGCAAGGAAAGATCTAAAGTCAACACCCTACCATCAAAATTGAAAGAGCTAGAGGAGCAAGATCAAAAAAACTCAAAAATTAGCAGAAGTCAAGAAATAACTAAGATCAGAGCAGAACTGAAGGAGATAGAGACACAAAAAAAAATCCTTCAAAAAATCAATAAATCCAAGAGCTGTTTTTTCGAAAAGATTGACAAAATAGACTGCTAGGCAGATCAATAAAAAAAAGAGAGAAGGATCAAATAGATGCAATAAAAAATAATAAAGGGGATATCATTACCGATTCCACCAAGATACAAACTACCATCAGAGATTACTACAAACAACTCTATGCATACAAACCAGTAAACTTGGAAGAAATGGATAAATTCCTGGACACTTGCACCCTCCCAAGCCTAAACCAGGAAGAAGTTGAAATCCTGAAGACCAACAAGAGCTGATGTTGAGGCAGCAATTAACAGCCTACAAATCAAAAAAGGTCCAGGTCTAGATGGGTACAGAGCCAAATTCTACCAGACATACAGAGGAGTTGGTACCACTCTTTCTGAAACTATTCCAAATAATCTAAAAAGAGGGAATCCTTTCCAAATCATTTTACGAGACCAACACCATCCTGATACCAAAATCTGGCAGAGATGCAACAAAAAAAAGAAAACTTCAGGCCAATATCCATGATGAATGTAGATGCAAAAATCTTCAATACAATACTGGCAAACTGATTGCAACAGCACATCAAAAACTTATCCATCACAACCAAGTAGGCTTCATCTCGGGGATGCAAAGCTGGTTCAACATACACAAGCCCATAAACATAATCCACCACATACACAGAACCAAAGACAAAAACCCCATGACTATCTCAATAGATGCAGAGAAGGCCTTCAACAAAATTCAGCAGCCCTTTATGCTAAAAATTCTCAATAAACTAGGTAGTGACGGAACATATCTCAAAATGATAAAAGCTATTTACGACAAACCCACAGCCAATATCACACTGAATGGGCAAAAACTGGAAGCATTCCCTTTGAAATCTGGCACTAGACAGGATGCCCTCTCACCGCTCCTATTCAATATAGTATTGGAAGTTCTAGCCAGATAAATCAGGCAAGAAAAAGCAATAAAGTTTATTTAATTAGGAAAGGAGGAAGTAAAATTGTCTCTATTTGCAGACGACATGATGGTTTATTTAGAAGACCCCATCGTCTCAGCCCAAAATCTCCTGAAACTGATAAGCAACTTCAGCAAAGTCTCAGGATACAAAATCAATGTGGAGAAATTACAAGCATTCCTATACACCAATTACAGACAGAGAGCCAAATCAAGAACGAACTGCCATTTACAATTGCTACAAAGAGAATAAAATACCTAGGAATACAACTAAGGAAGGATGTAAAGGACCTCTTCAAGGAGAACTACAAACCACTACTCAATGAAATAAGAGAGGACACAAACAGATGGAGAAACATTCCATTCTCATGGTTAGGAAGAATCAATATTGTGAAAATGGCCATACTGCCCAAAGTAATTTATAGATTCAATGCTATCCCCATCAAGCTACCTATGACCCTCTTCACAGAACTGGAAAAAACCACTTTAAACTTCCTATGGAACCAAAAGAGAGCCCACATAGCCAAGACAATTCTAAGCAAAAAGAACAAAGCTGGAGGCATCACGCTACCTGACTTCAAACTATACTACAAGGCTATAGTAATTAAAACAGCATGGTATTGGTACCAAAACGCAGATATAGACTAATGGAACAGAACAGATGCCTCAGAGGCAATGCCACACATCTACAATCATCTGATCTTTGACAAACCTGACCAAAAAAAGCAATGGGAAAGGATTCCCTGTTTAACAAATGGTGTTGGGAAAATTGGCTAGCCATGTGCAGGAAGCAGAAACTGGACCCCTTTCTGACACCTTATAATAAAATTAACTTCAGATGGATTAAAGACTTAAACATAAGGCCTAACACCATAAAAACCCTAGAAGAAAACCTAGGCAAAACCATTCAGGACACAGGCATAGACAAGGACTTCATGACTAAAACACCAAAAGCAACAGCAACAAAAGCCAAAATGGACAAATGGGATCTAATTAAACTCCAGAACTTCTGTACAGCAAACGAATTATTCATTAGAGTCAACTGACAACCAACAGAATGGGAAAAAAATTTTGCAGTTTACCCATCTGACAAATGGCTAATATCCAGAATCTACAAAGAACTAAAACAGATTTACAAAAAAAAAAAATAATAACCCATTCAAAAGTGAGCAAAGGACATAAACAGACACTTTTCAAAAGAAGACATTTATGAGGCCAACAAACATATGAAAAAATGCTCATCATCACTGGTCATTAGAGAAATGCAAATCAAAACCACATCGAGATACCATCTCACGCCAGTTAGAATGGCGATCATTAAAAAATCTGGAGACAACAGATGCTGGAGAGGATGTGGAGAAATAGGAACACTTTTACACTGTTGGTGGGAGTGCAAATCAGTTCAACCATTGTGGAAGACAGTGTGGCGATTCCTGAAGGATATACATATAGAAATTCCATTTGACCCAACAATCCCATTACCGGGTATATATCCAAAGGATTATAAATCACTCTGTTATAAAAGCATATGCACACATATGTTCACTGCAGCACTGTTTACAATAGCAAAGACCTGGAACCAACTCAAATGCCCATGGATGATAGACTAGACAAGGAAAATATGGCACATATACACCATGGAATACTATATAGCCATAAAAAACAGTGAGTTCATGTCCTTTGTAGGGACATGGATGCATGTGGAAACCATTACTCTCAGCAAGCTGACACAAGAATAGAAAAACAAACACTGCATGTTCTCACTCACAGGTGGGTGTTGAACAATGAGAACTCATGGACACAGGGAGGGTAGAATCACACATTGGGGTCTATTGAGGGGGAATAGAGGAGGAATAGCAGCTGGGAGGGAGGTTGGGGAGGGATAATGGGGAGAAATGTCAGATATAGGTGATGGGGGGATGGAGGCAGCAAACCATATTGCCATGTATGTACTTATGCAACGATGCTGCATGGTTTGCACTTGTGCCCCAGAACCTAAAGTGCAATAAAATATAAAAATAAATAAAACTTTTAAAAAAAGTCTTTAAACATACAATGATCAAAAAGGACAAAAAAAAAAGGCATTACAGAAGAAAAGAAATTGCCTAAATCAGAACTGAACTGAACAAAATAGAGACACAAAAACCCATTTAAAAGATCAACAAAACCATAAGTTGGTTTTTTGAAAGAATAAATAATATTGATAAACCACTAGCTACGTTAAGTTTAAACAGAGAGAAGATCCAAATAAACACAATCAGAAATGAAAAAGGGGATGTTGCCACTGACTCCACAGAAATACAAAACTCCCGAGAGACTATTACTAACACCACTTTGCACACAAACTAAAAAACTCAAAAAAAAAAAAAAATGGATAAATTCCTGGAAGTTTACCATGTCCCAAGATTGAACCAGGAAGAAATTGAAATCCTGAACAGACCAATAATGAGCTCTAAAATTGATTCTATAATAAGCTACCAACTAGAAAAAGCCCTCTACCATACAGATTCACAGCTGAATTCTACCAGACATACAAGGAAGAACTGGTACCAAACCAATAAAACTATTGCAAAAAGTCAAGGAGGAGGGATTCCTCCCTAACTCATTCTATGAAGTCAGCATCATTCTGATACCAAATCCTGACAGAGATACAAAGAAAAAAGAAAACTTGCGGCCGGTATCCCTGATGAACATAGACACAAAAACCCTCAACAAAATACTAATTCAAATCCAGCAGCACATTGAAATGTTAACCCACCATGGTCAAGTAGGCAATATTTACTCCTGAATGTGAGTTTGGTTTAACATACACAAATTAATGAATGTGATTCATCACATAAACATAACTAAAAACAAAAACCACATGATCATCTTCATAGATGCAGAAAAGGCTTTTGATAAAATTCAACATCCTTTTATGTTAAAAACCCTCAGAAACTTGTCATCAAAGGAGCTTACCTCAAAATAAGAGCTGTCTATGAGGAAACCACAGCCAACATTATACATAATGGGTAAAAGCTAGAGGCATTTCCCTTGAGAACCGAACAAAACGAGGATGCCCTCTCACAGTACTCCTATTCAACACAGTACTGGGAGTCCTTGCCAGAGCAGTCAGGTGAGAGAAACAAATAAGCATTGAAATAGGAAGAGAAGAAGTCAAACTACCTCTCTTCAGACTATATGATTCTATTCCTAGAAAACACCATACTTTCTGCCCAAAGGCTCCTAAAACTGATAAACTGCAGTAAAGTCTCAGAATACAAACTCAATGTCCAAAAGTTAATAGCATTTCTATATACCAATAAAATCCAAGCTGAGAACCCAATCTAGAACACAATCTCATTCACAATAATCACATAATGAATACAATTCCTAGGAATACAGCTAACCAGGGAAGTGAAATATCTCTGCAATGAGAATCACTAAATTCTGAAGGAAATTAGAGATGAATCAAGTGAATGGAGAAACACTCCAAGCTCCTGGTTATAAAGAATCAATATTGGGAAAATGGCCATACTACTCAAAGTAATTTACAGATTTGATGCTAATCCTATCAAACTACCAATATAATTTTTCATATAATTAGAATATATATTCTGAAATATATATTGAACCAGAAAAGAGCCTGAATAGCCACAAAAGTCCAAAGCCAAAAGAACAAAGATAGAGGCATCTCATTACTCAACTTTAAACTTTACTACAAAGCTACAGTAACCAAAACAACATGGTAGTGGTAAAAAAAACAACACAAAACCAAAAAACAAATAAAAAAAATCTCAGACACACAGACCAATGGAACAGGACAGACAACCCCAAAATAAAGCTGCACACCTATAACCAATTGATCTTCAACAAAGTTGGCAATAACAAACAACTAGAGAATGGACTTCGTATTTAATAAATGGTGTTAGTCGCATGTTGTCACTCATAAGTGGGTGTTGAACAATGAGAACACATGGACACAGGGAGGGGAACATCACACCACAGGGCCTGGGGGATGGGGGGCTAGAGGAGGAATAGCAGGAGGTGGGGGGATAGAGGAGGGATAGCATTAGGAGAATTAACTAATATAGATGACGGGGCAATGGATGCAGCAAACTACCACCATGGCACATGTATACCTATGTAACAGACCTGCGTGATCCACACATGTGCCCTAGAAATTAAAGTATAATAAAAATAAATAAATAAATGCTGTTGGAATAGCTGGCTGGCCATATGTGGAAGATTTAAACTGGGCCCCTTCCTTTTACCATGTACAGTAATTAACTCAAGATGGATCAAACTCTTCCATGTAAATCCTAAAACTACGAATAATCTGGAAGAGAACCTAGAAAATACCATTATGAACACAGAGTTGGCCAAGATTTTATGATGATGCCTCCAAAAGCAATTTCTACAAAAATAAAAATTGACAAGTGGGACCTAATTTAAAAGCCTCTGCTTAGCAAAACAAACAAACAAAAAAACTAACAGAGCAAATAGGCAACTCACAGAAGGGGAGAAAATACCTGCAGTCTACCCATGTGACAAAGGTCTCAAATCCAGCATCTACAAGGAACTTAAATCAGCAAGCAAAAAACCACCCCATTAAAAATGGGCAAAGAACACGGACATTTCTCAAAAGAACACTTTCATGCAGACCACAAGCATATCTTAAAAATGCTCATCATCACTACTCATTATAGAAACACATATCAAAACTGCAATGAGACACCCTTTCACACTGGTCAGAAGGGCTATTATTAAAAAGTCAAAAAAAAAATAGCTGATGTTGTCAAGGTTGCAGAGAAAAGGGAACACTTAATTTATATTCCCACTACCAGAGGGAATATAAATTAATTCAGGCACTCTGAGCTAATTTAAAATTCCTAGGAATATAGCTAACCAGGGAAGTGAAAGAGCTCTACTATGAGAATTACAAAACTGCTGAAGGAAATCAGAGATGAAACCAGCAAATGGAAGTCCAAGCAGTTTAGAGATTTCTCAAAGAAATAATAATAGAACTACATTTGATCCAGCAATGCAGTTTGGTGGAATAGAAATCATTCCACCAAAAAGACACATGTACTCCTACGTTTATCCCAGAACTATTCACAATAGCAAAGACATGTAATCAACATAGTGCTCAGCAATGGTTGACTAGGTACAGAAAATGTGGTGCATATGCACAATGGAATATTATGCAGCCATAAAAAAGAACAAGATCATGACCTCTGCAGAAACATGGAGGCAGCTAGATGCCATTATCCTAAGCAAACTAACACAGGAACAGAAAACCAAATACTACACGCTCTCCCTGATAAGTGAGAGCTAAACACAGAATTCATGAGCATAAAGAGGGGAATATTTGCCCTGGGGCCTACTTGAGGGTGAAGAGTGGGAGGAAGGAGGGTGTTGAAAAACTCCCTATTGGGTACTATGTTCACTAGCCGGGTGATGAAATTTTCTGTACCCCAAACCCCAGCTATGCAATTTCCTCATGTAGCAAACCTGCCATACACCACAAACCTAAAGTAAAAGTTGAACAAAAAAGAAAGCAGCACCATCTTCCTTGCCAGGCCTCACGGTAAATGAGAAACAGTACCTGTGCGTGGAATAAACACCTCATATTTACCTTGATTTGTAAATTAGTTTCCACCAACTAAGAAGAGAAATCATTCCCTAATTAGGTTACTGCTATTTACTTCCTATCAGATTCAAAAAGCTCTGAGCTTCCTGGTGGAGGAAGAGAGGATGATGATGTGTGAACAGTTATGTTATGAGAGGGAACATGAGGGCTGGGTAATGAGATCATATGGTGCAGTTTAAGGCAAAAACTACACAAAAACTTATCGGTGGTTAAAAGTCAGTTGAAGGCAGGATGTGATAGCTCGTGCCTGTAATCTGAGTACTCTGAGGGGCCGAGGTGGGAGGACTGCTTGGGCCCAGAAGGTTCAAGGCCAGCCTGGGCAACATAGTGAGGCTGTTCATAATTTTTTTTTTTAATTAGCTAGGTATGGTAGCACATACCTGTAGTCCCAGCTATCAGGGAGAGGTTGAAGAGGAAGGATCTCCTTAGCCTAGGAGTTCAAGTCTGCAGTGAACCAAGATTGAGCCACTGCACTCTAGCCTGGGCAACAGAGTGAGACCCTGTTCTCTTAAAAAAATCAGTTAGGACAGAGCCCGAGTCTCTGAAGTATGGACATGCCTTGCTGGATGCCAAAGCCCCCTGTTTGAAGCTGACCTGGCTGTCTGTAGTTACTACTCAGTGTCTATGGTAATTAAGACCTCGGTTCACATGAGAGCTGAAGATTCCAATCTGATGTGGTTAAGCATACTATTAGTCCCCTGCAGATGTGTACAAACATGCAAATGCACACACGTTGTCCAGACACACCCTTTAAAACTGAGAAGGTAGAAGCTCCTTTCACAAATTAGAAGTAATTCAAAGGTGGAACCAACCAACATGCACAGACGTGCCAGAAAGCCCCTCCCAGGCACTGCACGAGCCGAGACATCTCCAGGTGATGTGCCTAGTGACCCATCAAGGTACCTGGGCATCTCCAGGTAACACACCAAATGAACCCATCGAGGTACCTGGACATGTCCAGGTAACGCACCAAATGAACCCATCAGGGTACCTGGACATCTGCAGGTAACGCACCAAATGAACCCATCAGGGTACCTGGACATCTTCAGGTAATGCACCAAATGAACCCATCAGGGTACCTGGACATCTCCAGTTAATGCACCAAATGAACCCATCAGGGTACCTGGACATCTCCAGCTAATGCACCAAATGAACCCATCAGGGTACCTGGACATCTGCAGGTAATGCACCAAATGAACCCATCGAGGTACCTGGACATCTCCAGGTAATGCACCAAATGAACTCATCAGGGTACCTGGACATCTCCAGTTAATGCACCAAATGAACCCATCGAGGTACCTGGACATCTCCAGCTAATATACCAAATGAACCCATCAGGGTACCTGGACATCTGCAGGTAACGCACCAAATGAACCCATCGAAGTACCCGGACATCTCCAGGTAATGCACCAAATGAACCCATCAGGGTACCTGGACATCTCCAGGTAATGCACCAAATGAACCCATCAGGGTACCCGGAAATCTCCAGGTAATGCAACTAAATGAACCCATCAGGGTACCCGGAAATCTCCAGGTAATGAAACTAAATGAACCCATCAGGGTACCTGGACATCTGCAGGTAATGCACCAAATGAACCCATTAAGGTTCCTGGGCATCTCCAGGCACTGTACCCAAATGGACCCATCAAGGTACCTAGATGTCTCCAGGTGATGTACCAAATGTATGCCTCAAAGTACCAAAGAACCATCAAGGAACCTATCATGCTATCAGCCTGTATGATCAGCTTTTGTCCTCAGCGCTCACCAGCCTCAGCTATCAGCCTCCCAGGATCATGCTCAGAAGGCATTGACATGTCAAGAAGACAATTCATAACACATCATTTCAATTTTACCCTCTCTTCTCCTACTCACTAATTCGTTCTCTTAATTCCCAATTTGATTTTTGAGATTATGTTTACCTTTGTAAAAATGAGACACTCCATTACTGACTTTCTTCAATTCTGTCTTGTACAGTATTTTTGTTAGTGCCCCAAAGCTCCTCACTTGACATTTACTGTTTCCCGCATGGATGAAGCTGACTTTACCCTTTGCATTATCTATTTCCATGTGCCTTAGAGAGAGAAGTGGGTAATGAGACACAACAGCACAGATTGCCGTCCTGAAACGAGCTTGCACTGCATTTTCAAATGCATGTTCTAGTGTGTTTGAGCTGGAGGAGGGAGGCCCCTGTCCCAGTTATGTTCAGGTTATGGCCACATACGTGGAAAATACAATAGCAGCAACAGATGGCCTTTAATTCATTAGAGCATGTTATGTGTAAGTCAAGGCTAATTAGAAAATCTTGATAGCAGTAACAATAGCAAATATTTATACATTCGTTCACTCTACATAGATTTAAGGCAAGCCTGCTGTGTCTGTGCTGAGAACTAGGTGCAGTGCAGGGAATAAAGACGCCGGTCTTGTTAACAAAGACCTCAGAGCCTGGCTGAAAACACAGACACTAGGGAAGAAGCAGACAAACGACCAATTAATTGAAAGAGGCCACAGGATAAATGAGGAGAAGGCCATGTGAGAGGATAACCGGGCTCCTGGGATCTGACTTTCTGGGCAAGGGTCTTACTGTGGCCACTGCCCTGTGACTCAGTGTCTCCTGAGTCAAGTGGGGGTAATAATCATAGCTGATATTTGAAGCCACCAAACAGCTGGCTGTCTGCAGTCCCAATCTATGAGTTGCCCTTCTGTGATCAGCAACGGAAGCTGTTCCCTCTCAAAGGCACCAGGGCTGGTCGTGGAAAACGTTATTGCCTGAGTGGCAGGCCGCAGGTACTGAGCTATTCTGGGGCTGTGGTTTTGACAGCAGTTCCTGGGTTGGCTGGGAGAGGCGCTGCTGAAGAGGGTCATTTAAAACGAGGCTCGAAGAATAGAAGGATCCTGCCGGGTGGCAGTTCTGGGAGGCCTGGCAGGGAATGAGGTGGGGTGGGAAGGGCGTTGGGAGAAAGTGCGGGAAGAACCAGGGCCCCCTGGGGGGCTCCACCCTGGGAGGAGCCTGGGAACCACACGCAGGTGAGGACAAGTAGCCATGGACAAGGGAGGCTCTGAGGCCATGGCCGGGGCTCTGAACGGATGCTACAGCAAAGGTGGCCTCTCAAAGCTGAGCACGGTCACCCTGAGCTCTCTGTGGAAAAGGAACTGGTGCAGCAACAGGAGTGAGGACACCAGTGACAGGGCGGAGTCTGCTCTGTGATCATCTTCAAGGCAAGCAGGGACAGCCAGATCGGCTGAGGAGGCAGTGGTGCAGCCCGCACGACGGCCGTGGGAGCCACCGGAAAGACGGATGCTGGCGTCCAGAAAGCTCCTCACGGAAAGCTCTGGGTCCCTGGCATCCTGATGGGAAAGGGCCCTGGAATATTAGAGGGGATGTAATCCCTGCACCATTTAACCTGGATTGGAGCCTGAAGAAAGAAGGGAAGCTCCCTAATTAGTGCATGAACCCACTTGCCCCTGCTGTCAACATCTGAGCAAGATGCCACAGAAAATCTACCCAGCAATCTTATGAAGACAGGTGGAAATTCCTCACTGAGACACAGGTGATATAAATTCAGCAATAGTTAACATTATCATGTGACCAGGATGGTGAGTACAGTGAAGACTTACTCTGGGATATTCAGGATGATGTAATATTAGGAAATCAATATTTACTCCCATAAATTAAAAGAGACATACTCGATTATCACTGCAATACACAGTGGAAAGTTATTTGAAGACATTTTCATTTCAAAACTTGAACAAAATTTTAGTAAAATCAAACAAATGTGGGCCTCCTGAGTTTCTTAAACAACGAACATCATGGAGCCTGTGGTTGACTTTGCAGATCCAATCCCAGGAAAGCCAGAGATGAGACCGTGAGCGTGACACTGGAAAGACAGCGGATAACCTCTGCCAACGGCAAGAAGCAGGGTCACGACCGGCGGACGATGTGATCCTCTTTCTAGGAAAACCAGGAGACTTTGAAAGAGTGGGCAGTGTGCTAAGGTGTTGGCAGCCCACCATTCCATAGCCGCCCAAATTCTCATGTAAGACAACCTACAGCTGTAACTAGAAAATCTCCGCCATAGGAGGAACAACAGCATATAATAAATAGAAAAAGACTCATGAGAGATGTTTGTGATGGCACTACATTTTTTCAATGTTTATAAATGAAGAGTTGTATAAACTAAGAGATATGTGATGTTTTTGAGAAGAAGAGTAAATATTATACATGCCATTCTTATTAAGAAACATGAAAGTAAAAAAATTAATCCAATTAAAGTTCTAATCATGGGAGAGAGGGAGGGAGGTCTTGGCAAAAGGTACTGGAAAAATTAAGATATAAGAAGTTTTCTTAATCACACCAGGGGTGATGCATTTCCCAGCAACAGTCCCTCACAACCCAGATCTAAGTCACTTCCTCCAGGCAGCCTTTCTTGATGGCCACGTCTGCCTCCTCATTCTAGACTGCAGTTTGTTAATACGTCTCTCTCTCCCCACCAAAATGCAAAGCATGTGAGCACAAAGATATCATGAATCGCATCTCATTATGGACAGTGCTCCATGGCTCAAAAATGTCTGGTTCATCCTAACTAGACACCAAATAGATCTCGACCAAATGAACACTTTTTAAAAACTGGAAGGATGGCACCGTCTGGGCCATAAGCTGGAGTCTCTCTTCATGCTCCATGGGTCTCAGCATGAGAAGGAGGCCCTCTTGTCTACCTTCAGAGACCGAGCAAACGTTTCCAGTGTTATCTTCCCTTAGAACTCAAAGTCCAATCCCTTCTTTCCCTGGTGAGATTCCAGGTACCCAAAGGGCAAGACCACAGATCATAAACATGAGGCTCTTGGGAATGTGGGGATTTCGCTCTTTTCTTGTTATTTCATTTCTGTTTCTATGTATTCTCGGAGTCACTGCACCTCCCCAGGTGTAAATGTTTTCATTTCTTCAGAAAATAATTGTGTGCCTGCTCTGCTCCGTGCTTTTGGGCTGTCAATCAGGTGCAGAATGCAGAACCAAGAGCTACCCGTTCCTGCAGCACCAGTCAGACCTGCGTCCCGACAACGGTGGCCTGGAACGCTCTGAGCACTGAGAGCAACGGAGACAAATGAGGACCAGGATGACGACTGAGATGCAGTCTCCCTCTGTCGCCCGGGCTGGAGTGCAGTGGCACAATCTCGGCTCACCGCAACCTCTGCCTCCCAGGTTCAAGCAATTCTCCTGCCTCAGCCTCCCGAGTAGCTGGGATTACAGGCGTGCATCACCATGCCTGGCTAATTTTATATTTTTAGTAGAGATGGGGTTTCACTATGTGGGTCAGGCTGGTCTCAAATTCCTTAACTCAGGTGATCCACCTGCCTCAGCCTCCCAAAGTGCTGGGAATCCAAGCGTGAGCTACCTACCCTGCAAATGATTACTGATTAACAGATATGATGGCAGGGTGGCAACACCGCACATAAGCTGTTTATGTATTTTACAAACAGAAACTTTGGATATAATGCAGGTACTTTATATCATCGTTGGGGACTTTTTAATGAATTCTGGGTTTAATTAAAAATCCAACAGCTCCAGGTTAAAAAGCAAAACCTTTTTTGCTGCACCCAAAGAGCCTTCCGTGCTATTTTTCTGTGTGCCTATCTTATGGAAAAACCATATTGCTGGCTGGTCATGTTCACCCCGCTGTAAACGCCCTCACAGGCTCCAGTGGGTAAGACCCACTATCAACAACGTCCTCGTGGCCACCATGTCTTTCCCATAAAGGAAGGTGGATTTTACTTGGGCAGCGACAGCCGTGACGAGTGATGGGCGGACCTGCGGGTCGGCTGCTCCTGAAGACGCTGTGCTGAACGCAGGCTGTTCACACGAGATCATGGTGCAAAATCATGGAAGGTTGTTCAAAATAAGCTTGGAAGTGTGCTGAAACCACAGCTCATCCTCACTTGATCTGCACGTGCCCAAGGCTGGCGGAAGAGCCGATCCCCCCAGGTCCGCCCTGTCGGCTCCTGTCCTTTAAAGACAGCCGCTGCCTCACTGGATGTGGGGGAGGATCTGTCCTTGAACCTAATGGAAAATGGCATTGATTGCTGGGCGGAAGGGCAGTGTGCTGAGAGGGACCGGCAGGGGTTCCGGAAGGGAGGGGAAGCCACTGGGCAGTGACCTTACCAAGTGTCCCAGATGGGAACACCGTCCACGCTGCGCCCAGGGGAGCTGCAGGAAGGGGCCCGGGACTGCAGGGGTGCCACCATCGGAATCAGGATGTGAGGGAGGGGGTGTCAGTTTCACCAGTTTCCCTTCTTTAGCCTCAAGTGGCCCCAGACTCACTTCTGAAATATTCTTAAGGCAGCAGCCATTGCAAGAGGGAAACAGGTCCCAGAGGGAGCCCCATGCCACACCCCACCTGCCAGAAAAGCTTCTCCACACACTCCCCACACATGGGGCCTGTGCTGTGCTTGCTGTGGGCATTCTATGTTTCGGCAGAGCCGCCTGCCCCGGCTCAGGGCTTGAGCCCCCACCTCCCCGACTCCCCCCCCACTCCTGCTGCTCTTGAAGCAACATGGAAACTCTTTAATGTGCTTGGCCTGCATGGCTTCTTAAGCTCCCCTGCTACAGGCTACATCCAGTTTCTTAGACACTGTGCTGGTTTCATCTGGCCCCGCACACATGCCCTTCTAGCCAAACTGAACCTCTTCCTGTCCTGTCATCAGCTGAATCCCTCCCATGCTTCCAACATCACCCTGCCCCAAGACGCCCGCTCCACGAAGGCCACCTGAGCCCTGGAAGGATGGGACCTTCGTCACATGACCAGCAGAGCCCACTCCACACAGCCTGGCCTGGACCCTGGGGGATGATGACATGTAAATCTGGCCACCACTCAACACCAAGCAAGGCCTGGTCCACAACCTCCCAGGGATCAGGTCCATCACAGGCTCCTAAGCTCAGGGGCTGGAAGGCTCAGGGCCAAATGGGTCACTAAGCACCACGACAGACACTGAATCTGGGAGATTATGAAAGTGACGTTATTTGAGTTGCCAAAAAGATAAAATTTCTCTGGTTGAAAGTGGTCAGGCACTGCTGATGACACACTGTTTTTCATGGGGCAGGTGGGATTAGAAGCGGGTAGGGCCTGCCTGGAGGGGGCGGGTTCTGAGTGGCTTCTGCCAGAACAGTCCTAATATCTCCATGAGCTGTGACAACTCAGGATACAGACAAGTCAGACACTCACAGCTGTGCAAAATAAGCTCACTTATGACCAATTCCTGGAAAAACATCTTTTGATGTTTTCCTTTTATTATAAAATGACTCACTAATAACACGTTCAAACATTCCAAGAGTGCTTGGAACAGGGGGTTACTCTCCTGACATATGTGTGCATTTGTCTGTATGATGTCTACATACACATGTGAGTTTCTACAGGTAATTTTGAGGCCCAAAGGACAGCAGAGACAAGCAGGAACTGCACGTTGGCTGATTGAGAGCTCCCTCAGTGCCCGTTTCCCCATCCTTAGGGTCAGGTCCTTGACATGTGCCTGGAAATATGGGAGGGATGGAGACGCATGAGGCAGTGGGAGAGGAGAAAGCAAGGTAGAGGGAACGGAAATGTGAATAAGAGCTTCTTAAGGGCAGTAGAGTGGAAAGAGACATAAGTGTAGATTTATGAGGCTGAACTAAATTACAAATGGCCTTGAACACCGGCCCTTGCTGGAGCTTGGACTTGGTCCCAGAGCCCACAAGTCTGTTTGCCCAGAACGGCACGGGAGCAACAGATGAGCATGGTCTCCAGCAGGATGGATTCAGTGGGGCTGATAGCTCCATTGTAACGTCCAGCCATTTGTTTGTTAAACGGAACGGTAATTGCAGTCATTAGGGCCAGTCTGCATCACAGGAAATCTGGCTGTGTTGGATTTCATGTGTTCCCTGTCCATCAAGGAAGGCACTGACGGGAATTTCCGCATCTGATGTCCCTTATGCTGGAAAGGTCCATCACGTTTTTCCCTCTCCTAAGAGAAAACCATTTTATTTTTATGTTTTTAACTGTGGGTTAAGAAGTCAATCTGCCTGAGTAAAGGGATAGCTTTACAGCTGATGTTACGGAGCTGTGTCCAACCATGAGCAGTGAGGGGAAACAGGCAGCCTGGTCCTCAGGGTCTCGGCTCTTTGAGAAAGTAGTGAGACCGGACGTGCAGACTCTTCCTGAAAAGGCTCTAGAAACGCACAATGTCACAGCCTCAAAGGGCTTGGGTGAGAGTCTGGGCAGTTGACAGGAGGACCTCTGTAGCCACCGATTAATTCCCAGATGGCTGGCAGGGTCTGCTGTTCGGAGGAACCCTGGGAGCTGTTTCTGCAACAGCAAGAAGCCAGGAGCTGCCGCTGGGACCAAAGGTGCGTGAACAAGCCTCTCCTGGGGGCGGGTGGTGGGGGACGGCGCAGGTAGCAGGTGGCCAGAGCGTGGAATTCAGAGGTTTTCAGCCTCTCCATTTCTGAATGCAGTCCTTGTGATGGGGGAGAATGTTGTGCTGTGACTCAAAATTCATGGAGTCCTAGGGAGACGTCACTCAACATGAGAATACATAAAATCCCAAGTAGATCTTTTTCCCTTCAACAATAAAGGGCAGCGAATGCAATGACATGTGTCTGTGATCACAGCCACTTGGGAGGCTGAAGCAGGAGGATCACTTCAGCCCTGGAGTTTGGGTACAGCCTGGGCAATGCAGGGGAACAGAAGTGAAGGGTGACCTTGGGGATTGCGTCAGTAAATCAAGCTGGAAGTTGAGTCAGCCATCTCAGCCAGGGTATCCCTGAGTGTTTACAATCTGTTCACCCCTCTGCACACAAGATGATGTTACTGTGAGCATCTTGGTGGGTCACGAAGGAGTTGGAATGGAAGATGCTGTGGGAATGGCATGTACAAGTATGTGCTGGTGGATGTTCGGGTGTTTGAGCACCAGAGTCTCTTGGCCACACACCACTGGGCACTCCACAGCTCCAGCCATCTGTGTGCTGGGTAGACTGTGAGTGGTTCATCTCCAGCCATCTGTGGGCTGGGGCGGACTATGAGTCCCATATTTGCCTGAAATCTACTCAAAGAGTGAATACCTTCAAGCTAAGTTCCACTTACAGAACAGAAAGGCCATCTCACCAAAGACTCCACCCGTGAACAGGACCAGGGCTCCTGACTTTCCCTCTCACCAAAGAGGCCACCCGTGAACAGGGCCGGGGCTCCTGACTTTCCCTCTCACCAAAGAGGCCGCCCGTGAACAGACTGGGACTCCTGACTTTCCCTCTCACCAAAGAGGCCACATGTGAACAGACTGGGGCTCCTGACTTTCCACCACACCAGAGGCCACCCGTGAACAGGACCGGGACTCCTGACTTTCCATCTCGCCAAAGATTCCACCAGTGAACAGGATCGGGGCTCCTGACCTTCCCCTCCAGCCTCCTACAGATCTGAGGTGCTTAGGTGGGGAGGGACCATCTTCTTGCCCTGGACCAAGGGGACCCTGCCCTACCAAAAAAGGGATTGCACTGCCCCTGCCAGAATCTGCTGAGGGGCACCCAGACCAGGAATGAACACCATTTACTTCTTTGAGGATAATTAATGTATGTTAATATAACAGACTTCAGTCAAACAAACAAATCCCTAACATTAACAGCCACACAGCCCACTCAGGAGATCCCGAAAGCGGCTTCCAGGACCACATGGACATGTATGTGGAAGCCTGTTGGAAGGATGGGGTAAGGAGAGAACTCTGGAATCTCTGGAGTGAACAGAAACTGCGAGGTCGCACAGCTTCCTGGGAGCACTCACTCTCACCCCATCCGTGAAAAATGCGTGCGTCTTGAAGAAGCATGAATGGTGGGTGGGCAGGGGCTGATTAAAGGCTCAGACAAGGCATGGGTGCTTTTCCCTTGGAGCTGCATCTGATCAGGTGTGTTCAGGGGCTTGAGCGATGATCATTCCGGTGGATTCGAGGTGAATGCAGAGTCCTCTGGATCTCACAGGTGTAAGGGAGACCGAGGAGGAAGCGTCAGGGTGGGAAAGGGGTTCTGGTCCCCACTTGCAGCCTTGACTGTGAGAGCTGAAGGGGGCATGGCCCAGACCCTCGATTGAGAGAGCTGGCGGGGGCCTTACCTGGACCCTCGACTGTGAAAGCTGAAGGGGGCACAGCCTGGCCCCCATTCCCAGAGCCTCCACCTGTGACTGTCCCGTGCTACCGCCCCTGTGGCACCCGCACACTTCCCATGTCCTGAGGAATTCCTACGCATTTGCTAATGAACTTGGAATACATTTCTTAAAGCATGTTTTTGTATGCCTGACATCTCCTTCCTACAGAAAAGGTAATGATTCCCCATTATAAGAAACCCAAATTCAGATCCAGACTACACGTCCTCAGCCACTGTCTTGAGGGCTCACGTGTGCCCCACAATGGCACGGACGTCCACTGCACAGCACAACAGCTGCCAAGAGGAGCTGTTCCTGACCCTGGCTCAGGCCTCACTTCCACTGCATACACACAGAGACACACACAGACACAGATCCACAATGCAAACATATATATACAGTACATATGCATACAGACACACCGACACAGGTGTTACACATGCGTGCACATGCATGCACACATACGCACATACTGTACACATGCGTACACATCCATATATGTACACACATGTGTACACATATACACACATGCATGCAGATATACATATATACCATACACGTGCACACACACTTGTACAGATACACATATACTGTACACATGTGCACACACGCATACATGCACATACACACCAGATGCAGACACACACACACCCACACACACGCACGTACACACAGGCACCCGTGTGTCTGCAGATGCTGCCTGGTGCTGAGGGGGCACAGCATGCAAGCTTCCCACAGGGAAACACACTATGGGTCACTCAAGCTCCGTTCACTGGGTTCCACAGTCCAGGCCACGTCACAGGCATCTGAGGAACAGGCACTGAGCCAGGAGCTCCACATGTCATGTGTAAATCCCTGTGCCAGCTGCCCTTGTGTCCACCTCTGCCACGCCAATGACCACACAGTGGGTGTCTAAAGCAATTTACATTGGCCCGGAGATGCGACATCCAAAGGGGCCTCCCTGGGCTGAAGCACACAGGCCCTGGGACCAGGCTTCCTTTTGGAGGCAACGGGAGAATCTTCCTCCCCTTCCAGCTCCGCTCGGTGTCTTCATCCAAGCCCTGAAGCCCTGAAGGGAACAAAAGGCCAGCCCTGCCCGAGGAAGGGGGAGTCCCCTGCCCCACGACCTCTGAGCAGGAGCAGCAGCTCCTGCTGGTTCAACAGCCACTGCCAGCCTCACACCTGGGTGGGGACATTGGCTCTGTGGTTGGGACTTGCCAGCCTCCATAATCACACACGTGCGTGCGCCCCTGGTTCTACTTCTCTCGAGAACCCCGATGGACACAGGGCTCCCTCCTCAGCGGCTGCAGCCTCACAAGGCTCTGTGGCATCCTCCTCTTCCTCCCACAGCTCCAGGCCTCAGGAATGGGGAGCAGCCTCCCTGATGCTCGTCTCTGGGATCTTAGCACCTGCCGGGCCCCTTGCGCCACACATACCTTTAGGTGTGGGTCCATTTTCCAATAGGGTCCAGGGAGATGACTGTGCCTTCTCTCCCTAAGGCTTAGCTCAGTGCCCTGCATGCAAAACTTGCTACTTGAGCTGAGTCTCTCCAGGCCGGCGGGTGCATGGAGAAACCGTGCATAGGAGCCAGCAGCAGGTGTGTCACCTGACACCAAATCAACACGCGTGAACAGGAAACAGAGTCAAAGCCACTGCTCTCTATTATTGGAGTCTTTCCCAAGCTTCCATCCAGCAAGCCTATTACCTGTGTTATCAACATAAAGCTCCAGAAATCCAGATCGAGGCTCCCTCATTTCAATGTGTCTCTAAAGCTTTGAAGGTCAAGGGCTCTGCACTTCCCTGAGGCTTTGTCAAACCAACATTTGCAATTTGCCATCCAATGAAAGTGACACTTTGGTGGCGCCAAGGGATGTGGGAGGTGGGAAGTGCAGGCGGGCGGCTCTTTCCGGAGGTCCAAGGGGTCAGCGGCTGAGGAGCCAGCGAGTCAGACCAGAGAACAATCAACATCCAGGCGCTCCGGCCTCGGGGGGACAAGAGGCCAGATGGACGGTTTATGATGAATAAGCATCGCAGTGTGAATGGAAACACCATGAATCATTTCAGAACAACTGCTAGTGACTGTCCTTGAGGAAATAAATCGGAAAACACAGTTTTAACAAGCGCTGAAGATGAATTAGGAGCCGGGGCCGTGGGGCTGAGCTCAATGAGAAAAGAACATGCAGAGGCCCAGGGCGAGAGGCTGGAGAGGGCGAAGGAGGCCTTGCTGGAGAGGGACAGGCGAGGGAAGGACACTAAGCTGTCCTGGGAGGAGGCTAACACCCAGCACTGAGTCTGAGGACAAGGCAGGGAAGCCGGCCTCCCCCACAGGCCCACACCGGGGTCTGCTCCCAGCCCCCACACCCCAGTCCCTCGCGTCCACGTCCACCCACTGCCTCCCTGTACAGTCATCCTTGTCCTGTTCCCAGGACCCTCCCAACCTCGCCACACTTTTCCATGAGACGGAACCCCCAGCGATGCACAGGCTGAGCCCTGCTGAGAACCAGTCTCCTGGGGGTCCTCCGACCTCACGGCTGTGTCTTCATGCGGGGGCCGGGGGCTGGTGCGGACATCATGCTGTCCAGCAAGCAACACAGCAGAGGACTCCAGGTTTTCTAAGTCTTATTTTTTCCCCTTCACTGATCTGAAAATAATCATTCTTTAAGTGTCTTCCTACACCTTTCGTCATGTGAGAGTTCTCACACTAAAGTGCCCTAGATACAAACGTTCCACTGAGTGAGGGCCATCGAGTACAAACAACACTGAGACTCTCCACCAGAAAGTAGGATTTGCACTGCAAGGACAGAATCCACTTTCTAGCGCTCATCTGGCTGGCACGAGTGTGGGTCGGGAAGATGGTGTTTCCTGATGTCACTACATTTCTGAAGCCAACTGCTGAGTCTCCTGAACTAGAGGCCTGGAGGCAGCTGTCTGCAATCCAGACATACACACAAGCTTCACTGGCTGCCGTGCGTGTGCCTTCACTGTGTCCTCTTACCCCACTTTTAGCCAGTGTTTTAACATGTCCCCTAATTTGTGATGAATGCTCACTTCTCTTCCCTAGTCCTGGAATCTATTTTTCTACCAAGTATGAAAAAAAAAGAAACTGCTACATATATTAATAGCCAAAATATATGACAAGGGAGAAGCTTAACATGCTCAAATACTGCAAAACATACTTGTTCAGTGAAGCAGAGTCTTAAACCATACCTACTCAGCCATACTTCCAATTATTCCCACTGAGAGTGAAGATATTAAAATTTCATTTCTGTACAATGACACAATATCCCAGGTTTCTCTTGAGTAATTTAGATGACTGTTGCTGTTATTGGTGGTATGTGAGTGTGTAAATATTCTTTAATTATTTCAGATGACTTAGAATCTTTCTAAGCTGAGCAGTCTGAAAGTCTGGAACTTCGCCTTTATTCTGCCACGTGACCTGTGCTGTTTTAAGGAGCAACTGAAACTCAACTCTGAGGACTCATCAAAACAGGTGCAGCCCTTGCCAGGTACGGTCTGCATGTACCCCAGTCCTGGGCACACGTGCCCGCTGCCACCCTTCCCTGTGTGCCTGTGCAGGTAGGCATGAGGGTACAGCTCCTAATCCCCAGCCAGGAACAAGGCCCAGCTGCAAGGGAGGTGGCCATTCCCCCCTGCAGGGCTCACTCCAACGGGAAGGGGAAGCTTCCTTCAGGCACTGTCTTGCCAGAGGACATCTTCCCGTCCACCCAGACACGCGCAACATGAGGGGCCTGCCTGACCCGTGGGCATGCGGTAGAGCTGGGCTTCAGCTGCTTGGCCTCTCTCTCCTTCCCTGTGTGGGTCTGCCTGTCTGCAGAGCACACACTCTCACCTGTAACCTATACCTGCTGCCCGGACCTCACCCTCCTGAGTTGTGAGTGGTTGCAGCCCCTTCCCCCGAGCTCTGGGGGACACTCACCCTTCCAGATCACAGGATCCGGCTACATCTGCAGTTACAGAGGTGGGCGGGAGGCAGCTGGCACCTATGCTCCCTCTGCACACCCAGGGCGCAGGTCTGGGCGGCTGTCTGATGGTGTGTGTGACACCCCACAGCGAAGCTGCAGTTGTCATTTCAGAATGATAGGGAGGTTTTTCTGGGCTGCTTTCTGGTCACAAACTTGAAGCTGACAAAAGGCCTTTTCCTTCTCTGAGCGATGTGCGGCTCATTAATGGGGTGAGGAGCTGGCATGGCCAAGGAAATTGCTCCTTCCGGCTGCAGCATGGCCCAGCACCACACCGGAGGGCCTGTGTGAGAGTCTTAGTCTTCCTCCAGCTCAGGCTCGAAAGGTGAACGCATGAACATTTCCTTTCGGGGGCACGGGAAGCTCTGTGTTCTCATCACTGCCGCGTTCACCACTCAGCACTAACCTCACACATCCATCCGGCTTCTCCCCCTTGTTAGCTCCTGTGCTGATGCCTGGGGATGGGGAAATAGAGGCACACTCCAAAGAGGAGAATTTTATGGTGCTCAGGAAACAGTTGTCAGGGCAGTGTGTGCACACAAAGGCTTTTCTCTATGCGGATGCATTTATACACACACACACAGTGAAACGTGGCCTACTTATAAAAGAACCGGAAGATAGGCCAGACGCAGTGGTTTATGCCAGTAATCCCAGCACTTTGGGAGGCTGAGGGGTGTGGTGGATCACGAGGTCAAGAGATTGAGACCAGCCTGGCCAACATGGTGAAACCCTGTCTCTATTAAAAAGACAAAAATTAGCCAGGCATAGCATAGTGGAGTGTGTCTATAATCCCAGCTACTCAGGAGGCTGAGGCAGAAGAATCTCTTGAACCTGGGAGGCAAAGGTTGCAATGAGCCCAGATCATGCCAAGCCTGGGTGACAGAGCGAGACTCCATCTCAAAAACAAACAAACAAACAAAAGAACTGAAGAATAATTTACCAAAACAAAACATAACATGGGAGTAGGGTCTTCACAAGTGACCACCAATGCAACAAGCGGTCAAGGGGATCAAGAAAAGTGTGACAGGCCCTCGACACTGGTGATGCCTAAGTTGTGACCCAGGTTTCCCGGCTGCAACCTCAATTTCATTTTCTCTACGTCACGGCTATTTGCAGAGAGGCTGAACTCTGCTCATGAACTCAAGCTTCCCCATAGCTGCCCAGTGTGAAAATCCAGATGTGGAAGTCAATACTAATTAAGCTGGAAGAAAACATTCTTGTACTTTATGGGAGAATCAGAAATGCTACGAACTTCGGTTAAGACAGATGACCCTGATTTGAAAGCTTTTTCATAGAAAGAATCTATCCCTTCAAAGCCTTGGGGCAGGTCACACATTCCGGGGACCGTGCCACACAGTGGTCAGCTCCTGGGTGAGCGACGATGTTAATGGGGCCACTTGCGTAACTAAAATTAAACAAACGTTCTGACGCACAACAAACGCCCCTAGCCCCTGGTAAGATGTCCATAAACAAAAAAGAAGAGAATCCTCTAGAAGATAATTTTAAAATAATTCTCCAGAAATTTATACATAAGAACTGTATGTTTTACGAGTGAATCACTGTTAAGACTTATATGCTTTTAAAAGGCTGTATTTAGGAAGGTGCTGAATACCTGGATATGTAGCAAGCATTTTTCCAAATAGAGAAACAATCACTTTCTCAGTAGGGCTTTTTGAAAACACTTTTCTGTCCTGGTTCACTGTGTGGCCTGTGTTTCCCCATTTAAAATCACTTCACCACGTTCTCATCTATAACACAGACATCTCTGTCTCCAGCTCTATACTGAGCTGCCAATGGCTGTGTGCACCTGACCAGGCCTCCATGCCTGGCAGACAGCCCTGACCTTAGGCTCTCCTCGTGACGGTGCAGCAAAGCTGGTTCTAACTGGGTGCTTGGCTGGCAGGAGGCAGAGCGAGCAGGCCTGTCCTGGACAACTGCAGCCCCAGTCCCGGCTGGGATGACCGTGGGGTGCCTTCCCCACACCCTCATTGAGGGTTCACTGTTCTTACACCTTTGCAACCACGGGCACTCTCATCCCCACCCGTTACAGCAATGAGGACACCAGGGGCCTGGACAGAGCTTGAGCACTCCGGCTGGGGTGGACGCCTCTGAAAGGAACAAAGCGTGTTTGAGCTTCTCAGGAAAGCAGGCCATGAGGAAGGCTGGGAGAGCGGAGGGGGTGTAGCCCTGTGCACCCAGGTGGGGCAGCCCTTACCATCAGCATTGCTGGGTGACAAGCAAACGCCTGGTGGTCTCAACGGCAAAGTGTGAGCACCAAGAGCAGAAGCAGCCCCCAAGAACCAAGGGCACACGCATCTCACAGGGTGACCTGAAGCCAGAGATAACAACAAGAGACTTGTGTAGGAAGCAGAGGGCTTCAAACCTCAGGCCTCAAGAAGCTCATTAGGCCATGTGACTCTCCACAGCCGCCCAGGAAACCTGAGGTAGTTCGGGGAACAGCCTGTGGTCAGGTGTGGTTTCCCAAAGCAGCAGCACCAACATGTTCCTGTAGCAAGGACTCAGTTTCCAGAATCTTCCCTGCAGTATAAGCAGGGGTGGGGGCTTGAGGGCTTCCTGGACCCTCCA
This sequence comes from Cebus imitator, assembly GCF_001604975.1. NCBI lineage: Eukaryota > Metazoa > Chordata > Mammalia > Primates > Cebidae > Cebus > Cebus imitator. The sequence continues at coordinate 4,414,145 of NW_016107594.1, forward strand.
TGTGATAGAAAATTTCTTCACACCACAAGAAGTGACCCAGAGGGAGCCCTGGATGACCCGGGAAGGGGGCTGAGGTCCTCCCCACCTGGAGCCTGGTTAACCTGTAAAGGGGTCTGAGGAAGCTCTGCTGTCCTCCCTAGCTGGGGCATGGGTGATCCAGAAAGGGAGACTGAGGAAGCTCTGCCATCCTCCCACCTGCAGCCCACCTGGGGCAGGAGGAGCCTCCAGCTCTGCCTGGACATGGCAGGCACGGAGCCCTCACGGAGGTTGGCTGCCAACCGAGCACTGACTGGCTGCCAGGCATTCAAGCTCCCTCCACACAGCGGCACTCAGCACTGCCCAGCGTCTGCTCGTCTCTTGCAGGTTCACTCTCAAAATCACCAGAGCCTCCATGTGGAACTTCCCAGCAGCCGAGCTCCTCCTGGGCCTGGCTGAAAACAAGGCGTGGCCTCCCTCATTTTCTTTTTTTAAAACCACCCTGCCCCTCAAGGGTAGGGACTGTGTCTCACTCAAGTTACCTAATTTCCCACAGCTTCAATACTGCCCTCGGTACACCACAGGATCTCAGCACACATTTGTTGGGTTGACTTGAATGTCACACCATGTGGATTTGCTCCCATAATTCCAGAAGAAATTTCACCAGAGGCTTTGGACACCATGATTTCCTTCCCATCAGGCTCTGAGCAAAGACCTTAAATTACTGAGAACGTCCCTACAGCAGCTCCTCTGGCAGGGCAGGCTGTGGGGTGCTCAGTGCAAAGGCTCTGGAGGCCAAGGTGCTGCAGTCTGCCCACAGGACCCCCCACCCAAATGCTGTCCAGGGGTCTCAGGTGCAGACAGCGCCAACCATGTGGGACCAGGTGGCGTGAGGCGTCCATGAGATCCTTCACAGGAACAGATGTGCCAGGGAATCAGCCTAAGCGTCCCCCAGCAGACACACTGCTAATGGGGTGGTTTCTGGGCACAGTGGCATATGTTCAGCCTTAAACAAGAATCAAACCCTGCTGTCTGCAGCAGCATGGATGAACCCTGAACACATGGCACTAAGCGGTATCAGCCGGATACATAAAGCCAAGCAACCCGAGATGTCACCGACATGAAGAATACAAGACACTCAAACTCATGGGAGTGGGGCCAAAGGGCAGCTGCCAAGGGCGGGGCTGGGAGCAGACAGGAGGGGCTGGACGAAGGTGCGAGATTTCAGGCAGGCAGGAGGAGCACGTGGAACAGCGCTATTGCTCATCATGGTGACTGCAGTTCACAGAAACGCAGCATATTCTTGAAAATCACAGAGAATACGTTTCATTGTTTTCACCCCAAAAAAGTGAAGTCATGCATATGTTAATTAGCTTCATTCAGCTATTCCACAAGGTATTCATATTTCAAAGCATCATATTCTATACCACAAATAATATATTTTTGTCAATTAAAATTGAAAAATAAATACTTGAAAAGAAGGGCTGAACCCAGTGCCTAGCTCGACCGGCACCTGCTTCACGGCCCTGGCAATGACTGATCACAGTAGCAGGAACGTCTCGACAGCCCCACTCCCAGTCGGTTTCACTGCATAGGAGAGGAGAAGGCCGTTCAGAAAGTGCAGGGGCCACATGCACCTCAAATCCATCTGAGAGCCCTGGGAGAGACTGGGAGCAGCTATGGCTCTCTAGCCATACAAGGTAACCAGAATTCACAGCCCATGCATCAGTCTTGAGACATTAAGTTTTAAAGTCATCGTGCAACAAATACACGTAAGCAAACAGTGGCCACGGCTGAAGTCAGCAGTGAGCTTCATGTTCACATGGGCTGGCTGTGCCAGGAACGAAGGGGCTTCCCTGATTGTAATGTGAAGACGTAATATCAACTTACAGGCATATCTTATGTAAGATAATACAGCTTATTTCTATACCATTTAATTTCAAGGTAAAGGCCCCCTTGGAAGAAAGAAAATACATAAAAATAGGAGGCTATAGTGTAATAAGAGGTGGAAATTAAGGAGTAAGTTGCAATGAGCTTAAGTTCTTTTTTTTTTTTTTTTTTGAGATGGAGTTTCGCTCTTGTTACCCAGGCTGGAGTGCAATGGCGCGATCTCGGTTCACCGCAACCTCCGCCTCCTGGGTTCAGGCAATTCTCCTGCCTCAGCCTCCTGAGTAGCTGGGATTACAGGCACATGCCACCATGCCCAGCTAATGTTTTGTATTTTTAGTAGAGACGGGGTTTCACCATGTTGACCAGGATGGTCTCGATCTCTTGACCTCGTGATCCACCCGCCTCAGCCTCCCAAAGTGCTGGGATTACAGGCATGAGCCACCGCGCCCAGCCTTAAGTTCTTTCTTGATGTCTACTGTTTTGAAGTTTTTGTCTGCTCACTGGAACACAGAGAAGGGGCCCTGATCTTACATGCACTGTCATTAAACATTATTATATCAACACCTACAGCGCACTGTGGCTGCCTGTCTTGTTCTATGTTAAGAAGGGTGGAAGGTGGATTTTCAGAACTAAAAATTTCAAGAGAAAATGCTTTTTACTTTTTGTTTTACTATGTTAGAAAGGATTGTAGAATTTCTTATAGATAAAATGTATCTACTTCATTGAAAGACTTAGTTACAAAGAAATTTATTCACAAAATATCTTGCAAGACATCCTATATAAATAAATCGAACACCCTCCAAGCTTCAGACCCAGCCCTTCCCCATGAGATGTGGCAGGTCATCCTGAACCTGCTGGACTCAGGTCCCTTAGCTCCCCTGGCTGTGAGGAACTGGCCCGGGGCCTCACCTACCCTCGCTGGGCTACCGTGGTGGACGTCGTGTGGTGGGATGGCCCCTGTAGGAGAAGCGTGGAGCATAGACACACCCTAGGCGCTGAGCTACCACAGGCCCCACCCTTGCTGCAGCATGCGCCTGCAGCCTGGGCTCCGGTCGTGGGTCTGCCCCTGGCGTAAGCAACTTCATCAAGGCAGGCCACCTCTGGCCCTGGCTTTCCTCTTCTCTACATGAGGCATAGGGTCGAGGGATGAGGAGAAGCCTCCCGGCCCACCACATCCTCACAACCTGATACAGGCACCAAACAGCTGCGTCAGCTCTCAGCGCTGATGGTGACAGCAGCTCATGATGGCAGGTGAGACGAGAAGCAAGGACAGTGTGGCCGGAGGCATCGAGTGGGATAGGTGTCTCTGCATGAGACACAGCCTGGAAAGACCGCCCAGCCGGGAAAGATTGTCCGGTCAGAAAGATCGCCCAGAGGCAAATGGCGGAGTCACAGGGAGCTACTCCCATAGGAGGCCCCCCCATGAAGCACCATAACTGTCCACTAACACAGGCCTCAGCCTCACGCGTCTCTTTCACCCAGGCACATGAAAGGAAACAGAGTGGATGGAGGGCACGTTGGTGCCATAAACCACAGCAACCGGGGAGTGCCGTCGACTCGGAGGGGCCTCTGGGAGACCACCAGAATCTGGAAGAGTCTGCATCTCAGAATTAGGGCAACACGGAATCCACTTCTCTAAAGCACAAACCATAACTCAGGCCCTACAAAGTGGAGTGGTTTATTATTAGCACTGACACCAGAGGACACTTCCCTCAAGGAGCAGAAAACCAGAGCCCACAATTACCCTGCCAAACCTCAGTGAATAAACAAGAGCTTTTAAACTCCAGAGAATGGGGGATTCTCCTTCTCCTGGTGTTAAGAATTTGCTGCACTCTCATTCGCCCTGCTTCAATTTTCCTAGAATTTCACCTCCTTTCCTGTTTTCCTAGGATTTCACCTTCTTTCCTGTTTTCCTAGGATTTCACCTCCTTTCCTGGCTCCCAAAAGCGTGCTTGTCTTCCCCCATCACCTCTGCAATGTTCCTTAATCTCCTCCTCCTGCCTGCCAGAGCAGCCCCTTCTTTCCCCTCAGGAGGACCCTCCCGAGGTCCCGCATATGGAAATGCCCCAGGCAAGTGACCACATTTACTGTACCCTGAACACAAACTCCTATTGGACACTGGGAACTGTAAACTTCTTCAGGGGAAAAGCCGGCCCTAACATTGATCCATCCCAGTTTCCAGCCATGGGAACTGTCCATCAACTACTAAACACGTTTGAATGATGAAAAACACTGTTTCCAAATCAAGAAAGGTAGGGTTTAAGCTGGTCTTTCCCTAACTGACTGCCATCAATTCATAATCAATAGAGAGTAAACTTGAGTCACTGTACACTCTCTGCTTGAGTGGATAAAGAAAGGTCCGGTTCAAACGTCACCTGGTGGCGACATGATGACCACACTCTAGACAGTTCAATGTCGTAGACGTTACTTAGGGAGCACATGGATTCCCATCGAGGGCTCCCAGGTCTCCCGCCCTCGCAGCTACGCATGTGATCTGTGGCACCGACACTGAGTGAGAGACTCCCACTCGCCTGAGCCCTGTGTACTGTCGACCCCAACAGCAGAGAGGTCCAGGAGCGACACCACAGGCACCTCCACGTGCATGGGGAGGAGAAGGTGTCATGGCATGTATATCTGGAGGTGCTTTTCTTTTTAACATTTTGGAGTGACAAGTCAGTGTTTCCTAAAAAAGTCATCCCAAGGACGCAGCAGGCGGCCACCTGAAGCTTTTCTTCAACGTGTAACGGGAAACGTCTTTCCAGACACTGACATCTCAGACTCTGCACTCATGTTACTGTTCGATTGCTTGCAGAAGAGGAAGCAGCAGCCAGCGAATGCCCCCGGGTGCCTGGTAAGTGAGCGGCTGTTCCATCAAGAGGTGCTGAGAAATTTCCTGGGGGGAACATCACAGAGGCCCCAGGCGTTGTGATGACTGCCCCTATTTTTATATCGCAGTCAATATATAGCCAATGCTCTTTTGGCAACTCATAATCATCTTTAAGGTACGGAAGAGCTGTCTGCATCTCCAGGCAGCTGCCGAGAATGACCCTTCCACAGGATCCTGGGGCCTAGGGAAGGGCCATGTCTGCCGCCTGCACTGAGGCTGGGCTTAGATTAGCAGGTGTGATGGAAATACGGGGAAATAAGGCTCCTGGATGTTTCTTCTGCCCCACATGATTTCCCACATGCCTGATTAAGGGATATGGGGTGGATGAGGTAGGGCAGATGTGGGGGCAGTTGAGGGTGAGTGAGAACGATAGTAAGAAGAGAAAAAAGCAAAGCTAAGCCAGGCACTCCTGCAGGTGTCTTCTGAGAACCTCCAGACAAGACCAGCCTCCTCAGAAACAGGAAGGCGATGACTTAAAATTACCCCACAGATACTCACAACAGAATACCAGCTCTGAAGACCCTCCTCCCGCTGTCTTCATCACCTAAAAGGGACGGTCACAATGACATTTCGCAAGGTTATCAGGAAGCTTGCAGGGATAAGGTGTGCGGAGTCTCTGCAGCTCAGGGACAGTCTCGTTGATGGGTATTTGCTGGCTTAGGGCGCAAAGTGAGCAGACTCCAGGCACAGTGGGGCTAAGGGGAGGCCGGGAACAGCTCCTACCCATCCCTCCGCCTGGTCAGTTTTGCTGCTGGCAGAATCTATCTTGGTTAGAAGAAGGAGGAATTTTTTTTTTTTTTTTTGAGACAAAGTTTCACTCTTATTGACCAGGCTAGAGTGCAATAGTGTGATCTTGGCTCACTGCAATCTCCACCTCCCGGGTTCAAGCGATTCTCCTGCCTCAGCCTCCCAATGAGCCATGATTACAGGTGTGAGCCACTGCGCCTGGCCAGGAGGAAGTTTTTATGACCTGCCTTAACAGTGGGTACGTTGGCTGTGCTCCCAAGATTCCCAGACTCTGGGCCCCCGGCAACCCTGGCACAGCTGCTGCTGGAGCACCTGCCGCACGGGGCAGCCCCACCCTCAGTGCCAGTGACCCATCGTGATCCTGACAACAACACGGACACACCTTCCACCTGCAGACAAGGAGGCCACCGAGCTGGGACATGGCTCAGGAAGGATTCAACCCAGGGCTGTCTCCAGGGTCCCGCATGGCCACACTCCCAGCCTGACTCACTCACGCAGCAGGATAGGGAGAGGAAGCTGGCTCTGGTGAACACTCCCTGAAGGAGGCGGCAGGCGGCCCTGAGATGATGGAACTTAGAGGCGAGAGGTGCTTGGCAGAAGGAAACTGCTTCTCAGTTCAGGGCGTTGTCTATGGGGCAAGCTTGGTGTCACTGCTGACTGCATCTCCTGAGTGTGTTTTTTAAAGCTTGTTTATGATGTTCTTCCACCAGTCTTGGTTCCTACTAAACATGGAATTGTCTGGTCCTTTCTAAATTTTCTTTTTGACCATTTTGCATGATTAGGGAGTTAATAAATGACCTAGGGGCTGTTAGGATGTTTTCTGGAATGATGATTCCTAGAAGCTTCATCAAACAACACACATCCCAAAATTCCTCATTTCAGCATCCTATCTGCATCTTAAACCATTCAGTCTCATCCCCAGGGCACACCTGACCGGCCTTGGGAGTGACCCCATGGCTGCAGACAGCTGGGTGCTGCTGACAGGAACCGCAGGGTGCTGCTGACAGAGATGGCCAGCACTGCCTACAGTGCCCCGGAGTCAACACCCGATTCCAGGATGATGTCGGCAGATGATGGTGTCCCTGAGCCTGGTTTATGTTCATCGCACCACAGCCATGACGTTTGACAGAAACTGTCAGAGCCCACAGCGTATCGGGCTAGAAAATACAGGAAAACCACCTTTCTGTGGAATGATGTAGAGGAACAAATGGAATAAAAATCGACAGAATTTGCACAGCACATGTTCAACACTTCTGACATCACCTCCAGTGCCAGGGTTCCCCTCTCCCCAGACAGCCCAGCAGCGGCCGGAGGAGGCAGAATCCTGGCCCGACCCTTCCTGGAAAATGGTCATATCAACATCCTCAGTCCACCAGGTCAGACCCTTCAACAGCTCCCCGACTCCTGCTGTGAAGTCTCAGCTCCCCACCAAACCTGGATCTGAAATCCACCTCTTGTGCACCAGGTCACATGACTTGGGGTGAGGGAGTTGCCTTTGCAACTCGCTGAGCTCCCTCCAACCTGGACATCCTTACGTGGGTAGAGGCTGTAAGGCCAAAGCACAGCATGTGCGTGCATCACCTGGCTCAGGCCTGGAGCGCGCCAGAGTCACCAGCATGTCCATGTCACAGCACCCCTGCCTCCCACTCGCCTCACCTTCCACCCAGGACACAGCAGCCCTGAGCCTCCTGCTGCTTCCTAACCATGCCCCACTGTCTACCGAACACTCAGATGGTGCTGCCTGCTTACAACGACCTCACGCTCCAGCCCTAGGCTTGGCGTCTGCCTGGGAAATCCCCACTAGTTTACTTTTAAGATGCAGGTCAACCACCCATTCTGTGGTCACTACAATTTCCAGTGATGATTCCCTCCCACTGCCCTGAGAACAGTGCATGCACCTCGCATCCCCACTGGCTCTTCGGCCCGTCTCCTTCACCTGGGGTATTTCTAGCACAAAACTGCTACCATGAAAGGAAGGAAGAAGTGAGCTTGCAGACAGCACGCTCCCCATAAGTGCTCATGCTGCAGGCTGCATTTCGGACCCATCTCCCCACGGCTGTGCACCTATGTTCACTTTCACCAAGTTCCATATCTTGAAATAATAAATCACAAATGCTTCATATTTTAGTATATGTTATCTTTAGTGCAACTTAAATTTTAAACTTTTTGTTTGTTTGTTTTTTGGAAACAGAGTCTCACCGTGTGCCCAGGCTGGAGTGCAAGGCACAATCGCGGCTCACTGCAACCTCTGCCTCCTGGGTTCAGGCAATTCTCCCACCTTAGCTTCCCGAGTAGCTGGGACTACAGGCGTCTACTACCATGCCCAAATAATTTTTCGTATTTTAGTAGAGATGAGGTTTCACCATGTTGCCCAGGCTGGTCTTGAACTCCTACCTCAGGATCCACACACCTCAGCCTCCCAAAGGGCTGGGATTACAGGCGTGAGCCACCATGCCCAGTCAAATTTTAAACTGTTAAATGGCATGCTCTCCATGGTTTTAGAACAAGAGTGTTTTAGAACGGAGACCACTGCACAACTCAGAGACATCAAGTAGCTTTAAACACAACGCAAGCATATCGCTTCCCCAAAGCCTTTCAGCCATCTGCGTTCCATGAGCATCACATAATGCAAATGTTAATAACGGTGAAAATCTACAGAAATCTTTTGATTGGCCAAACATCATTTTCATGTATATTATTTCCTGTAATGATCACACAATGATTAAATACTATTACTCCTATTTGATAAAGGCTCAGAGACATGAAATAATGCACCACGGTGCACACCTGCTGAATGGAGGCAGGGTGTTCTAACCTGCCTGAAGCCTTGCAAAGGGTGCTCCATATTCTGCAGCTTGGTTTAGAATCATAATTCAGAAAGCGCAGACATCCATTAATAAGGACTCAGGGGGGCAGGAGGTGGTAAGCACATGAATGAGGACTGGGATGGAAGCAGCGTTTTCTGCCCCGTCTCCTGGTTCTGCTGCCTGCCCTGTGGACCTACTTGAGCCAGGAGCTGACTCCCCCATAAGCATCCACCTCCGTGGCCAGGACAGCCGCCTCCCTAAGCATCCGCCTCCGTGGCCAGGACAGCCGCCTCCCTAAGCATCCGCCTCTGTGGCCAGGACAGCCGCCTCCCTCACAAGCATCTGCCTCCGTGGCCAGGACAGCCGCCTCCCTAAGCATCCGCCTCCGTGGCCAGGACAGCCGCCTCCCTCACAAGCATCCACCTCCGTGGCCAGGACAGTAGATGCAATGTGGGGATAGTAACAGCATCGACTTTGTAGTCTGCTGTGATTAACAAATCGCTAAGGATATTTCCATTCTTGGAACCCTTCCTGAGAAGTAAACATTTGCAATTACTCTTAGCGGTGCACTCTATAGATCAGTAATGTCAACAAACTAGATCAAATATCAATATCAGAAAACACACTTGCACACACGCCAAGCACTGCCAAATCTATAATCTAAAAATAAATAATTGCTATGCTAATTACAAATTGGCCATTTTCCCTTGTAGTTATTTTATTTATTGTGTGAATTGAAACTATTCTGAGGTCTCCCCTTCCGTGGAGCTCCATGTCTGTCATGTTCTCCTCTCCTCCACGCCATGACCCCGCTCCGAGACGCCCTCCCGGTTCCCTCCCAGATTCCGGCACCGTCTCCTCGAGCAGCTCCCTGTGTCCCTGCCCCACCCACAAGGCATCTCCAGGGAACCGAACCTGAATGCATATGCATTTGTGCCATCCCAGCTCTTACCAAAAGCTCTCCAGTACGTCCCACTGCTGGGTGAGTAAATCTCACGCTCTCCACACTGGCAGTGACACACTTCCAGGAACTGGCCCCAGCTCGCACGAACGTCCACCTTCCACCGGCTCCACGGCGCGTGCCTCCTGCCCATGCCATGCGGGCTGTGCACTCACAGCATCCTGAGCGCCTCACTGGACACAGCTGACCCCACAGGCGGCAGAGCCCATCCCCCACAAGCTGCTGCCCAGAGCCGCCAACCCATGGACTGGACCCTCCCTTCCTGCCTCTCACACGTGCGCCAGACGCGGGAGAGTGCGCCCTGCAGAATGTGATGGAACTCCTGTCTCAGGACAGTGCAGACCTAATGGCAGAGCTGACTGAGTGACCTACGGGAGCTCAATGCCCAATTCACCCTGCGGAGGTCACAGAAGGACAGGCAAGGGTGATGCTGAATGCCTGCTCAGTTCCTATTGACACAGTTCTCTCAGGGCACGAGTGCCAACTCTGAATCCAGCAATGCGGCGTCTCACACAGACCTCACATGTTTGAGCATTAAATACACTCTCGGTTCCTATTGACGCAATTCTGTTAGGGGCACAAACGCCAATCTGAATCCAGCAACCTGGCATCTCACACAGATGTCATGCGTGTGAGCATTGCCACAGTCAAGGTACCACAGAACACACCTTGTGCCCTTCTCTGCATTTGTCCATTTTAAAATGAGAACATGGCAGCCACCCGTAAACCCTGCTGCGAACTCGCAGTGGTCTCTGCCCTGCTTAGGGCACCGTGACTGAGATGCCCCATGCGAATGAAGCAATAACCACACACAGCTCACCACCTCAGGGACAGAATGCTGAGGAGAAACTGCTGTGACCTGCAGATGAGCTCCGTAGCAAGACCCATCTATCAGGCACTGGGCTCTTTCCCACCACAGCCCAGAGGCTGCAGCCTCCCACGTGGGCATCTGGAAACCACAGCTCCACTCACCCTCTACCTCAACTCTCTGCCGTATCTATGTTCACCTAAAATGGTATCGTCTGTCAACAGTTCACGGACAAGGACCAGGAGAAATGCATCCTGGGACTGCAGGGATGATGGCAAATTCCTTGCCAGGGAGTGCTGTGGAGACAGGAGGGTAGTGCCTGCCACTCGTGGCCTCCTGCATGGCCACTGCCTCCTGGAAGCGTCCATGGTGCCTCCTCCCTGGCTCTCCATCCATCACTCCCTGGCCCAGCCCAGGGCACACGGGGTCACTTTAGCTTCAATATTGCAAATCTACATCCTTCCCTTCATTTGTTCATTTCTTATTTAAGTTCAGTTCAGGGATAAATGTACAGGTTTGTTTTATAGGTAAACTGGTGTCATGGGGGCTTATTGTATAGACTATTTCACCAACCGGGTGTCAAGGCTATAATCTTATAGATTATTTCACTACCCGGGTATCAAGCGCAGTGCCCCTTAGTTACTTCTCCTGCTCCTCTCCCTCCTCCCGCCCTCCACCCTCCAACAGGCCCTGCTGTGTGTTGCCCTCTAGGTGTCCACGCATTCTCCTCATTTAGCTCCACTTACAGATGACAAACTATGCAGCCATTAAAAATAATGAGACCACATCCACTGCAGGGACGAGAAGCTTTAATTTTTCTAGAGACCACAAAACATGGTAAGTGTGCTGCCTTGCACGTGATGTGCGTCACACACACACCCATTCTTGTGTGAAATTACGACTGACAATCTGTGGTGACACAAGTCAGGAGACAAAGAGCTGGGCATGGTGGCTCCCGCCTGAGATTTCAGGCATGCGGGCCGAGGTGGAGGGCTGCCCGAGTTCAAGAGCAGGCTCAGCAACATTGTGAGGCCCCGTCTCAAAAATAATGATAAGTAAATAAATTGGGCTGGGTACGGTGGCTCACACCTGTGATCCCAGCACTTTGAGAGGCCAAGGAGGGCAGATCACAAGGACGGAGATAGACACCATCCTGGCTAACACAGTGAAACCCTGTCTCTACTAAAAATACAAAATATTAGCTGGGTGTGGTGGCGTGCGCCTGTAGTTCTATCTACTCAGCAGGAGAATCGTCTGAACCCTGGGAGGTGGAAGTTGCACTGAGCCGAGATCGTGTGCTGCTGTTCAGCCTGGGCAAAAGAGCCAAGGCGGGTGGATCACGAGGTCAAGAAATTGAGACCATCCTGGTCAACATGGTGAAACCCCGTCTCTACTAAAAATACAAAAATTAGCTGGGCGTGGTGGTGCGCGCCTGTAGTCCCAGCTACTCGGCAGGTTGAGGCAGGAGAATTGCCTGAACCCAGGAGGCAGAGGTTGTGGTGAGCCGAGATCACGCCATTGCACTCCAGCCTGGGTAACAAGAGTGGAACTCCATCTCAAAAAAANAAAAACAGAGACGCTGTCTCAAATAATAATAGTAAAAACCAATCAATCAATCAATCAATCAAAAAAAAAAAAGAGACGCTGTCTCAAATAATAATGGTAAAAACCAATCAATCAATCAAAGAAATCAGAAGCGTGCTTCTGGTGGCCAGGGTGTAACTGGGATTTGGCAGGAGGGAACGTTCTGGAGTGGGGAAGAGCCCAGTATCTGACTGGCACGCGGGTTACATGGACATACGCGAAGCTGGAATCTGGCACTTCACTGTGCGTACCTTCTAAGTCAATTATAAAACAAATCTGGCTTCATCAGAAAAGAAGTGTAATTTAGGTCCTCAGTTTGGAAAAGGAGGAAGTTCTCGTCACTGTGAAAAGACATCCATTTTTCTTAATGGTTCAATGTCATGGAACTGATACAATCTGAACATTCAACAATTCTTTGCAAGTGCTTCTCCATTCAAATAAAAATTTGTGTGTTCACTTTAACTAGCCAGTATAAAACACCAAGTATTTTAATTGCATTTACTCAAACAAGCATCCAGTCTTTATTTCTAAAGGCATGCTTTAATTTTCCACCTAACAGTTATTTTGTTTTCACATAATTATTTGCACACTTCAGCTACTGTTACATATTGCATATCTTTCCATCTATTCTTAACAATCACTGGGTATAAATTTAAGGGTATGCCATGAACCCTAAAATATTTTTATTCTTTAGTTCAAAATTTTATACTTCCACTTATATTTCATAAAATATTATAACTCTTTAACTGTATATTAAGGTAGTGTCTGATATTCCAATGTCACTTACTATATGTTTAAAACATAAATTATGATTGGGATACACATAGAATGCCAGCTTTATTTAAAACCGCAACGCAAAGGCCACCTGGAGAGTTAATCTAATTACACAGTACCATGTTAATTCCACTGTCATGAGTGAAAGGAGACTTGGAGAGAGGCGGAAGGCTCATCCCAGCAGCCACAGTGCCTGTGGGGCAGCTGTGCCTCTTGCAGAGCCTACTGGGGACGCTACTGACGGTGTGGAGAGCAGAGAGCTGACCCTTCCCAGGAAGCTTGTAGCACAGGTGTCCATGTCTGTCAACTGCACGGTCAGAGTCCCCCAGCAAAGTGCTTCCTCTACCCACAGCCTCGGCTGGTGATCAGCCAGGCCACCTCTGCACAGACGAAAACGGGGAGCGGGGTAAGGAGCTGAGTGCTCACCCGCCCCCACTCTGTATCTAAGGTCTCTGAAATGCTACGCCGTCCCATCTCCCAAACCCCAAAGTGGGAACAGCAAAGGCTTCGTGTTTGCCATTGACTTTCTATGGGCACTTGAGGGCTTAAAGAAATTAAGTCCCTGAAACACTCCAGGCACTTTGGCATCGTAACCAGGTGTGGAAAAGTCACTTGATGTTTCTTTTAAAGCCTGTGTAAGTGTGCACTTGCTTTTAAAACTCAACTCCTTATAGAAGCTGGGCATTTTACAGCAGGGTCACAAAATAAATCTGTAGGGACCTAAAGCTGGTGAACTGGAGACAAGATCAGGGAGGCATCAGATCCCGGGGCAGAGGCCGGTGAGCCAGGCCAAAGGGGCAGTGGGGTGGGGTGGGGGGGTTCCTCCTAATTGAAGAGACCGGTGAGCCAGGCCAAAGGGGCAGTGGTGTGGGGTGGGGTGTTCCTCCTAACTGAAGAGGCCGGTGAGCCAGGCTGAAGGGGCAGTAGTGGGGGGTGGCGGGGTTCCTCCTA
>NW_016107594.1:4427627-4454377 GCF_001604975.1 Cebus imitator
GCAGTGGTGGGGGGTGGCGGGGTTCCTCCTAACTGAAGAGGCCGGTGAGCCAGGTTGAAGGGGCAGTGGTGGGGGGTGGGGGGTTCCTCCTAATTGAAAAGGCCGGTGAGCCAGGTTGAAGGGGCAGTGGTTCGAGGCAGTGGGGGGCTCTTCCTAATTGAGGAGGCCAGTGAGTTAGGCTGAAAGGGCAGCGGTGTGGGGTGGGGGTCTCCTCCTAACTGAAAGAACAGTTGGAACCGAATCACACCCACACCCTCTTGTGAGAAGCCAGGGTGGACAGACCCTTTGGTGGGTACAGGTGACCTGGCTCCCCCTGGAATCGGCAGAGTCATTGCAGATGAGACAGTCTCTGTGCCAAAATGGAAGAAGACTGATGCCCTGTGGCTGCTAAAACTTCTACATTCAGTGCGTTTCCCAAAATCCATTCAAGGTGGGTCTGAGACTTGAGCTGCACTTAAACTTTAGAATCTGAGCAAAATTAAGTAGGAGCTAAGCTTACCTTAAAAAGAGAGAGAAAGATGCCTGACTTTGCCTAAAAATGTGCACTTTGTTAAATCCCAGATGAAACCAAACGCTGTGTTCATCAACGTTACCTGATACTTATGCTCAGCCAGTTCAATAAGGCTGTCTATGATTACAGGAGAAGCAGGACAGAAATCCAGAGTGAGTGGGGGCAGCACATCCAGAATCCGACATGTGGAACCTCAGGAAATGCACCTCTGCCCAGCAGACACTTGTTGGAAGTGCAAGTTTCGTATGAATGAGGCAAGAATGATATGCACCCTTCTAGCCTCACCAGCTAAATACCATCCCAAAAGGACTTAGCCCAGAAGGACTAAGACAGGATTTGCCTATTTTCTGTTTGAGATTGAAATGGAATGAAATAAATGTCACCTAAGAGTAAAGACACAAACAAATGAAGCAACACAATTATATACCAAAACAACGCCGCTCACATCCGACATCAACGCTGAGCGTTGAGAATCAGATCTCACGCTAATACCTGACATCGACGCTGAGCATTCAGAATCGGGTCTCGTGCTAATATCTGACATCAGTGATGCCAGGTGCCCAGAATCGGGTCTCGTGCTAATATCTGACATCACTGATGCCAGGCGCTTAGAATCAGATCTCAGGCTAACCTCTGACATCGGCGATGAGCATTCAGAATTGGGTCTCGGCATCTGCTCAGTGTGCCCAGAAGATGGCGGGAAACTCAGGAGGCCTCCTGACAACAGATGGCAGAACTCGGGCCAGGAGACCACACGTTTTTCGATCTGCTAAACTTGATAAAACAGCCAGTCTTATTATATAATGCCTCTCCTGAGCAAAAATGACTCCAAGAACATAAGGAGAAAAGATAAATAAATATGGGCACTGGCAGGGATCTAAAATAAAGTTCAACTGTGGGGCAGAAGACAAACCACATAGCTAAGCTACAAGAAGAGACTGCGGGCCCAGCACAGTTCTTCACTCAAGGAACGCTGGGCTGCGTGCGCACTCGGAAGCTGGGGCTTTTAGACCACCTATAGCAGGTTAGACCGTGTTGACTACCTTGTTACAACATGCCAAGGCAAGTATAATTTTTTAAGTGTTAATGCAACACCAACAATGATCTCAAGGACTGAGAGGCTTTTCCCAGCTTCTAGAGCCAGGCCGCTGCTGTGTGGACCTGACCTGCTTTCCGAGTTCCCAGAATCTCTCAGTGTGCTGCGTTGCTGCCATGGCACGAAGCGTCGCATTCTGTCTGATTCAGTGACGTATCTGGTTCTTGCCTCTCTCTCTGCTACTCCATGAGAGTGTGGAAAGACGCTGAGGCTGTACTGAGAGGACGTGACCAGCAGGCCTACCTCCGCCCGAGAGCTCTTTCCGCAGACCCAGTGACTGTTTGGGACCAGCAGACGGGGCTGCCCGGGAGTGCACAGCAGGCAGTGTGGCAGACAGAGCCCTGGTGACCTTCGCCTTCCCGCCCTGTCACCCAGCCGCCAACTTCCTTCCTAACATCCTCACAGGGAAACACCAAAGGGGTGCTGGATTGAGATGGTAGGACCTGAGCATTAACACCATCAGCAAACCAGTTACGTTCGTTTGCAGGGCAGCTGTGAGGGCAGACCCCAAGGGTGGTCCCCAGGCCCGGCTCTAATGCTCACGGCTACGTTCATCATTCTACCTATGGTTTAAACACTCAGAACAGACCCCAAAGCACAGATGTAACGGAGCTCACAGAAACTCCAGTGATATGTTTGGCTCTGTTCCCACCTCATCTCCAATTGTAATCCCCACGTATCAATTGAGGAACCTGGAGAAGGTGACTGGATCATGGGGGCAGCTCCCTTCACGCTGTTCTTGTAAGAGAGGGAATTCTCAGGAGGTCCGATGGTTTAAAGCGGCAGCATTTCCTACAGTCTCTCACCTGCCGTCATGTAACACGGGCCTGCCTCCCCTTCAACTTCCACCATGACTGTAAGTTTCCTGAGGCCTCTCCTGTCACATGGAACTGTGAGTCAATTAAACCCCTTTTGTTTATAAATTACCCAGTGTCAGGTAGTATTTTTATGTCCTGTGAGAATGGACTCATACATCTGGGACGATGGACTAGTCAATATTTATTGGGTGGCAGGTGTGACACAGGCCCCGTGCCAGTGCCCACATCTGCTGACCACTTTGTCCTCACTTTGCAGACAGCAAAGCCGAGAAAGGGGAATGCAACCTCCCCATGGCTACATGGATAATAAACAACAGGCACAGGGTTTTAATCTAGGTTTGTATAATTCCAGTGTCGAGTACCTTCCTCTATGCTACGTGCCTTAGCAACTATAAAGATTTCCTTTTCCGATGAGGTGCAGAGCGAATAATGAAGATCCATTCTTCATTCACACAGAGTAGGTCTAGATTCGAGTTCTTAAAGGTGCTGATAACCAACTCCACACATTGTCTCTTCAAGTTTGACAAAACCAAGCCACAGCAGAACAAAAGGGATGTATTTATTGCAACACCCTCCAAATTTTTCAAAGACAGCCTTGCATTTAGTCATGTTCCTACTGCCCTAATGGACTCTCAGACAGAGCTAGAACACAATGTTCTCCCTTTCACTGACAGCCCCAATGACACATGATAAACAACTTTTATTAGCCCAAGTACATATATTAGGTGATCAAATTATGGTTTCATAATGCAGTTTCCTTTTTATAAATGAAGACTATTTTAGTCCCAAATATGATGGTAATGTAATTTTTACAGCTAATGATATTCATCTACACTCTCTTAGATGTACTAGAGATTCACAGAAAACAGCCTACACATTCATGTATTGATCTTCCCCATGAAATGCACTATTGGGCTAAATTTAACACTGCTTCCTAGGATTTCTTTTTTTTTTTTTAATGTCAAGCATGTGAAGACATTTCTGTGCTCACTGTGTGTTACTAGTTAGTAATTTTATGGCCATAACATAAATGCTGTTTGATACATCTTAACATTGAACAAAACAGATTCTCCAAGATTAGAAGACAGGAGGTAGCAAAGAAGTGTGGGAAGGGGAATACTAGATTAACTTTATTGGGAAACTAAATTTATTTTTGAGTTCGAGTTCAAACTCTACTGTTATCTGACGACTTTTGTAGGAAAATATCTAATTTTCATTCTCGGGGGAAGCTAGAGAGGGTAATTTCCTTATCATCACAACAAGAAAGGCGATGAGCAACATAAGCTCTCTCAGAGCTGCCTCCCACCTGACTCACCTTCTTTTCCTCACTCACTTAGGATTTTGTTAACAAAGATAAACAGAACCTGGCTGCTGTAGTCTAGATGATGGTAATGATGGTGGTGGTGATACTGATGGTGGTGATGGTAATGGTGGTGACGATGGTGGCAATGACAGTAATGATAGTGATGATGGTGGTGATGACAATGATGGTAGTGGTGGTAATAATGATAATTTTGGTGATGGTAATGACGGTGGTGATGGTAGTGGTGATGACAATGGTGATAGTGATGGTGATAGTGGTGATGGTGACAATTACATGGTAACGAGGATGGTGGTGGTAATGATTGTAATGATTCTGCTGATGGTAAGGATGATGATTGTGGTGGTGGTGCTGGTGACAACATTGGTGGTAATGGTAATTATGATGATAATGATTTTGGTGATGATAATGATGGCGATGATGACGATGGTGGTGATAATGATTTTGGTGATGATTATGGTGGTGATGGTGACAATGATGGTGGTGATGGTGATGATAATGATTTTGGTGATGATGATGGTGGTGGTGATGGTGATGATGGTGGTGATTGTGATGATGATGGTAATGATGGTGGTGATGGTGATGATGGTGATGATGGTGGTGATGGTGGTAATGATGGTGATGATGGTGGTGATGGTGGTGGTGGTGATGGTGATGATGGTGGTGATTGTGATGGTGATGATGGTAATGATGGTGATGATGGTGGTGATGGTGATGATGGTAATGATGGTGATGGTGATGATGATGGTGGTGGTGATGGTGATGATGATGGTGATGATGGTAATGATGGTGATGATGGTGGTGATGGTGATGATGATGATGGTGGTGATGGTGGTGATGGTGATGATGGTGGTGATGGTGATGATGGTGATGATGATGATGGTAATGATGGTGATGATGGTGATGATGATGATGGTGATGATGGTGGTAACGATGGTGATGGTGGTGATGGTAATGATGGTGGTAATGATGGTGATGGTGGTGATGATGATGGTGGTGGTGATGGTGATGATGGTGGTGATGGTGGTGATGATGGTGATGATGATGGTGATGATGGTGGTGATGGTGATGGTGATGATGATGATGGTGGTGATGGGTATGTGTGTTGACTTAACATACTCTCTACAGAAGAGCACTTTTTCTATTTTTCTTCTTAGAATTCTGGAAAATGTATCTAATTCCTAACTCACTCTTCAATACACAGTTCCAGCCCACTCAGATCTCCCAGAAGCCCTGAGCTCTCTGTCACTGTTTAACATGGCTCCCATGACCCCAACGACAGCCCAGGCATAGCTGCGTCATAAGCAACTGGTTCAGGTTAAGTACTTCTAGCTTGTCTGTCTATATTCCTCTACTGAATGTTGGCTGAGGACCTAGACCATGTGCTTTATACTTGACCTTGTGCCTCAGTGTAAGGCACTGTAGACATTCAACAAATGTTTACCACAATATCCTATGAATAAGAAGTTCCAGATTTACTAGGCCAATAATATTCAATTTCACGCCTCCTAACCTAAAGAAATTAACTTTCACAATCATTTAAACAAGTATAAGTATGTTCAATATAATTTTAAGTATTAACTCAACACAGGCTACTTCTGATCATCTGATTAAAGGAAACTAGGGTGCACAACATGACTCAGATCCCTTGGGGCCGTATAGTGCAATTCCAGTCACTCACACAGAAACACCATGGGTTTGACACACATAAAACCCCGAAACTCTGCTTTCCCACCAGCCAGGGGCACTGCCTCGGCCCCTGCCAGCCTCACACCTCTCTTTGCTCTTTTCTTCCTGCTTAGCAGCTCCCGGTGAGGTGTGCTGGTCTGCCCTTCAGGGTGTACTGGATTTAAGAAAGCCAATTACCTCTCTCCTGCTCTTGAAATTGCTGTGGTTGAGGATTTGTTGAGAAATTTCATGGAGTGAGAACCTTTGCAGGCTTATACTTAAGAATTTCATGCATATGCTTTTTCTTCTAAATTTTTCAGTCACATAAGTCAGGAGGCTTTTATACATTTTTTCTCTTTTTCTTTTTCTTCTTTTAGAGACAGAACCTGGTCTGTCTCCCAGGCTAGAGTGCAGTGGTGCAATCACAGCTCACTGTAGCCTCAACCTAACAAGCTCAAGCCATCCTCCCGCCTCAGCCAACAGATTAGCTGGGACTACAGGTGTATGCTACCATGTCTGGATAACATTTGTAACATTTTTGCAGAGATAGGGGTCTGTGTTGCCCAGGCTGGTCCTGAACTCCTGGCCTCAGGTGATGCCCCAACCTTGGCCTCCTAAAACACTAGGAGTGCTTATTTTTTTCTTTCAAAATTTATAAGCTACTTTAATATACTATTATCATTATACATATGTAGAAAACC
The DNA here is from genome assembly GCF_001604975.1 of Cebus imitator. NCBI lineage: Eukaryota > Metazoa > Chordata > Mammalia > Primates > Cebidae > Cebus > Cebus imitator. Next base: position 4,433,743 of record NW_016107594.1, read on the forward strand.
ATGAAACAACATGTTTACCAGAGATCATTTTTTATTTTATGTAAATTTTATTTTAATTGACAAATAATAATTGTATAATTTATTGGGAGGTGAAGTGTGATGTTTTGATGAAAGCTCACAATGTGGGATGATTAACTCAGGCATGTTTGGAAACTGAGAAACGCTGTGACTATACAGTGGTAACAGGAGACTCCGTATTCTCAGAAAGGATAAAATAATTAGAGAAATAAACACCTTTAACTTGCAGGGACACTTCTCATGAACGTTCTGCCTTCTATAAAATGTCAGCAAAATGGAGCAATACATGTGGTGAAAAGGAGGAGAAAAATCAAACATAATATTCTAATGTGAAGGCTCTGCCCACTCCTTCCTGGAGACGAATAGAGGATAAACGCTTGAACTATCAGAAGTCAAATCAGGTGGCTCATTAAATAATCAACCTGGTGACATCTTCAAGGAGATGTCAGTCCTGAATGAAGAGAATAATTACCTGCCGGGGCCTCAGGAATAAGGAAACCCGGGTGGCCCAACTCCTGCAGACACTGCGCCGTTAGCCATGACTCAGAAAGGAAGCAGGAGGGTAGAAGGCTGTGGTGCAGGCATTTGTTTAAAATATATGAATCAATTCATATGATCTAAGACGGACAAGACCTCACAGAGGTCCAGGGAAGGACAGGCCTGGCAGCATGGCATGGAGCCTCTATGGTGCCATGACCTGAGAAAGAGTAGGAGCCTCCCCTTCAGATAACCATGGGCCACAGAGCACCCGTGGGTCACCTATGGGAGATTATTCAGTCTCTTCATAATTAACCACAGTTTTCCCAAATATTACTGGAACAAAAAAGTCAATGGCAACTACAAGAAACTCGATAACGGTTAAAACAGCAACCCATAAAATCTGTTATTATCTCAAAAGTGGCACATCTATCAAACCTTCTTGAATTCTTTTCCCTTAAATTTAACATGGGAAAATTAGGCCTTTAAGAAAGGATAGCCAAAGAAGAAAATCTAAAGTAACAGGAGGAGATAAAAGTCATAAAATTTTAGAGTTTCTAAAAAAACCTGAAAAAGTAAATCTTCATAATATTGTCGGTAAAATCTACACAGCATTCTGAGCTAAAAGCGTAATTTCAACAAATAAAATTAAAAATTAAAAACATGAAAATCACTGAACAGTCAGGCACGGCGACTCCTCAATTCCACAAGGCCGGGGCCACAGCCTATCTTGCTGGCTGTTGGATTCTGGTATCTCGTACAAGACTTGGCAACATGTGGCCATGCAAATCGCAGTGTGATGAGCGAATGTACACATTAATTTAATTAGTACTATGCCATTTACACAAAAAACAAAAGCACAGTAGGCGCATACGCGCACTTTGCGAAAACTCAGCCTCCAGTCACAGTGCCTGTCACCTAAGACCAGAGCCCGGCTGTGCCAGTGCTTGGCAGCCAGGGGCTGACAGTCCTGGGGCCCTGATGGGTGCTGCTGCTCTCTCTCTTTCTCTGTCTGTGTGTCTGTCTCTCTCTCTCTGTCGGGCAGCAGAAGTGCACAGTCTGAGAAGGAAGGAAACACTCATCTGGAGCAGCCCAGAGGGAGAGGAATCCTCAGCCAGGTCCCACAATGCCCAACCCCACCCCTGAACTCGGACAGTCTCCAACTCCCAGGCTTTCTAGGGGGAAGATCCTCTTGGTTTCCACAGCCTGAGAACTTCATCATTTTCCACCATGGTGTCTCACATGTATTTTCACAGGAGAGAAGGCCAGGGGTGAGACCACAGAGAGACCAGAGCTGTCTCAGCGGCGCTGACAAAGGGGCCTCGTGGCTTCACACTCACGCACCCACTTTCCACACGCAGCGGTCGGAAGTTCCCCTGAAAGAAGGACTTTTCACGCAGACCTAAGACATTTGTGTTAGGCCTGAAGAAGTCAGGATGACGAACTTCACAGAATTGATGACGGAGACTCGGAGAATGCAGCTCGATTTCAAGCAGGGGCCTGGGAGTTGGGCCCTGGCAGTTCTGAGCGCCACTCCTCCCTCTGACTTGGGCTCTGTGGCATCTGGGCTTAGACTATGACCCACAAGGACTCAGGTCATCGCCTCCAGATCTTCGCATGGGGCTGAATCACAGCTCCACACCAACCAAAATGAGAAGCCCTGGGGGGACTCACGAAAAAGTCTGACCCCACCACTGGGAAGAGAAGATAGACCCAAGGTCAGCCTTACGAGAGGAGTAAGGCTCATTGGAGGAGATGAAGGAAAGCATCTCATCAGAGAGAAAACCTTAACAATATCTGAGTCTCAGAGGGCTCTTGTCTAGGAGGCCTGGGAGGCGGCCGGCACTACCTCACCAGGGGAAAGCCAGTGCTCATGGACACTGGACTTTCTCTCTGAAGGAGCCCAACAGCAAGAGGGCAGCTGCAGTGCTGAGCAGAGCTCGTCAGCCTCCACATCCAAAACACATCCCAAGGCAGCTGCTTCCTCACCAGTGTCACTTATAAAACAGAAGGCAGGGGAGTTCAGTACCCAAGGGAGCTGTGTTACTTCAACCAATTACCGCCAAATGTGCCCAGTCATTGTAAGCAGCTCCTGAAGCACTTCCCCAACCCCAGCCCTCACCAGGCAGCCGCCTGCAGCCTCTCCAGGGCCCTGCGCTTCCAAGTGAGTTACATAACTGCACACTTTGCTCACACTCGCTCATTAATCCCAAATCCTGCAGCTGCCGAGTCTTTGGAGTCTCGGTGAATAAACAGTTGTCACTGGCATGGACAGAGTTTACTTCCTGCTGGGAAGGGTCACAGGGCATTGAACACAGGCCTCTCCTCATGACGGCGCAGCCACCTGGGTCCACCTGGGACCTCAGAACTGCTCAGCAGAGGCGAAGGGAACGCAACACCCTGGGAGAGCTGGCAGTGGGCTGGCGGGCAGGAGGTGCAGCACAGCCAGCGTCACCCTGTCTGCGAGTTCAATATCCCACAGAGATTCCCAGGCGGGCAGGAGGTGCAGCACACCCAGAGTTGCCCCGTCTGAGAGTTCAACATCTCACAGGAGACTCCCAGGAGGCGAGGCGATGGGTGGGGACCCCTCTCCCATCGTCGATTTTTCCCTGGCATAGATGCATCAGTGGCCTCCTGTGCTAGCAGCGGCTTCAGTGCCCATGTGTCCTGGCCACAGAGGACAGGAGGAGGGGACAAGACACACAATCACCCCCATGCGCCACAGCTCCGAGCCTCTTACCAGCCGAGGACTCCGCATTCATACTCCAGGTCCTCTCCTCGGGGTCCCAATGGAACACCAAGGCTCCCAGATGGTTGGGGCTCCTGGGAGGCCTCACAGGTGCCTCCTGCCAAGCTCTGACATTCCTCCCCAGATGGGAGCCTGCTTAGCTGAGCAGACAGAGGGCAAGCCATCATGGACCCCAGCCCAGCACCCTCTTCTGGTGCCCCAGGGGCCCGAATGCGGCATAAGGGACCTCCCGAGATCAGGGCTGGACCATCCGTCGGCCACGGCACAGCACAGACAATGCAAGGACGCAGCCTCCGGCGCCAAACCTTCCCAGTCACTCCCTGGGGCCCTCTGAGTACTCAACTATATTACGGAACTAATACCACAAAATAAAAATGTATCCACAGAACACCCTGCCTTCTAAGCCCTAAGCTGGAACTTAAATGTGTGCACACTCACACTTCCCATCATTCCGAACCTCATTGATTATTACGAGATTACTGGACAGTTTATATTTTGATAATTTTAAAACCTGCTTCATTTTCTCTGTATTTCTGGTCTCTGTTCCTAGAGATGCTAGCATTGAATTGTGGACTTCTCTTGCACAGGTAGAAACAGACTGCTTTAACGGATGCATTTTCCTATTGAAAACAATATTGTTTTCTGCTGCACCGAAGACGTCTCCACCATTGGTGTGTTGTTTCAGCCGCTGCTCAATTCACACCGGCCAGAAACAAACATCTAATGGAGTAAGAGGCACCTAGGCAGACACGGTGCATGGTAAACACTAGCAAATATTTGCTACATGAATAAATGAATAATGACACTCTTCATTCAAAATGGATGAATTGCGCCTCCCTCGCCTCCAAGTTCTGCAGCATGGCCGCCCCTGCTCCCAGGAGGGCTTCCTCCCTCTGTAGACTCCAGCGCAGTCTGCCCCACGGTGGCTCAGGAGCATTCATGAGATGAGAATCAGCTGGAACTTCTGCAGCAAATGCAGTTTCCTGGCTCCCCTGCCAGCCAGGCGAGTGCATCTTGGGAAGGCCCAGGCACCTGCATTCTAGCAAGCAGGCCTTTGGTGACTCTGATGCACACCCGACTTCACACACCCACCGCTTGTCTACGCCCTAAGCCCCAAGGGTGAGAACCGTGTCTCATTTGAGCTTGTGTTCCAGGGGGCACCTGCAGGCCGTGAACACAGAAAGCCACTGAGAGGCATGAGTGTGGCCTCTGTCTATCCGCAGTAGGCCCCCAGGAGCACAGTGGGTGCACCACAACCCCCGGGGGAGGCTTCGCCTGCACAGGGCGGCTCCGCAAGGCTGGCCCATAGCGCCCTGACATAGAGACACAGGTGCCTGGTGTGAGCCCCAGGTGGGTCCATTTCCCTACAGGTCCAAACCCCACCATGTGTGTGACTCCAGGGCGTAGTCATGTTGGCTCATTCTGTGGAGCAGAGTTTGGGAAGGCGCGGGTTTTCTAACCTGAAATTTGAGTGTGTGTCCGCTGGGAGGTCTTCCCCTGTGCTGGTCCCCACACACCCCAACAGAATTTGTCCATCACTCTTAGGCCAATTTGCAAGATTGCTGAGCATTCCGCCAGCATTTAACCCTCTGATCTCTGTTACAGACAGAATCTTCAATCAGAAAGTTGAGAAGCTCAGGGAAATCTCCCACCTGGCTGTAAAACTTTAAGCCCACCTTTCCACTCACCATTTCCTTTCCAACTCCTACAACACCCAGTTCATGCCTGTTGCCTGCCAGGCGCTGGGCCGGCGGCAGTCAGCTTGCGTATTTACAATCAGCTGATGGTTCCATCCATGCCATCCACAGAGAAATCTCTGCACAGTGGGAGGCAGCTATGTGTTTACAAGTCCACGTCATGCAAACTGTTAATAAATGCAAGGCCTTTTTCTATTCGTGACTGCTGTGATGATATAGTAATACTGCCATAAAAGTAAACCTGCTGGAAATAGGCAAAGTATCTTATAAATTTTTAAAATACTTTCAGGAACAAATTGGATATAAACAAATGCATTAGAATACTATCCAATTTGAAATATATTCACCAACATCTTGGTGGCTATTTTTGCCACTAATATGGGGTAAAATAATTCCATAGGTGAAAAACGTGGGTGATTGCCAGTCTTCAGTTACTTACCTGATTGCTACACTTGGATTTAAACAACAAAAACAATCAAACTGGAGGCAGAATCGTGTGCTGGTCTTCAAGGTGGTGAAAAAACCCATCCCTGCCAGGCTTTGCATGGAAGGAGCCAGTCCGCCCTGGAGGGGCTTTGTGCTTTGTGGCCTGCACCATGCTGACCTTAGGGTCCACACTGTTCTGGAGTCAGCCTCGTTACACACACATTTAAGTGAAAATGAATGGGGCTGGTGGAGAGCAACCATCTCTTCTAAGGTCTATATACAGAACTAGGTTGCTGCCCTAAAACTGGCAAAATAATGAGCAAGAGATAAAGGCATCCAAAGCAAGAACACATGGCCCATGTCCTTCTCTACCACAGTCAAAAAACTCACCACAAAAGATTTCCCTCACTGAATGAAAAGGATCTCCAAGGCTGGAGAAAATAATGCACACGTGCACACATGCACCCATGCCCACATCACAGAAAGCCTTAAGGCCAAGACCAGCCCTTCCTTGCCCCAATTTCGGGGTGGGGCTTCGCTCATACTCTCGAGGAGGAGGAGGACCCAGAGAAGCAGGTGCAAGACCTGTCAATCACTGACTGCCAAGGGCACGTCAAAGCCAGGGCTCCATGCTCGGGTCCCCAGCAAGGTGAAAAACTGCTCTTTACATGGGTGTTTTCTACTGTGAACCGCCCACTTCTAAGTAGTCGCCTATGTTTCACGCTGCAGTGCACAGCGATTCAGAGCAATTCAGAGCCCACTGGGCTGGCAGCGTCAGTTCCTGGGCTGTGGAAGCCGGAAGCTGGCCTGTGACACAGAGCGGAGCTGGTTTAGGGTGACCGTCAACACAGACAGTGCATGGGTGACGCTGCGTCCTCACGCTTACGGGCAGCTCCACAACGCCAGGGACTTTCAGGCGATGCCTATTTTAAATTTTGTTCTCATCTCACAGGGAGGTGAGAGCAGCATTCTAAGGCGGGGGCCCACACCTGCTTCAGGGGCTGGGGGCCTCGAGACAGACACCCATGTGCGGCTGTGATCAACCTTGTTCCAGGTAATCAATCAATAAACACACAGCAAGTTTGCCTTCGTTCCTTGAATCCTCCACTAGTATTTTTCAATGTATGATTGAAATCATATAGCCTTTAATTCCATATAACTAACTTCAACAGCTGTGTGCAGAATGAAAATGCATATAAAATAACCAAAGTATCCCAATATTTCCATTCTGAGATACTTTTGATAAATGTAGGTATTCTCTCTGTCATACAAGTCTAGATAGAAAAATTAAATATGCATAAAAGTGCCCTGGTTCATGAGTTGTTTAATTAGTACATGTCTTAGTAAAAACTCTAACAACTAAAAATCCAGTGTCCCCATAAACCAAGTGCATTTTTCTGTACATAACAAACTTTGATAACTGCATATTAATTGACAACCTGTGAAACATCTCAGTCACCTGGGCTCTGAGACGCAGGTTTGATCTCACAGAATAAACTGGTCCTGAAAGTAAACGATTTCTTGCAAATCGAAATCATCATTCCTGATACCTCTTCTTACGTTGTTTAATCACAAATTTCCTTAAAGGATTAAACAACAGGAGACTCTGGAGACAGATAAAGTAGTAATTTGATTTCATAGATAGAACAAGAACCAAAACAACAATTGCTCAAATTTATAACAGCTTTGACTAAATGCAGGGACCTCAACCTTCCTCTATTTTTTTATCAGACATCTTTCCAAGAATCACACAAATCCTCTAAAGGTCTCAGACGGCCAGGTCTACTGTCTTCCCTCATCAAGGGTAACAGAACAGCGTGGCTCCCAGGGAAAACTCACCGACATCAAGGTTAACATGAGTGTTTTCATCTCTGTAGAAGTTCAGGGAGAAGAAGAGAATATGTATACAAAGTTCTGTACCTTTGAACAGGGTCAGTCCATGCAACTTTCCTTTGATTTTAGTCATTTTCAGTTCCACTGGCCAGACCCAACCCTCTAAGCACGGCCTTTGGAAAATGAGAATAGTCCCACTAACGGGATCCCACAAGAAAATAAACTGTGCAGTTGTTAATGTGGACGGAATTGTGGACGAGACTTCAAGGGGTCTGTATGACTTGGAGCCACCCGGACCTGCGTCGCTCTGGGCGTGCAGCCCACAAAGACCAAAGCTGCTGTGGGTGGCATCATGCAGAAAACACCAAGCATAACAGCTGTCTACAGGTTCAAACAATCTGGCACAATAGAGGACTTCCACATAAACCAATCATTTCACGGGCATTGTCCAAAGCCATGAAAAGAAAGCAATTTCTATATATGAAAATATTATCTTTAGAAAGCTACTCACACACACATCACTGGAAAGGTATAATTATATTAATAACTCCCAATGATCCAAGGTTTCATGACACTAATTATATATCAAGTATATAGTAAAAGTTGGCATTCTCAAATGAAAGTCAAGAAGACCTCTCTATACACACTGCATTCTGAGGGAAATAGATTACATGTGTATATACATATACATATACATACACACACACACACACACACACACAGATATGCATACACACACATGCACATATACACACAGATACACATGCACACACATGCACATATACACACAGATACACGTACACACATACAGGCACATATACACACAGAGATACACGTACACACACACATGCACACGCATATACACAGAGATATGCATACACACATGCACATACAGATATTGATACACACACACATATACACACACAGATATGCATACACACATGCACATACACAAAGATACACGTACATACACGGATACACATATACACATGCACATACATACAGATACGTGTACATTCACACCCACATACACAGATATGCATACACACATGCACACACACATAGATGCATGTACACACACAGAGATATGTGTATGCACACATACAGATACAGATACATGTACACACACAGATACACATACACACATGCACGTATACACAAATACATGTACACACATGCACATATACATACAGGTATGCATACACACACATGCACATATACACACACACACAGATACATGTACACACAGATGAATGATATCTGCTGCTTCCTCAGTGTAGTGCAGCACCATAATGCCCATTTTTTACATTGCATCTTTTTGGTTCAAACAGTTATACTGTCCACAAAATCATTATGTAGCTTATTCAAACTGGCAAATTTAGACTGACCAAATATGCTTGATTTACACGAGCTTTATATAAACAGCTATAAAGATGCAGCAGCATGACCTATTAGAAAAACTAACCCGTGAGGTGCAGCTCCTGGCCACACAGTGCCGTGAGCTTGGGTGAGCTGTGATTTAATCTCTCTGGCGCCCAGGATCCTCCTCTGTGAAACTGGAATCTGTCTCCTGTGTCACTCCTGATGCTCTTGTAGCCACGGTGAACAGTGTGGATGGTAACTGCTGATTTACACGAGGTGCCCAGAAGACTACACAAGATGGAATGCAGGAAGCGCCTGGGACAGTGCCTGGGACATGCACTGTGCTCACTGGACAGGAGCACCCACACCGCCACCCTCCGACCCCAAGATGACCTTGTGTCGAAAGTGTTTTTCAAAGTACAAAGCTCCACGCATAGGTGGTGGCAGATATTCTCCCGTCAAGTCGCTATGTGCTATTTTCATTAAGAGCCTATTATTCCTTTCATAGAGTTTTAGATTTGTCTTTCTATTGTACATTTGCCAAAGAGGACGTGCAACTGAGAACAGCCCGAAGACAAACACAGTGCTGTCTGCTGATCTTGCTCAGAGGCTGGACAGAGCGTGGCCTGAGTGGCTCTGAAACATCCACGTAAATTAGTCTGAAACTAAGATGGGTCTCCTGGGGTTGGGAGATCGGACTGAAAACTTTAGACTGAAAGGGAATAAAAAAAAATTGCAAAATTTGGTTTCTAATTATGATTCTACCATTCCTAGCATGTATCCTTAAAAAGGACAAGTTCTCAACAAGACAAACTCTCCAAGGGCGGAGCCCTTGACCCTCCCATCTGGAGATGTGCTATTGTCACTGGAACAGCATCCATGGGAAATGACTGTGCGGGCCATCTCCAAATGCCACAGCCCTCATCTGTGCCACGAGAGGACATCCTCCAGGGTGTCTGGGAAATCATGTGAACGCTGAGTGAACTGCCTCCCACACAGGGCCCTGAACCGACAGGCTGTTCACAGTTAAACAGAGAACTTTTTCCCGTGGTCACCAGTAAATCCACAAGCCTAGGAAATACCAAAGGATAAACCAACTTTGGTCTATCGAAACTTCTGTAACTGACACCACTGACTCCCCCAGAGGCTCCCTCTGAAGTCCCCACTGAGAGCCTGGGGTGCTGGCAGGCCTAAAACTTGGACAGGACTCGGGGAGGAGATGGAAAAGTGGAGTCACTCACAGACGAGGAACTAAAGGATGGGCTGACTGAACCCTGAGTCAACAGCAGGACCTTCCTGGGCCGGCCTCCTCATCTTCACAAGGAAGCCAGGATCCTCCTACCAACCTCCCTCTGTGTGAATGAAGGTGGATGAGAACCACCACCTGGGAACAAGGCAAAAAGGAGACCTCAGCAATGGCCAGAGGCCCTGTGGCGCTGAGCTGGGCACTGAACTGGGTGGCTGAACTGGGTGAGCTGGGGTGCTCAGCTAGGTGGCTGAACTGGATGGCTGAGCTGGGCTGCTGGGCTGTGGTGCTGAGCTGGGCGCAGAGCTGGGTGCTGAGCTGGGACGCTGAACCGGGTGGTCGAGCTGGGGCACTAAGCTGGGCTCTGGGCTGGGGCACTGGGCTGTGCGCTGAGCTGGGTGCTGAGCTGGGTGCTGAGCTAGAATGTGGCCAAGACCTCAGGGATTGGGTGCACTCCTAATGACGTCTGACTCCTGGCATGATGAGCTGTGCCACCTAGGCAGGTGAGGTGGAGATGTGACATGCAGCCTAGCACCATATGAGGTCTGGCAGGGGCACCTATGTGTGCCACCGCACACAGCCAAACCCAGGGGCACCCAGAGTGAGGCCACTGCCACTTCCCCTCCTCTCCTTGGGGGTCCTGGGCTCCTGCAGCTCCGATTATCTCCTCAGGAGCAGCTTTGGCTCTCCTTGGGAAAGCGGCACCAAACTGAGAAGAAGGAGACCTCCCAGGTGCTGGGTTTCAGGTTAATTAAAGGGGCTGCTCCCATAGCGCAGGAGCGACTGGGCGGGGTCAGCGGGGGTCGGTAGGGCTCAGCGCAGGCGTTTCCTGAAGCCTGAGGTTGGGGATCTCACAGCCACCAGGGAGTTCACAGGGGTCAGAGTCCTCGTGGTGCTCATTGACAGTGGGGAACTTGCAGGTTACTAGCAGAGATTCCTGAATTTAAAAATGGCTCCAAGCACAGAATCTTCACAGCATGGAAGATGCGTGTCAGTGGGGTCATCGCCGTCCAGGTGCTGCGCCTCACGGCTGGGCCTGGGTGTGGAAAGGGTCCCGCCGCAGCTGCCTCTGGCAGCGCTGCAGTCAGAGCTCCTGTGGCCACATTTACCACAAAGCAAACCTGCAGCCAGATAAGACGGGAGCTGGGCCTGCCTTCCCTCAAAGATTTCTAGAATTAATTTTCTCAAGTTGCTAATAGACACCTAGGGAAGCTGGTGGGCCGATGAAGGTCCCAGCCAGCAGCCCCCTGGCAAGAGCTTCACTCAGAGACCTCCCAGGAGACCCCCAACCTAAGTGCCCCTCATAGGAAGCCGTGGGATGTTCCAGAGAGCCAAGGAAAGCCTGTGGAAACCACTCTCTCCAGGAAGATGAGGTGCGGTCAAAACCAGAAGCGACAAGTCTGGGAATGACGATTTATTCACCCATCTGTTCACTCATCCGGCAAGCGTTCTAAGAAACTGGTGTGTGCTGGGCAGAGGAGAGACGCAGGGGATGTGGGAACCTGGCCAGCCCCTGCCCCAGGGACACTCAGGGACAGGACCCAGGCAGGGTTTCGGACAGCCCTTCCGAAGAAGGCAGTGGCCAGGTTGAGGGGTGCTGGAGGGTACTGGGGCCCAGGCAGAGGCCTGAGAGTGATAAATGGGAAGGAGCAGGAAGGGAAGGGGACAGGGACAAGGTCGGGGAAGGAGGAGCCACTGACTTTAAGGTGAGGGGCTGCAGTAGGAGAAACAGTAGGAAGAGAGACACCATTCCTGTCGGCTGAGGACACTTTGGGTCCAGGTAGCAAACTCTAGAGGGTGACGAGCAGAGCAGCCGCTGAAATACTAACTCCCAAGGCACCCCTGGGCTCTGTCAGGCCCATAGTCCTGCTTTAGGGTGGGATGGATGGGGCCACTGCAGATGGTGCCCAGCCACAGTGAGGACATGAAATCCTGACCAGCTCCCGGAGAAAAGACAGCTCTATCCTCGGCTGCAGAGGGGACTGGAAAGCTGCGCCAGCCTCCTCCGTCATAGAGTAACTGGCAACCAGGGTTTCCCTGGATGGTGAATCTATTTCTGTCTTTTCCTGTGATTGTGATGAGAAGAAAAGAACAAGAAAGCCAGCAGAAAGGAAATAAAAAACAAATTGCTGAATTTAGTCTCTCTGTTTTGTTCTGATCAATTTTCTCTGCCTTGTCTTTTAATAAGGGAAATAATTAATCTGCAAGAATCTACGTTAGAAGTGAGTGACACCTACCGCTTTGATCAGCTGGAAGAGAGGCACATTTGGATAAAATCATGTCTTGGTGTATTCCTGTGGGGGCAAATCCTAGTACACGTCCATGCCTGGTCTTGGCGGTTCTGCTGGGCGGGGGAGCTCACCAACTCGGCCCAGACTAGGAAATCTCTCTTCGAACCCGACATCGGTGTCATTTGCTTTGCGATGCATCTTCCCTCTTGCTTGGATGACATCGTAGTCATTTAAAATTACCTCTTACATTATCCTGATGCATTCAGTGTTTATAACATCCACAAGAAGCCATCTGGTTTGATATTGGTGCGTTTCTACCGTATGCACATTTTTAGTTTCTTATTTCTCTTTTCTGCTTGCTAGTTTCTTTTCTTCCCCATTTCCCTTGTTTATGCTTGCTTTCTCTCAATAAAGTTACTTTTGAAAGGAAAAGACAAAAAAAGAAAATTACTAGAAAATAATATCACTGCACACGTGAAACCCCCTATGAAGCAGGAGGAGACGGGGCTTATACGGAGTCCAGTGCACTTGAAGTCATTTTCATGTCAGTCACATTTTTTCCAAGGAAAGTCCTAGATGCATTTATCAGGACCTCAGGTGGTGAAATTTTACCAATGAAATGGGATCTACACAACATTACGCCGTGTTCCCTGAGAGTTATGACTGCAAATGCCAGCTACTGAGCAGAGCTAATGACATTAAAATAATGTTAATGGTATGGCAATGGAGGAAAAGCCTAATTGTGATGAATTAGATCTCATTAGATCCACATTCTGATACGACTGTGAAAAGTTTACAAAATATTGGTTTTGACTTTCACTTAATGTTGGTTGATAATTTTACTCTAATGAAAAAAGAGAATAAAAACAGGTTAATTAACTCAGTGGGCACCATATACATCCACGCTGGTTGGTAGAATGTCTTCCTGGATTCACTGGCAGGGAAAGAGTTTTGTGTAATAATCCACGTGACTGGTGGGCTTAGAGAAAGAGCGAGCTGTATAATATTCTACACTAAAGAGATCAGTGACTAGAAAGAGGCCTGCAGTATGTGCAGAAGCCTGACCAAGCCCCGTTTATAGCTCGAGGTAGGCAGGTTATGATCTAGGCATAGCCAGTGCCAGGAGCCAATTTTTTTTCCTTCTGAAGAACATGACCTCAATTATCTGGGCATGTTCAGATCCAGACTGATGTCCCTCTGCCCAGACCACGAGGCGGCAACCACGCTGCCTGCCACACAGCTCCGAGTCTGGAACCTGACGAGTCAGGTCCTCGCAGGAAGAAACGTGCATCTGTGCTACATCAGGGTGAGTCAGAGCAGGGACAGAAGCCATCTCAAAGGCAGTGCTCTGGAGGCAAAATCAGTTCCTGTCTTTCACAAGAATCTTAAGCATGAAAAAAGGAAGTTTCATTTTAAATTTCTACAGAACACCTTGAATTAATAGTGCCAAATACATCAGAGTGGGAAAATGTTTGAATGGGCATGGTTCCATGTATTGCAAAAGATGCTGATTTGCCCAAGTTCCAGTTTCCAGCGCAAATGGTGTGCAAGGTAAATGGCTGTTCTGTGGAAGAACACAGCAAAACTTCTGCACAGAGCCACTAAGAGACAACATGTGATACAGGTTTGGCCCGCCTGGTTTTAGACACACCCGTTAGCTTCGACATCTGGGATGAAGTCAATTCTCAGCAAGCATGTTTAAGACAGTGATGATACCAACAGATGGAATACCCACTTCTCCCCAACCCCAACTTTGCATCCCAGGAGGCACTGCAGGCCCCCCAGAGTTCCCTTCCCGACCACAAAACTTCCCCTTCTAGACCCTCCATGAAGTCATTTGAGCAACCACTAGTCTACTCACTGATTTGTATTTTTAAGTCATCCAAAAAGAGCATCTGGGAGAGGCATGAAGATATATTTTCCTATTTCACTATGACCAGATAATAGAAGAAAGGAAAAGTCTTCCAGTCATTCATGGCTCCGGAGACTCTGTTTCATCCCATTTAAATACTTACTGTCACTGCACTGAGGCAAGGCATTCCGTCAAGCTCTGCATTCTAGTGATGGTATGTTCTAGTAGAATTTAAGACTATATCACAATTTATGTATGTTAAAAATGGCATTTGTGAAATAAAAAGACAAAAGTCTGACTGCAAATATATTTCTGTAAGTCACAAAGTAGTAGTATCAACAATATATATTCAAAAAAAGCAAGAAAATCACTAACACTCTCATAGCAAAGTAGATAAATGTCTACAAATAAAATTTACAAAAGAAACATAGTAAATATTTGAATGTATATTGTGCCTCTCAAGGCAACAGAAAAATACAAAATAAAATGACATATAATTGTCATCTTCTAATTTGGAAAACATTAAAAATGAATTATAATGTAATGCTAGTGAGGCTGCAGTGAGAAAACGACTGCAAGTGTTTCGTGGGAACACACACTTATTCCAACAGCCAGAAAAACAATTAGGCTTTACGTATCAGGATCCTTCAATGTTTACAGTATTTGACCCTGTAATTTTACTTCCAAAAGCTTGTTGCAATGGAATAACGAGAAACGAAGCCAAAGACTTGCGTAAAAATAAGTTTACTGCAACAGTACAAACAGTAGTTTGTAAAAACAGAAAAACCTAAGCGTCCAGTCACAGGGAGGAGCCTACGCCATGTGACGATCTGCCTCTTTGGCCTAAGGACTGCTTTGAGCTGAAGGCGAAGGAGAAACCACAGGAAGAGCTCTCTGCTCGCCTCCTTTCCTCTCCAAAGCGGCACACGCATTTTCCCTCGTGAAGGTGCCCCTCACCTCCCACACCAGGCAAAGAACAACCAGGATCGCCAGAGATGGAAAGCCTGCACTGAGGGGCGCTGCAAAGAAGCCTTAGTAATATAACCCCCATCATCTCCCATCCATCTCTCCACATGTCCACCGTCCCAAAGCTCCGACCACGAAGGCCACATCTCCTTTTCTTCTCCCCAGCCACCTCTCTGCATGGTGTCACCCTTTATCAAAGTGCCCTATGAGCCCATCAGGCTCACTGCTTCTATAAGCTTTTCACTTTTTACTGTACATGCAAAAACGTTAACATCTCAAGTAAAATGTGTACAACTTTCATCCTATTAATTTTTCATCAGTTAACTGGCAGACTCCAGCTAAAAAACAAAAGAGGGTAGAGGAAAAGTTTTCCTTCCTACGGAGATATGGTTAAATGAATAAAAATATTTCCATGAGATATGAGCCAGTCACTACCTGGGATCATATGAAAAACAGTTAATGAAATATAAAAATGTTCACATCATTTTTAATTGGAAAAAAAAGGGGGAATACTGAATCAAAAACACAGCATACTGATTACATATTCGTGTGTGTATATTTCATACATGTGCCTGCAAACATATCAAAAAATTGAAATAATTATATCAAAATAATAATGATCATCTCAGGAAGTAATACTATATATATTTTTCATGTCTCTTATTTTTAAAAACTTGTTTGACAAGTGATGTTAAACTAATATATTTCAAGAACTAATATATTTCAAATAATGATATTACTTTGTCGGATTCTCACATAACCTTATTTTTTCAGTTTTTAAGAACTCACCTATGTTTTTGAGTCTGACAAGTACAATCTCACTTCTATGTCCGCTATTACAATGAAGAAAGCATTATGTTCATCAATTTTGTTTTCCTTTCTCCCAAGCTGAGCTGTGTAAACAGGGCATGGACACCACCCTTCTCTTCTCGGATTTTCAAGAAGCCACAGTAGATTAATTGGAATAAGAAATGATTACCAATCCTTGTCTCTGCCCCAAAGGGAACTTTAAGTATAAAGGACAAATCTGGCACAGTCCTGCATTCTCAGATAGAAGACTCTTCAGCCTTCACCTCTAAACAGAACACAAGAACACAAAACCATGCCTAGGACAGCAGGGTAAAACGTTTAAAAAACCAAAGAGAAAATATGTTAAGAAGCCAAAGAAATGTAAGATTTAAGCAATGATACCATGCCCTGGCTTCCTAATAAAAGCAGGGAAGGCAGAAGACAGTGTAATGACAGCCTTAAAAAGCTGAAATAGATAACTGCCATCTTACAGTCTGGAGCTGAGAAAACATCTTTTTGATCAAAAGCCAAAATAAAGACATTTCTAGGCAAACAAAAATTGAGAGAATTTTCTTCCAAGAGATCCACACTAAAGCAAAAATTAGGGGAGTTCTTCAGGGAGAAGCAAAAGAATCCCAGACAAAAACAAGGAAATAAGTAAAGAAATGAACAACAAAGAAAGGTGATATGTGGTCACTAAATCTAAAAACAAACCACACAAAACAATACACTGATGTCTTACTGAACTTAAACATAGGTACAGAATTAGTATTTATAGCTAAACACAGAGTAGGACGATATCAGAAGGGTTAAAAGGTTTCAAGGTCTTGGCATTTTCTGGAAGGGGACAATAATACCCATTTATCTGAGCTTCTAATAGCCTAAAGATGACTGTGATTATAATCCTCGGGGAACTACTGAAAGTGAAAGTGGCAAGTCAAGGGAGGAAAATGTGGAATAAAAAAGATAAATCTAGGTCAATATAACTGGATGCAAGAAAGGGAGAACAAAACATATAAAATAGATGGAAAATAGAACATGAATAGTAAGATGGTGGATGAAATTCCTGGGTGTCAGGAATTACGTTTAATATACACAGTCTGAGGGCCGGTTGCAGTGGTTCACACCTGTAATCCCAGCACTTTGGTAGGCTGAAGCGAGTACATCATGAGGTTAAGTTTGAGACCACTCTGGCTAACATGGTAAAACCCCATCTCTACTAAGAACACAAAAATTTAGCCAGGCATGGTAGTGCGTGCCTGTAGTCCCAATTAACTTGGGAGGCTGAGGCAGGAAACTGCTTGAACCTAGGAGGCGGAGGTTGTAGTAAGCTAGGATCGCACCACTGCACTCCAGCCTGGGCAACTGAGCAAGACTCTGTCTTGGGGGGAAAAAATGCGTTTTTTACATATGTGTGTGTGTGTGTGTGTGTGTGTGTGTATTGTATATGTGTGTATACACACACATATATAATATATATACACACATATACACAATATATATACACACATATATAATCTCACCAGATTAAAATAAAAACAACCATATGCTTAAAGAATAAAATTTAAATATGAGAATATAGAAACTGTGAAAGAAAAATGATGAAAGAAGACATAACATGCAAATATTACCCAAAAGAAAACTGATATATATTAAAATCAGATAAGTAGATTTTAAGACTTAAACTGCTGAAAGAGATAAAGAAGGTATTTCACAATGATAAAAGAATGAATTTTTCAGGAATATATAACAATATGAATTTGCACGTACCAATACATGACTTCAAAATATCAGGTGCCAAAATTGACAGAACCAAAAGCAAAACTAAATAAATCTAGGTAACTCTGATCAATTAAGCACATATATTAATCTGAAAATACTAGTAATGATTTAAAACATCTGAACATAAGGATTAATATTGAATTATTGATAAGTACAGACCACTCAAGTCAAGAATGAAAGAATTTCATTTAAGTGCGCACAAAACATTTGCCAAAATGGACCATATGCAGGAACCTAAAAAAAGACCCAGAAAAGTTCAAACAACTGAAATCCTTAAAATATATTCAGAATTTATTATCTGACTACAGTTGAATTAAATTTCAACTCAATAATGAAAAGCTAACTAGTAAATGGCTGGTTATTTTTAAATTAATATATTTCTAAAATATTTTTGTCAAAGGAGAGATCAAATGAAAATTAGAAAATATTTTGAACTGAAATTTATGAAATTATTAAATATTAATGCTCATGAGATGCAGCTAAAGCTAAATATAAAAATATGTGCAGTCTTAAGTGCATATATCACAAGATATAAGTCTAAACATCAATCATAATAAGTTAGAATAAGGAAATTAAAACCAAATGAAGAAGTAATAAAGATTAAAGCAGAAATTAATTTAAAAGCATACTGTAGGGAAAAAAAAATCAACAAAATCAAAAAATGGTTATTCTTTGAAAGACTAGTAATATTGATAAATTCATATTAAAACTAACAGAGAAAGCAAAAGAAGCTTAAAGCAATAACATCAGAATTGAAAAAGGAAAATAATTACAGATCCTAAAGACATGAATAGATTTTAAGAGAATGGTATAAATAATTTCATATCACAAATTTGTAAATCCAACTGAATGGAAAAGTTCCTTGGAAAACACAACTTATAAAAACTGACACAAGAAGAAATAAAAAAAATCTCAACAGTCCTATGTCTAGACAAGATATCAATTATATAATTATACCTTCACATAAAAGAAGCACTAGAAGTAGATGGCTTCTCCAGAAATATTTTCAATGTTTAAAGAATAAATAATATAAAGTATATCAATTCCTCAAAGTAAAGAAAAAGAAACACTTCTCAAACTTGTCTTGGGGCCAGATTAACCTTAATTCCAAACCAAAGGAATTAAAAAAATACGGACAATCTGTTGTAAACATAAATACAAAAACACTACATAAAACATTAGCAAATACTACATAATATGTTAAAACAATTAAATTATTGCATTGATTTCAGGAATGAAAATGTCATTTATCATTCAGAAATCAATCACTATACCACTATATTGGGAAGTTGAGGTGGGAGGATCACTCAAAGCCTGGAGTTCAAGTTCAACGTGGGAGACAAAGCAAGACTGTCTCTAAAACAATTAGCTCAGCTGGTCGAACTTGCCTGTAGTCTCAGCGACTAGGGAGACTGAGGCAGGAGGAGAGCCTGAGCTAGGGGTTCAAAACTGTAGTGAGCTCTGATCTCATCATAGGACTCCAGCCTGGGAGACCGGGTGAGATCCGGTCTTAAAAAAAAGTATAAAAATTATATAATCATCTTGATAAGAAAAAGATTAAATGAAATTCAATGTATGGATTTCAAAAGAAAGATAATAAAACTAGCATTTGCAGCCAACTTAAATGCAGAAAGTCTAAAACGTCTACATAAAAAATAAGTTAGAAATAATACATATAGTAAGATCACTGGAATGAAAGTTAATAAAAATTTTATTTCCATACAATAGCAGTAAAAAACCCATAAATTATTTTACAATTTATAGTTTCATTTCTAAACAAACATCATTTTTTGACTTACATAATATTTAGATTAGCATGAGGAAATGTCACATACCTATGACAAATCTAAGGAAGATGTACAAATACACAGAAAACTATAAAACATTAGGAGAAACTTCAGAGGGCCTAAAGAAACAGAAGAAACTACTATGTAAATGTATTTGAAAGACTGGATACAAGGATGTCAAATGTCCAAAGTTTAATTTACATATTCCATAAATCCCTAATCAAAGCCCAATCAGTTGTTCTTTAAAATCCGAGAAGATTTTAAAATTCATCTGGAAATGCAGGGTTGGAACATAAATCCAATTCTGAAAAGGAAGAATTTATCGGAGGAAAAGAAGAGCAAGATACAGTGATAACACTAATTGCCGCAGTGTGGAATTGGCTCAGTGTTTGACAAGGAGATCAGCGGCCCTGAAGCAGACTCATCCTCATATGGGGGCTTCAGCGTTAAAAGGCTGCACTGCAGGATGGGGGGACGTCTGGTCCCTTCAGTTGCTGGTGCTAAACCAACTGGATACCCCTTGGGAAAAGAAATGAAGGTAGACCTCCCATCTCCCTGCACACATGTGCGCACGTGAACACACACACACAGTTCCAGAGATATTACAGGTCTAAATATACACAGTAACACTTCCAGAACCTAACAGAAGTTCTAACTACAAAGGATAATATGGATGAACGGGACTGAATTACAATTTAAGAACCTCTGATCATCAAAGATTCCATTTAAGAGAATGAAAAGACGTCCCACAGAGCAGGAGGTATTTTATCAGAATATGTGAAGACAACACACTAGGAAAATGGGCAAAGGACTCACTTCAGCCCTTCTTAAAAGTAGCTTCCTACTCTCGCGGCTCTGCAGGTCAGGGCAGGTGCCTTCCTGGCCTGGTATTGGTATGTGGGTAGGTGGAGTGAACTGTCTGCCCAGACGTGTTAGAGGGGACACAGGCATGCTCTGCAACCTGGCACTCTGGAGCTACCCACACACAACAGAATACATCCACAGATTCACCAAAAATATGCAGATGATGTTCACAGCAGCATTACTGATAAGAGTTGCAAACCAGAGAAGAGGAGGAGAGAAAAGTGGGAGAGGGAGAGAGGTCTGTTGAGGCTGCGATGGATGAAGTGGGAACCGCCACAGGATGGGAGACCACAGTGGAGTCGATGTATGAGGACACCCCACACGGGCTCAGCCAGGTCCCCAGGCCCCACACTGGGTGGGCAGGACTGCAGCCAGCAAGCCCACGCTCTAGGGTCCACTATGCCAGACACAATTAATAACCTACTGGAGGGGAATCAAAGCACTGGCTCCCTGGAGGGATGGTGGCTGGGAGGGGAAGTTGTGTTTCTGTATAGTGGCCGAGGGAAGCTGTGTTTCTGTATAGTGGCCGAGGGAAGCTGTGTTTCTGTATAGTGGC
>NW_016107594.1:4456285-4478571 GCF_001604975.1 Cebus imitator
GGGGAAGCTGTGTTTCTGGATGGTGGCTGGGGGTGTTTCTGGTTCCTTTGTCTGTCCTCATCCTCCTGGCCACCTCCAGAAGCTACAGGAAATAAACCCTCTTTCCATCCTGGTCACTTTGCCACCTACAAATACAGAGAAATTGCATCTAGGTAAATATTAATTTCTTCTTTTGTTTCTCCTTCCTTTGTGCTGTGAACACAGGCCATCTGCGGTTTTCCTATGGGCTGGATGTTTACTGGATGGACCCTAGAGCGTGGGTTACTTCAGCCGACAGCAAAACTGCTGACAGCACCTGTTCACAGCACGAACGAAGGACAGCACAAGCAGAATGTAACATTTACCTAGACGCAACTTCTTGTATTTGTGGGTGGCAAAGGGACCAGGATGGGAAGAGTGTTTATTTCCTGTAGCTTCTGGAGCTGGCCAGGAGGATGGGGACAGACAAAGCAGAAATATTCATTTACAACGTTGAGTCAAAGCATGACACAGCCTGGGAGGAGCGTTCAGGAGCCTCAGAGAAAAAAGGCGGCTCATTATGATGGTCATCATCTAGTGGTCTTCACAGTTCCAGGTTTCTCACAGCATTCTTTCTAAAACACAATTCCGCTAAACTTTACTACATGGCCCCCCTGGCCCATGAACAGTAATTTTACCTCCTGATTTGTTTTTCTCTTTAATCATCCACTCGAATGCTCCGCCGCATTCTCCATCTGTGTCCAGATAGTGTGAGTTTATATTCATTATCATCCTGAGTGCCTTTCCAGCACAGGGCGGTGAAAACGCACCTGCTGGAAGCCATCCCCTCCTTTCTTCTGCCTCATCTTTATTCTTCCGTGACTCCCCTCATTAATTTACTCAGTATCATTCCTCACATTCTGAATGCCAGGGAAAGGTACGTGGTGCAGGAAACAAGCGGTGCTGGAGGTAACAACAGGGCCAAGAAGCGGTTTCTGTGGAATATTGTCCCTGCTCCAGGTATTCCAAATTTCTGCCTAATTACCTTGCCTTCCCTTATCTGTTATGCCATTCACATAACAAACATGCATGTAGTTCTGTGTGTTGTAGCAAGCTGAGCTAGCAACGGAGGCGGCACCTGCACAGACCCTCAGTGAGGAGCACAGGTGCACAGGTCAGGAGGGCCCAGCCCTGCACAGACCTTCAGTGAGGAGCACAGGTGCACAGGTCAGGAGGGCCCAGCCCTGCACAGACCCTCAGTGAGGAGCACAGGTGCATGGGTCAGGAGGGCCCAGCACTGCAAAGACCCTCAGTGAGGAGCACAGGTGCACGGGTCAGGAGGGCCCAGCACTGCAAAGACCCTCAGTGAGGAGCACAGGCGCACGGGTCAGGAGGGCCCAGCACTGCACAGGCTGGAATGCAGCAATGCCTATGCACAGGGGTGCTGGTGACTATTTGAGAGGCTGGGTTTAAAAGAACAGAGACCAAGATGAAGACACCCAATGGCTTAGAGTGACCAGTGTGTAGCATCTGGGGGACAAGTGGTGGGGAGCATGGGTAGGGGCAGGAGAGGCCAGTAATGAAGCCTACCAGACCCTGCCTGCACAAATAAACCTCGCTCCCAGGCAGCCTGGAGAGCCCAGGGCTCAGAGTCCTGAGTGCCAATGAGATTTAACTTGAAGTGCCTTGCTGAAATCCACCACACACCTGGGTTCCTTTTGTAGTTCCTTAATTATAGTGCTATCATGTCTGTCGCTTTTTGGAAAGAAATTGTGGAATCAAAAACAGGGAGTTGGATAAAGATATTAAGGAGAGAGACTCAGAGTGGTGAAACAGTAAATTAAAAATCTGAATGCAGAGATTTTAGAGAAATTCTCGTATTGCCCATTTCAGACAGAAGCCCTGGTGAGGACGGCCACGTGTCCACGCACAACTCATGTCTGTTCATGGAACCTTTCTGTCCTTTCCAGCACATGATATGTGTTTTCATTTCACCCTTGTCACATAACAACGTTTTACAGAGAACAGCAGCAGAGAATGGGAGAGACTGTTTTCCCAGTTTATAAAGGAGAGCGCTGTGCCTGGAGAGTGGCGACTGCACTAACTCAACAGCTCCTGGCCCCGCTGTGGCCAGCAGTCCTCACACCCTGGAGGCCCCTGCACAGGGGATGCTGTCTCGTGAGCATTAATCCAACCTTAGGAAGAATGGTCTTTATCCTGTGTAGTTCTGCTTCTCCCACGGAAAGTCTCTATGAGAACATGAAGAGCAATCCAGAAAGGAAGGAGATGTGACCGCCTCAGCTTTTCAGAAACCTGGGTGTGCCCGACCCGCCTGCAGCTCCCACGCTACGTTCCTAGTGTCTCCTCCCCCAGCTGGGTCTCTCATGAAGGGCCGGCCTGCCTTGCTTTTCAGTTCTCTGCCTAACCTCCGTTCCCTCATTCCCCCCATGCCTAGAACTTTCCTGACTCCAGGAACATAGGCATACAGTGGAAGCCCCCTCCTGCCCTGGCAAAGCCACTCCAATAGCCAAGGGAACAGCCATTACCACTTCCTGAGGAAACCCTGTGAAACCAAGGCTTACAGAGCAAGCAGACGTGAGATTTGCCCTTTTCAGCTCTTGAAGGAAGTAATGACACACTGTATCTTTGTATGGCATGTTTACAAAAGATGTTCTACACTAGACCCAAATAATTCACAAATACCTATCAAAGCCACAGGGGAACACGAGCTTCCCTTCTGATCTCTGTGCAGGAACACTCCATCCAGTTTCTTGAACATTCTCCATGTTTAACGGACGTGCTGACTAAGCCTGCCGACTTACCTTCTATTACGTTCAAAGTTACGAGGCATGTGATGCTCAGAACTCATGGCTTAGGATTGTACTTTCTGTCTTCAGAGAAAAGTTAACTGTATAACCCTTCAGTTTATTGGTGAACCACCTGATGACGCATAATTTTATTATTCAGTTAATATACACCAAAAACTGTATGGCAACCTCTCAGAACCTTAAAGATCTTTAAATCCTTAAAGAAAATGTAAATTCACTTTCCAAAGAGTTCTTGTGAAAAACGGTTGTCTAAAATTCCAATTTAATAGCAAAAAAATTATATATGTAGGTAGAATACGGACATTCCTAAATAATCCAAAAAACAGCAAAATACTCTGAGATATATTTTTCCAAGCCATTCTTAAACAAAATTAAGCTTGTAAATTTTTCCACAATGTTTACAGTATGCTTACAAATTATAAACTTAATATGAATTTGTTTCAGAAATTTTTGAAAATATAATTCAAAATATAAATAAATAAGAAATCATCTAAAATGTAAACATAAACATCAAGCTTTTGTATAAATGTCATTAGTATTCGGCCTTGAGTCATAGTTTTCCGTAATTTTTATATGTTAAGCACTTTACTCTTGTTATTAAATATTCTTCAAAACTATGATTTTTGTTGTCAAATTGTGGTACATGGCTCATTTTCTCATTCTTCTATATTAGAACTTGAAGGTTGTTTCCAAATTTTTGCTAATATTTACCCATGTCTTTGAGTATGGCCACAGGAAATATATTCTATAATTGGTGTCATCTCTTATAAAGGTTATGGCTGCCTGAATTCCCATTAATCATATAAGAAAGATCCCTTCTGACCACACCACCAGTATTTTGGATTACATTTTTTTTTCTTTTTTTTTTTTTAATAATATAGGCTTTCTTCTAAACATCAGATGTGTTGAATCCCGGAGTCCTGATCAGTGTGCCCACACAGTCATCTTTATCAAGCCTAAAATAAATCGGGCCCAAATGCATTTCTTCAGCCCAAATTCAATTTTGTTGGTAAATCTAGTTATGGGATTTTAAAAATGAGTTAATTTAAAAAGTATTCAACTTCCAACACTGAATTAAAACGAAAACCTTTCTCTAATCACAGTTGAGCCCTCCCTGTCACTCCCATATCCGCTTTAGAAATCATGACCCAGCCCCCACTGTAAAAGCTCCTCAGTCCCTCCCCAGTAGAAACTGCCTTTTCCAGGTGGCACACAGCAGAGCCCTGAACTCAACAAAGACAGATGCAAGGAAACCAAACCACATTCCTACCACACCTTCAATGAAGAGGACAGAGAACTGATCATTTATTTAATTTTGAGACAGAGTCTCCCTCTGTTGCACAGGCTGGAGTGCAATGGTACGATCTCTGCTCACTGCAACCTCTGTCCTGGGTTCAAGTGATTCTCCTGCCTCAGCCTCTGAGTATCTGGGATTACAGGTGCGTGCCACCATGCCTAGCTAATTTTTGTATTTTTAGTACAGACGAGTTTGTTGGCCCTTCTGTTGGCCAGGCGGGTCTCGAACGACTGACCTCAAATCATCTGCCCACCTCAGCCTCCCAAAGTGCTGGGATTACAGGCAAGTCACCATGCCTGGCCAAGGCAGAAAATTTAAAAAGAACAAGGTGGCCAGAACTACAGGAGGACAACCTGGGAGTCAGCTCCCAGTCTGGCTGAATGAGGGAAGGCAGGGGAGGGGAGTCAGCTCCTGGCCCAACTGAGTGAGGAAAGAAAGGGCAGGGCCAGAGCCCCAGGAGGCCTCTGAGCAGGCACATGGAGTGCGGGGGCCTTGGAGGGGCACCAGGGCTGGTTCTGGGAGTTGGAAGGGAAGCGAGACTGCTGGGCCGGACCACTGTTGGGAACGAGCCTTGGGGCACGAGGGACGGGAAGAGCCGGTGAAGAGGACAGAGTGAGTGCATGTGCCCTTTTCTGCCTTCCAGTTGGGAGGGAGGCCAGAAGGACCCTGCCAGGACCTCCCCAGGAGCAGTGGCGCTGTCACCCAGCCCGCAATGCCGGGTCCAGGAACGCCTGCCGCGGAGCGACAAGCTCTGAGGCCCAGAGTTTCCTGTCGCCTGGTCGCTGCTCCCCGTAACAATGTGGGGCTAGCTGAGTGCTGCGTGGGCTCTGAATCTGGGTTTCCTTGTAATGGAAATGGGAGATGGTTCTTCTAACTGAGTTGATGGCCACACTGTTATGTGCTTACATAGCAAAAAAAACACTATTTAAAATGCAAAATGTTATGAAAATGTGCCATGTTCCTCCACAGCGGCAAGGACAGTGAGGCCGGCTCAGTACCCACAGTACCCAAGTTCAAGCCTCACTCTGCCAAATACCAGCCCTGAGACCTCAGGGAAATCCCCCAGCTCCCCCTCATCCCCTCACAGACAACTGGAGTGGGTGACAGAACCCTACACTTACAGTAATAATACGCTTATAGTAATGACAGAGCGCCTGGGACCTGTGTGACCCCAAAACCAGCAGCAGGCCCCATCCTCACTCCCTCTGCACGAAGGCCCTAAAATGATAATAGGGACGTGTGGGGTGTCACGCTTCTGGTGGCGTTATTCTCCCCTTGGTGAAGTGTCTCCTGCTTCCCCGGGCTTCACGCTGATTAGTCATCTGTGGGTTTCCTACGTGCCATGGGCTGATCATTTGTGTCCCCAAAATGCACACAGTGAAATCTTAACCCCCAAGGTGATGGCTTTGGGAGGTGACTAGGTAGAGAGGGCGGGCCTCCTGCAAACGGGATTAGTGCCCTGGATAACGGGGCCCAGGGAGGCCCTCACCCTTTCCCCATGTGAGGACACAGGAGAGGGCGTCATCCGTGACCTGGGACACTGTCCACTGCAGATTCCACATCTCCTGCACCTTGATCACGGACATGCCACCGCCAGAACTGAGAGAAGGAATGTCTGCTGCCACGGCTGCCTGGCCGACGGTATTTCCTCCCGGCAGCCTCAGCTGAGACAGCGCTTACTGACCTGCTTTCATAAGTTAAGCACAACTGTTGGCATAGAACACAGGGGAAGTGAGGGGCAGCCGCTGGTGGCTGGGAGCCCCCCCAGTCCTGTGCACACCCCAGCCTCACAGGCGGACCAGCAGGCCACATGCATTCACATGCCCCAGCCAGGCCAGGCCACAGAGGCCAGCGGCAGGCACCCAGGAAATGTATGGTCATCCCCTGAGGAAA
The DNA here is from genome assembly GCF_001604975.1 of Cebus imitator. NCBI lineage: Eukaryota > Metazoa > Chordata > Mammalia > Primates > Cebidae > Cebus > Cebus imitator. The sequence goes on from NW_016107594.1 coordinate 4,462,262, forward strand.
CACCTGAACGACCAGGACTTCCAAACCTATTTCAGAAGTTCCTTCAACCGGAAGGACGCATACCAGCCAGGGAGCGAGGTGGGGTGAACGCTTCCCACCAGGACTAGTAAATAAACAGGAAGAGAAGGCCCTGCTGCAGACTGAAACTTGGCTTCAGAAAAGGTTTTTCCAGACCTGAGAGGTGACCAGCAACATTCCACTTAAGACAGAATTCGTCGGGAATGTCACTCAGCTCTTTATTCACAGCTGAACTTCTCAGTGTCTTTCTGGGCTTCTGATGGGCTATCCGTGTCCCTCACTGCTTGCCAGCTGCCCCAGCCTGCTCTATTAAGAGCATTTTCAGGGCCCCGTGGACCTGAGGGCCAATGGCCGTGAGTGAGACAAGTTCCCCAAGTCGTCCTGGCCACATGGAGTGGAAAGCACAGGTTCCATGGGGAGAAGCCAGGTCCATGGAGAAATCCCTCGCAGCGGGGGAAGCACGTGGGGCAGGCAGGGCCTGAAGAGCTTCCAGCCTCCATGGCGTCTTCACTGGAGTACAGACAGGACACCCAGGCCTCCCCGGGCAGCACCTGGGGCAACCCAGGCTCCTGCGATGATTAGAGAACCCACAGGGGACTCGGAGCATTAAGGAAAGCCTCACAGGAGCTGTGCTTTCCAAAGCTGAGCACCAGCGAGCCAGGAGACACCCCATCTCCCTCAAATCTGTTCTCAGGCGTGGTCTGCTGGATTCATGCCACGAAGGGATTGAGAGCTGCCTGCCCTGGTGTCAGCGGCACAGCATGAGTGTGATGAGGTGATGCCCTCTAAAACGTTACACTGAGAGAGAGGGACACACGCTGTATCTCATGCCTGTAATCTTGGCATGTTGAGTCTAAGGCAGGTGGATTGTTTGAGACTGGCATGGCAGCACATGCCAGCAATCTCAGCTACTCAGGAGGCTGAAGCATGACAACCACTTGAACCCGGGAGGCAGAGGGTACAGTAAGCCGGAATTGTGCCACTGCACTCCAGCCGGGGCAAGAGTGAGACTCTGTCTTAAAAGAAAAACATAAAAAGAGAGCTGGGAACCAGGTCATAACTTTTCATTTCCAAAAACATATGTTGTTATGAAAAAGTATTTGATTAGGGAGGTTTATACAGTAGAAAGAGCATGGTTGTAGGCTGCAGCCAGGGTTCTTATTTCAGATACCAATCATTTTAGAAAGGTAGTGACCTGGGCTCTGAATACTGGAAACATTCAAACAGTGACTTTTACCAATGCATTTTTTTCTGAGTCAAATATACCTTTAGGAATCACCCATTGCAGTCAATTAAACATTTTTGCTGCAGTGCATAGAATAAGAAAATGGTGTGCGCCAGCCTCAGGTGACCGCTCAGAGAGTGAGAGGGTCCCTGCAGCAATGGGACAGTGTCCTGTGGCCTCAGCGACAGCATGACATCAGCTCTGGGAAGCTTCTGTGGTTTGGTGAGTGCTATAAACTGAAATATGCACACATCAAATCCATACATTGGTGCCCCAGCCCAAAGTGACTCTAGTTTGGAGATGGCCTAGAAAGAAATAATCCAGGTTAAATGAGGTCTTGAGTGAACCCTAATCCAACAAGACTGGCATCTTTGTAACAAGGGGAAGAGATGCCAGGTTTCGCCCACACATGCACAGTGAGGAGGCCCCAGTGTGCAGGGAAGAGGGAGGCCATAAGCCAGAAAGAGGGGTCTCAGGAGAAACCAGCCGGGCTGCGGGCCCCTTGTCCTCAAACTCCCAGCCCCCAGAACTGTAAGAACATGAATTCCTGCTGTCTGAGCCATTCTGGGAGTGCGGCCTGAGCTAGCGCACTGGCTGGCACCATCTTGAGAGGCAGAATTACAGTGCTTCAGACATACTACACACAGGCTGAAGCAGCTGCAGAGAGAGTACCTCCGGCACATGATAGCTGCTATCAAATGTCTTCGTTTGTTTTGAGCATTTACTCTTCATCACTTAAGGTTTACTACATTTAAAAACTTCCATTCTGGAGAGCAGCCAGGCCTGGGATTAACGTGCATCCGCACCATCGGTGTGCCCCATGTCCTCCTGCTCCCTGGCCTCCGCGTTTGGCAGCGTCAAGAGCTGGCTTTGCGTGGTTCTTCACTCTCTTCAGGCACAGGGCTGTGGGAATTCCACATTCAATTTGCAAATATGGAGAGAGACGTCTCGACTGAGCATAGTCGCACGTTCAGAGTCATGGTCTGTGGTGCAGCAGGCAGGAGTCGTTAGCGCCCTATGCCGTCCGCCATCAGGCCCTGTATTTGGTGCTAGCCACGTTTTCTTCCATGACTCTCACTAAGGAAGCTTTGATTATACAAAGCCAGCCTGAAGATGATGAGGGCGTCCACCCTCGGCCTGTTTGGAGCCAGACTGCTGTCCAGGGCTGCCGCCACAGGGAGGCTATAGTTCTGCTCCCCTCACTTCCACGAGCGTCTGCTGTGGACAAGCCTTGGGCCACCTGATTTACTAGCTCCGCTTCATGGCTGATGGAAGGTGAAGCTTTCTAAGAGGTTGGAAGTCTATTAGCTGGTAAATGAGAAGGCTGGAAATTGAGGCAAGACCTGGGGTCAACCCAACACATGTGCCTAAGAGGGGGCAGAACTCAGGGGTCTTCAAAGGCAAGTGTCCCACCCCTTGGCACAGTGCAATCCAGATTCCTCACTGCTTTTTCCTGGCAGCTTCCCCTGAAAGCAAGAGGAAAGCAAGGGGAATCTCAAATCACTTCCGTGGATTTTTTTGTGAGCAGGCTGGGAAAAATATCTTAAGCACAGGAAGAGGATGAGCTTCTCGACTTGAATAAGGTTTGATTTTTGGAGGATCTGGCTTATTGATTCTGCAGTCTATGGCAAGAGGCAAACTGCAAAGCATTTTAAATCTCATTTCTTAACTTTGAAAAATGACTGCTTGTGATTAAAATGACTGGCAACTTTCCCTGCAATGATTCCCGCCAATCCCCCGTGCTCAACAGAGATTTCTTTGTTTTTTCATCATCATGAACATCTTCTTTGTGTTTTTCCACCAGAAATATCACCAGCTCATACCGCCCACAAAAGTGGCCATTGCCTACATACTAAGCTTAGGGATCTATGGAGAGGTTTGGCTTTTTTTAAACAAAGGCTTAGTATCCATCCTGCAGTTCCTGGAAAGTACGCTTACTGGCACGCCGCAAGGCAGTGAGGAAGAACAACCCTGGGAATGCAGTTCCCCTCAGACGTGCCATGTTCTGTTTCTTGAAACATCTCATGCTCCTTTTCAGAGTCTAGCGCTTCTTAAGAAATGGGCAAAAAAAACAAAAAAACAAAATACAAAAACCCCTTTCCAGGATCTGAGATGAGAAATTTGTAAGTAACTGTCTCTGCATGGTTCATAAAAACCACTTCCACTTCTTCACCGGTACACTTTATTTTTTTTAATTTTTATTGCATTTTAAGTTTTGGGGTACATGTGAAGAACATGCAAGATATAGGTGAGGGGGAGGAAGGCAGCAAATCACTGGTGCACTTTAAAAGGCTCTTTCCTCTAAGAAAAAATGGACTCAGGCTGGGCCCAGTAGCTCGTGCCTATAGTCCCAGCACTTTGGGAGGTCGAGGTGGGCAGATTACAAGGTCAGGAGATTGAGATCATCCTGGCCAACATGGTGAAACACCGTCTCTACTAAAAATACAAAAATTAGCTGGGCGTGGTGATGTGCGCCTACAGACCCAGCTACTCAGGAGGCTGAAGAAAGAGAATCGCTTGAACCTGAGGAGGTTGCGGTGAGCTGAGATCGCGCCACTGAACTCCAGCCTGGGTGACAGAGCAAGATTCCACAGGAAAAAAAAAAAAAAAAAGATGGATTAAGACAGCTGCCTGGGTCCTTAGCTTTGCTTCGCTTTTTATAAAACTATGTCCTGAAGCTGCTTTTTAATTTTTGAATCAGGATTTGGGGCCAAAGGCTTTGCTTAGGCAGCTTGGAAAATACTGACGTATGTTTGTTAAATAGCAAAAGCAAAACAAAAAACCCCACAAAGTTACATAGGGTAAGTGTCTAGACTCGTAATTTTATGTAACCAATGACAGTAAACAAACAAACAGTCAAATCTCGGAAAGCTTTATACGTTAAGGTGTTAAAATCCTTGGGGAAAGACATTTTTCAGTGACAAGAATGGAGGAAAAAGAAAATAACAGAATCATCTTATCAAAGCCCTCTTTGATACTAAAAGTCATATTCACAGTTTAATCAATAGAGTTTGGTATTGATTCTATACACATCCCCACCCAAATCTCGTCTTGTATTGTAAGCCCCAGGTGCTGAAGGAGAGACCTGGGGGAGGGGACTGGATCATGGGGGCAGTTTCCCCCACGTTGTTCTCATGATACTGAGTGAATTCTCACAAGATCTGATGGTTTATATTGTAAATGGTAGTTTTTTTGGCGCTCTCATATGCTCTAAGACACCTGCTTCCCCTTCTGCCATGAATGCAAGTTTCCTGAGGCCTCCCCAGCCCTGCTGAACTATGAGTCAGTTAAACCTCTTTCCTTTATAAATTACCCAGTCTCAGGCAGTTCTTCATAGCAGCGTGAAAACAAACTCATACAAGTTTATTCAATTTGAAGTCATGTTTTAGATTGCATTGCTTACATTATCAATATGATTAATATTAATATACATTCTGACTATCATTAATACAAATTCCTGGCTATTATTAAAAACTCAAAAATAACACAGGTTGACAAGGTGGCAGAAAAAAGGGAATCCTTATACACTGTTGGTGGAAGTGTACATTATTTCAACCACTGTGGAAGACAGGGTGGTGATTCCTCAAAGACCTAAAAACAGAACTACCATTTGACCCAGCAATCCCATTACTGGGTATTATTCATTGCAGCACTTTTCACAATAGCAAAAGCATGGAATCAACTTAAATGCCTATCAATGATAGACTGGTTAGAGAAAATGTGGTACATATACACCATGGAATACTACACAGCCATAAAAAAGAACGAGATCATGTCTTTGGCAGGAACACGGATGGAACGGGAGGCCATTATCCTTAGCAAACTAATAGAGAGAAAACAAATATCACATGTTCTCTCTTACAGATAGGAGCTAAATGATGAGAACTCATGGATGCATAAAGGGGAACAACATACATTGGAGCCTGTGGGAGGTGAGGGTGGGAGGAGGGGGAAGAGGGAAAGGAGCAGGAAAAGTAACTAATGGGTACTGGGCTTAGTATCTGGATAAGGAAATAATCTGTATAATAAATCCCCACAATACACATTTATCTATGAAACAAAACTGCACTTGTACCGTTGAACTTAAAATAAAAAAAAAAATAAAGGGTTAATCAATTCCCAATATGGATTTTATGATTGTATAAAACAATTGTGTAATGTTCATTACAAATACTATATTGTTTGAAATAAAAAAACAATCCTGTTTTAGATTACTCTTAATTATATTGATTACGTTCATACGATTAATATTAATATAAATTCCTGACATTTGTGATGCTGGCTAAACTAGAATTTAATACTGTAATAAAATCTGAGTAATATTTATTCTGACTTGGTGATCAAAGTGTTTATGTCCAGGCCCTCCTTAAGTCCAAACCAGCTTTATAATTTGGACAAGAGTCACAGTTCCAGAAATATATTTCTGATAAAATTGGACTTAATTTTTCTTCCAGAAAATGAATCTATTAGGTATCATCCTAAGTCTCTTCTAAAAGCAAAAATATATCATTTTATTCATACATATTTCTCACAATTACTTCTCTTAATGATCAATATAATTTTATGATAACTTAGCTTCTTAGTTTTACAGAAAGATGAATTTATTTTTCATAATTTTCTAATCATGATCTTCTACAGAGAAGTTGAAATGAAGCAGAAATTCCCCTCCTTTTAGGCCCCTGCAAATCCCCATGCATGAAGTAGTAAAGGAAAATCCCAAAGCTCTTTTAAGAAAAACTCCAGGTATCTAGCCAGCCCCAGGGTAGTCAATTAGCTTGTTAAGAAGGTAATCACCTAAAGCAATAGCCAAGGAACCTAAGGCCAGATGTGTGCTTTCTTATGGTAACTAAAGATCTAAAGATCACTTCTGGACATTGCCCTCTAACTGTCCTTCACAGGCTCAGACCCTGACTAAGGACCCCTCCCCCCCCCCCACCACACACACACTCGCACACCCACCCACCCCAGATTAGAGGGAAGTGAAGAGGGAACTTCAAGGATTGCCCTTTGTTCTAACTTTCTTCCTGAGGGCCTTGGAGACAGTCAGTCTTCCTAGCAAGTTAACATTTTTCTGCTAACGCCCAAAATTTTAAACAAATCTTCTCTTCATTAACCGACTGAAAATCACAAGATCTCTGAATCCATCTATGACCCATGATCCCTTGCAACAGGACATCTGCCCTTTTAAGCTTAAACTAATGTGTGGCCTCCATAGGTGGATTTATGATGTTGCCTGCTGCTTCTGCACCCCTGCCTTTAAAAATCCTTGCCTTCAGCCATCGGGGAGGCCAGGATTAGAGCAGCAGCTCCCTGGTCCCCTTGCTTAGTACTGTGAAATAAACGCCTTCCTTTACTGCACTGCCAAAACTTCCGTGTGAGCATCTGGCTTTCCTGTGTTGGGCAAGTTTACACCAGCTCAGTTCTCTACCAAGGTACACACATATATGTTATGGTAAATAAGTGTGTGCCAAGAAAAAACATCACACAGTACTGTATGCACTGCTGCAGCCCAGTCTTTCAATTATTTGGTTGATTCTTAACCTCACACTCCTCTTTCAACCACTCAGGAAAGACAAGTCACGTAACTGTAGTATCACAGAACTTTGTATCTGGCAGCTAATTTTGCTGGCCCCTCACTCACCCATCTCCAGCCAATGCTCCAGGTAGTCTAGATTTTATCCTAGGCTTAATATAAATTGATTAATAGAAGAGATTTTGCAATAAAATCACCAAAAAGAAAAGACTCTCTATGGAAATTAAAAGTCATCAAAAACTTGCTTCTCTTCCTACAAATGTATGTCTTTTAAATACGACAGGAGCCTTCCACTCTCAGACAATAAGATTTACTTGTTGATTTCACAATTAACACATATAATGAACAACTGTCATTCATTAAAAGATCACAGCACTAACCTCTGTGCATTATCTGGGAACACGCACACCATCATCTTCTAGTCTGTGCTGATTAATCTGTATTCTTTCATAGCTAGTCAAGCTTAGGACACCATCAATCATCTCTAATTTATAACAACCACACTTATGAAGATACAAACATTCTAATTAAGGTATTTGTCAATCAAATCCAATAGAATGGAAGAATGACTCAGCATTGGAAAACGGGACTGTCTCATTGATAAATCAAGGGAAGAAAAAATAACTCAGATGTCCCCAAAAGCATAAAATTTAAAACATACTCTGGATAAAAAACCTTCACAAGCTAGAAATATAGGAAATGTCTGTAACACAAGCATATCTTACCAGAACCCCAAAGCAAACATCGTACCTAATGTGGAATAGTGCCCGTGTCCAGCAAACATCCCACCTAATGTGGAAAGGTGCCCGTGTCCAGCAAACATCCCACCTAATGTGGAAAGGTGCCCGTGTCCAGCAAACATCCCACCTAATGTGGAATGACCCCCATGTCCAGCAAACATCCTACCTAAGGTGGAAAGGTGCCCATGTCCAGCAAACATCCGACCTAATGTGGAACAACCCCGGTGTCCAGGAAACATCCCACCTAAGGTGGAAAGGTGTCCATGTCCAGCAAACATCCCACCTCATGTGGAACAGCCCCTGTGTCCAGCTAACATCCCACCTAATGTGGAATGACTCCCATGTCCAGCAAACATCTCACCTAATGTAGAAAGGTGCCTGTGTCCAGCAAATATCCCACCTAATGTGGGACGGCACCTGTGTCCAGCAAACATCACCCCTAATGTGGAAAGGTGCTCATGTCCAGCAGACATCCCACTTAATGTGAAACGACGCCCATGTCCAGCAAACAGTGCACCTAATATGTAACAGCCCTCGTGTCCAGCAAATACCACACCCATTGTGGAACAGCCTCCATGTCCAGCAAACATCCCACCTAATGTGGAATGGTCCCTGTGTCCAGCAAACATCCCACCTAATGTGGAACGGTCCCTGTGTCCAGCGAACATCCCACCTAATGTAGAATGGCTCCCGTGTGCATTCTCAGAAAGTCGCTGTATGGAGCAGGCGTTCCTGCTCCCCCTAAATTCACATGCTGAAGCCCTAACCCTCAGTGGGATGGCATGAGGAGGTGTGGCCTTTGGGAAGTGATTCAGGTGGGATGAGGTCATGTGGGTGGAGAACCTAAGGCAGGATGAGCACCCCCGTAAAACCAGAAGAGCTCAGAGCTCCCTCTCTCCCCCATCAGACAAGCAAGAGCTCAGAGCTCCCTCTCTCCCCCATCAGACAAGCCAGAGCCCAGAGCTCCCTCTCTCCCCCATCAGACAAGCATGGGCCCAGAGCTCCCTCTCTCCCCCATCAGACAAGCAAGAGCCCAGAGCTCCTCTCCCCACCATTAGACAAGAAGAGCCCAGAGCTCCCTCTCTCCCCGGAGTGAGCACAGAGTGAGAAGGCGCCTCCTGCAAGCCGGGGAAGAGGTTCCCAGCAGACGCCTGCCGGCCCCTGGATCTGGAACTCGTGGCCTGCAGCACTGTGAGAAGTGAAGTTGCTGTTTGTAGCCGTCCATCTATGGCAGTGTGTTACAGCATCCCAGGAATTCAGTCACTCATTTTTCCTGAACACAGGACATGCCCAGCACCCATGATCCAAGGGGCTGGAGACCCAGGAAAAGCAGCTGAAAGATTCCAGAAAACCCATGAAGGTTGGATTACTGCTTTTATCCTGTTATAAAATGAGTGCATTTTATATTTCCAAAAGAATTCAAAAATAAACATTTTTTTCTCAAAATTAAGGAAAATACTTCTCATCCTTCTAAGGAAAGCTGAGTGGCATGGGGAAATGTGTGGGGCATAAGTTGTGCTCTGGGGAACAGCAGGGACACAGCCAGGACCCAGCCCTCAGAGCCTTCACGGCAGTGCTGTACAGGGAGGGCTGCCCCTTCCTCTCATCAGGGAGGTGCTGTGCCACACTCCCATTCCCCCCAAAGATGACTGCACCAAATGTCAGGCCTCTAGTGCGGCCTGTCTTGGGACACCCTGCTTGGGAGGAAGATGCTGTTTGCCGTGGTTATGGAGATGCTGGTGTGCAGCCTCTGGTCCCTGCGTGCTTTACAGCCTCCTGGTAAACACCCACGGGGGTCTCCTTGTCGCCTGGGATTAGGTACAGTTGTGCTTCAGAAACTGCAGCATCTGCTTTTATCTAATGGGCACCTGAGTCAGCTAAGTGATCCTCTGTCCCCATGTTTTTTTAGGCTACCCAGACACAAGTCTAAATTCCTGGCTTATCTCAAGCACATGGCAGCTCAGGCTGACAGGTCCCTTCTGCTCCTGGTTTATCTTGTAGATATTGTTCTACTTTGAATGTCTGTTGTCATATCTGTGAGTTGCCTTTTATTACTTTTTTGAACAACAAATGAGAAAAAAATAAATACATCTATACAATCATATCTATATCAATAAAACAGAACATTACATTTTCCATCAATCCAAACATCTCCTTCTCCAAATAACACCTTTTAAATCTAGGGAGGCTGGAGTGCATTTATCGATAACACACATCACTCACAGCTGATTATTAAAGGTCCACTCTGCTTCAACACCACTCCTGGGGTCATCTCATTTAACTGAGTGCAGCACTACACATGAGCTACACACCCAGGATCCCCCAGCTATGATTAGAATGAGAGCCTGGTGGTGTGCCTGTCATTACTCACTTTACAGATGTGGACCTGGGGGTCTAAAGTTTACAGATGTGGACCTGGGGGGGGTCCAAGGTTTACAGACGTGGACCTGGGGGTCCGGGGTTTACAGACATGGACCTGGGGGTCCAAGGTTTACAGATGTGGACCTGGGGGTCTGAGCTTTACAGATGTGGACCTGGGGGTCCGGGGTTTACAGATGTGGACCTGGGGGTCCGGGGTTTACAGATGTGGACCTAGGGGTCCAAGGTTTACAGACGCTGACCTGGGATTCCAAGCTTTACAGACGTGGACCTAGGGGTCTGGTGTTTACAGACGTGGACCTGGGGGTCTGGTGTTTACAGATGTGGACCTGGGGGTCTGGGTTTTACAAATGTGGACCTGGGGGTCCAAGGTTTACAGATATGAACCTGGGGGTCTGGGGTTTACAAATGTGGACCTGGGGTCCGGTGTTTACAGACGTGGACCTGGGGGTCCAAGGCTTATAGACGTGGACCTGGGGATCCACGGTCCACAGTTGCTGACTTCGGAGTCAGTACTCCTGGCCGTGAATCCAGGCTGCTTCTCAGGGCCTCTGTCACAAAAACCTTTTCTTTCCTATCCTAAAACGCAGGATTCCTGTTAACACGTGAAAAGGTGCAATGTGGGAGGCACAGCATATGCCAGCACCAACTCTACCTGTCTCCTCAGTTACAGAGATTTAAGAAAACTAAGTAAAAGTGAAACCAAAACTAAGTAAAAGTTCCCAAGAAACTACGGGAACAAGGCAAACTCAAGCTTCCTGCAAGGCTCCTGGGAGCCACTGCCCCTCTCGAAATCATAGCCATGTCTCCCCACCCCTGTATTTTATGAAACTTCATTAGGATTACAGTTGCAAATGTTAGTGATGAGACTTGCTTCCATTCCGGAAGGGTATAAAATCACCTTTTAAAATCTTTACCTCTTTAAGTAAAATTTAAAATGTGATTCCAATGTCCAAGTCTGTACACAAAAGCAAGAGAAAACCATGACGTGGAATTGAGTTCCTGTTGATCTCTTGTTCCTGAAAACATGTTACTATGAGTAGGCAAAGAATTGTAAGTTCCCCTGGGAAGTGTCAACTTGCCAGTGGCCTCAGAGACACATGCAGGCCACGTGCCCCACGCGCGTCTGATGCTTCCAACCAGGTTAACTCACGCCGTGCCTTCAGGGTTTATTTCCAGTACCGATTGGCCAAAAACTAGTAAAGACTAGACTTCCAACACTTTACAATCAGCTTTCAATCTCTTATCAGAGACTGATTTGGCACATTGGGTATTTTGGAACCTTCAGAAAAGTCATTAAATTCTAGAGTTTCAGTATTTCTGACACATGCTCCTAGGTATGTAAAATATAAAGTAGCTAAATCAATGTCATGTCTCTTAATCCCAGGCATAGGTTCTGAGAAACATGTTGTCGGCCAACCTGGTCATGGTACGAACATCAGTGTGTCACACAAACCCGCTGGCACAGCCTCCGCACACCCAGGCTGTGTGGTGCGGCTTGCTGCTCCCGGCTACACACGCGCACATCACGTGACCTGCTCAATCCTGCCGGCAGCTGGAACACAGTGGGGAGTGTGTGCATCAAGCCCAGCTAAACTTAGAAAAGGAGCAGTAATAACACGGTATTATCACCCCATGAGACCACTGTCCCCGTGTGGGTCCTCACTGAACAAAACACTGTGATACGCACATGGCCGTATCCAAATGTGGGGCTACTCTTTTCTAGAAAGGCAAACATAAACATAAAAAGCCCGGTTTATTTTGTTTTACTTTTAAATTGGGAGAATGAGAATCTATTTTAGAACATTTTGCGTGGTTGAATCATTATTTGAAAGATCCAGAATAGGAAAGCGCATCTTTAGACTCTTAGTTCAGAGTCTAAACCGAGCCCTGAATGACTAATCCACTTAACCATGATGAGGCCGCAGCAAAACATCCCTCCCTTTCTGCTTCACAGTCAGTCAGGGCGGGACGGCACCGTCAACCGCTCTCCTGTTGGCCTTCGCACTTTGCTGAAAGCTGCGGTCCCTGAGGCTTTTTATGAACACCAGAACAATCTCCTCTCCCCCCTCAGAGGTTCTGCACTTGGACAGGGATAGGAGGGGCCTCGGGGTGCCCCCAGGGTGTCCCCTCCCCTCACTGCTCTAAGGCTGAGGGATGAGGCCACTTCAGGCATGCCCATCAGATGTGAGAGGGTCAACTGAGGGGCCTGAAGGCCACTGCCCAAAATGATTAGCCTGGGAGACATGGCACCCTCCAGGGAAAAGCAGCATGAAGCTCTAACGTGGTCAGAAAGGGGCCTTCACACCCACATGCAGGGCCACCAGACCCGGGGCCCCTGGCTCTGAGCCCATCCCTTCCCTCATCCCTCACACTGGCCAGAGCGCTCAGGAAAAAATGGGATGCACCCGGCCTGGGGTCACCCTGCTGAGCCCAGTCACCAAGCATCTTCCTCAAAGTGTGGCCACAGCAACTCTGCAAGAGGCAGCTCCAGGAGCATGAGTAGAAGGTCCGTTTAAGAGCCAGGCTGGGGACAGAGCTGGGGATTCCCCATGAGGCCAGCACATGTGGGGGCCCTGTCTCAGGAGGAGCTGCCTAGAAGACAGGCCTGTTCCCCTGGGGACCCTCCAGCAAGGCTCCTCACCTGCACGACGATGGGCGGTGCCTTCCAGAGCCCGTGGGAGCCTCCAGAGCCCGTGGGAGCCTCCAGAGCCCGTGGGAGCCTCTAGAGACCGTGGAGCCTCCAGAGCCACATTCTGTCTCCTGGACCCCTCAAAAGTCTCTGCACATCTTTCCTTCCAGAGACAACAAATGTTCTTTCCAAAAGACATTCTGACTAACCTGACCCAGAGACCCTCACAGAAAGCCCTCTGCAGCACAGCACTGACCCCGGCGGAAGGCAAAGCCTCTGAACCTGCCACTGGACCTCCCAGGCTGACCTCTGCCATGCACAGCACGAAGAAAGACCTCTGTCCCTCACCTTCCCCGCAACCCTCCTCACCTCTCTATGTGTCTCTTTTCCTCTCTGTCCTGCTTCTGGCTACATGAAAATACAGTTTTATACATGCAGGAAGCCTTCAAAGACCTACATATTTTTAAAAAATCAACTTATTTTTGAGAAAAAAGGGCAGAGGGCTGTGAAATCCATGGCCCTGTCAGGCCTCGCAGGCGGAGCGAGCCACGTATCTGCATAAATGCAGGACGCATGGCACCAGCAGCTCATGTACCCACCAACAGTGTCCATCAGGCACCGGCATTTGAGTCACTGATTTCCTTCTTGTTTGCAGACATGTGGAATAATACCATGGCAGGGGATACCTAAACAGTTTAGCAAGTTACCGACTTCCAGAGCCAGAAGCGTCCACAGCAATGAGCACGTTATTTACAGAGAAGGGAGGACCGGGCGCCAGGGATTCTCTATGCCAATGCCCAGCCCACGCCCGCGGAGTCCCATGTCAGCCCCGCAGTCCTCCCCGAGTTTCTGCCCCCCTGCACCTCCGCCTCCCCGCCGCCCTATTGCCTCAGCCCCACTAACTCCAGGCTTCAGAGCCTAACTGTAGGACAGCCTTCCTGCCTCTGCAGTGTCTTGCTTTCAAATTCCCAACACCAGTTTCAGTAAGTTATATACAAGACAATGTAAAACCCTGCACGTCTGAAATATACAAACATCAAAGAGCATTAGTGAGAAAACATCCATTTGTGATGGGTATCTGTATGCTATTTATCTCATAAAACATAAAAACATACATTACCTGGCTTTCATAATGTTAGATTTGAATCTGACTAGATAGCAAGAAGAAATAGCCCCTATTTTTAAGAGTTGAGTTGGTTTCATTTGCATGATATATAATCTAAGTGGTTATATGGAATTCAAACACAATCTAGAAATATTTTTTATAAATACAGTACCTACAATTGGTTGAAAACAAGTTTCATGCTATCATAGGAAATTCCATTTCAGGTAATGAAAGAAACTCATTTTTTCCATAAAAAACATCTGATGGAGAGCTGAGTATTTGTCTGGGATGCAGTAGAATTTTAATTGCAAAACTCTAACCATAACCTTCTGCAGGCTCCAAGTTCCATCTGAGAATGACGATTAAATACCTTTCCTCCTCAGACTGTGCATGGAAAGCTGGGCCACTGAAGTGAGCTATATTTATGCCACTGTGGCTGTGCTAATGATTTCCTATATTTCTGTTTTTATTACTCATCATATATGCTTTTCTGTTTGTTTCCTACCATTCATGATGTCTACTTGCAAACTGAATATTCTCACCATGCTATAATCCAGCTGTGTTCCTGCACTAAGCTGCTTAAGAAACCTGAGCAGCTGAAAACAGGAAACCTGCATTTTAGCTCATCTGTGTTATTGATCTTAAGCAAACGTGTGATTTTTATGATCTTTTGAAATACAGCTAGTAACCACCGGTATCATTGGTATCATCTGAAATGCCACACACAGCCCCCATGCGGTGTTTTCCAGGTTTTAGACCAAACATCTGACACTGTAATGGTTTTTCCATTTAGAATCTCCAAAGCTAACAGGCATCTTCCATGATATGTGTGCTTAGAAAATAGTATGAGGAACCTCCTTGTTTACTGGAAAACACTGGATTTGGACTCACTAGGTCCTGCTATCTCATTCTGACCAGGAGGAGGCTTTACCTACTAAGTCTCAGGCGTTACTGAAGTAAATTTAAACATTATCACCCACCTCATGGGGACCTGATAAGTGAAACATAAAAGAACAACCATGTGAGCTTATAGTAATAAAAAGCATTACTCATGATTCTTTGCTTTACATTTCAGAATGCAAAAGCCATTAGTAACTAAAATTTCTATAAAAGTTGATTAATGGAGATGCCTTTTGGTTCATAATTCACAAAACAGTCAAAGGTAATCATTCAAAACTTCTGAGCTGAAAGTTATTCTCTGACCTGTGACATAGTTTAGACAGAAAGGTTTATATAGTTTTATTCAAATACATCTGAATATTTAGTGCCCCCAACCGAATTTGTATAAAAGATTTGAAGGCACAGAATTATGCTGGGTTTAACTGGATCTCCTGATCAGCCTCCACCTGGTGGACCAGTTTGTTTAAGAGATTTGAAGGCACAGCATTACACTGGATTTAGCTGTATCCCCTGATCAGCCTCCATCTGGCAGACCTAAGCCAAAGCTCCCAGTTTTGCAATGTTCTTAAGAGCTGGTATCACACTCTTCCCAGAGCTCCCACGGTTCCATTTAGAGTCCACAAATCTTCATCAAATACAAGGGGAACTACCACTGGTCAGAGGACATGAGAGAAATGCTATTTTCAAGACTGAATCAAATTTAAAAAGACAGCAACCAGAAAAAAATTAAAAAGAGGAAGGGTGGGAGGAAATGAGAGAGAAGGACAGAGAAAAAAGGAAGGAGGGAGGAAGCAAGGGAGTATAGCTTCTACTTTATCAACTAAAAAGCTCTTCGAAGAGCAGTATCAGTAAAAACCAATATGTATTTTTGAGAGACATACACATAGTAAGCAGGAAAAATACACATAAATATATTCACCAAAGGGAAACAAGTTTACTATGACAAAACCATTTAGGATAAAAAAAGGATTTTCTTAATTGCAATTCAACGTATGTGGGATCCAAATGTGATTCTTCTATATGTTCTTCTCAGGTCTGGGTGGCAGTAACAGAGAGCTCCCAGTCATGCTCCTCAGCTGCACATTTAAACAGCCCATTGTTGAAGATGAGTCCATCCTGGGGAAAGCCATTTAGAATCTCATGTTTCGCCAATGACTCAAAGGTTCTTTCAGCCCTGGTCAGAGAATCTAACTTGTAAAACTTGTGCGTTTCATGAAAACTCTATCTTTATGGACAGAAAGGGAAAAACAGGATTGCCCAATGACGTCCCATTTCATTATTCTATGAAACGAGAGTCTGCTGTGGAACTGAACGATCCCTTAAGTCATAAACAAGGCCAGAACCTGATGCTAATGGTGGTAACACCACTCCACATCTGGCACAAAGGTCGTCTAAGGGAGTGGTCTCTGGCTCAATGGGTTGGGGCAATACCATGAGAAAGAAGCACTCAAACCTTAAGAGGGTCTGCCTCCCATTAAGCAAAATTCTGAGAAAATGGCCAAAATAAGATAGATCTTCATGGATTCTAAAGGAACAAGGATGGAAGGTTGTCAGTTCTGAAGGGACAAGGATGTATTGCTATGAATTCTGAAAGAATGAGAATGAGAGGTCACAGGTTCTGAAGGAATGAGGATGAGAGGTCACTGGTTCTGAAGGAGGAATGCCACGAGTTCTGAAGGAACAAGGATGAGAGGCCACGGGTTCTGAAGGAACGAGGATGAGAGGCCACGGGTTCTGAAGGAACGAGGATGAGAGGCCACGGGTTCTGAAGGAACGAG
>NW_016107594.1:4479255-4542478 GCF_001604975.1 Cebus imitator
ATGAGGATGAGAGGTCACGGGTTCTGAGGGGACAAGAATAGGAGTTCAAGGGTTCTAAAGGGACAAGGATGGGTGGTCATGAATTCTGAAGGGTCTAGGATGGGTGACTATGGGCTCAGAAAACATGAGGAGGAGTGGTTGTGGGTTCTGAAGGGATAGTGATGGGTTGTCAGGAGTTCTACAGACATGAGATGGGTGGTCATGCATTCTGAAGAGATGGGGATGGATGCTCAGGGATTCTGAAGGAATTAGGATGGGTGGTCATGGGTACTGAAGGGATGAGGATGGGTGTTCAGGGATTCTAAAGGGATAAGGATGGGAGGTCCTGGGTTCTAACGGGATGAGGATGTGTGGTCATGGGTACCGAAGGGATGGGGATGGGTGCTCAGGAATTCTAAAGGGATAAGGATGGGGGGTCCTGGGTTCTAATGGGGTGAGGATGGGTGGTCACAGGTACTGAAGGGATGGGGATGGGTGCTCAGGGGTTCTGAAGGAATTAGGATGAGTGGTCATGGTAGTGAAGGGAAGAGGATGGGTGCTCAAGGATTCTAAAGGGATAAGGATGGGGGGTCCTGGGTTCTAATGGGGTGAGGATGGGTGGTCATGGGTTATGAGGGAACAAGGATGGGTAGCTGTGGGTTCTGAAGGTAGTAGAAAGGTGGTTATGGTTTCTGAAGGGTCTAGAATGTGCAGCCGTGGGTTCTTAAGATACTAGCACAGGTGTCGTGTATCTGAAGGACGGGGGCTGGTGTGCATACATTTTGAAGGGGTGTCCCTTCATGCTGTTCTCATTCAGAAGCATGTTGGCTGGAATGAAGATGCCTAATGAGTGTGGTCTGAGCTTCTCAGGCCTTGACCCTGACCTCTCTTTGACCCCTCATGTCTGGGTGTGAGCCACAGAGGCAGCTGCATGGCGGGTGGCCCTCTTACTTGTGAAGGGTGGCTAAGCTCATGTCCTGCTCCCATAAAGGAAGGGGCTGGACCCCTAGCCTAACTCTCAGCAGGGTATGTACACAGACCCAGCTGTGGTGAAGTGTGACTGGCAGACTGTTGAATTTCCAACCTAGCCAAGATGTAGTTGGGATTTTCCTGCCTTTGTTAAAAGTTGTCACCTGACACAGTTTTGCTAGCAGATTCATTTTTCAGCTCCACCCTAAAAGTGCTGAGCCTCACCTTTCATCTTAGCCATTCCCACAGCAACCTTCCAGGAAGGGTCTACCCAACTACAAGGAAACCTTCATAGTGAGCAGTCCCTAACATAGAATAAGCTGGGTGCTAGACCCCATTCACTGTATTTTATTTAAAATCATGGTGCCAACCACCCTCCTAAGTCAAGGTAGGGTCCAGTGTGACTCTTCCAGCTTGTACCAACTCAAGAGGCAGCTGTGGTCTGACTTCAAGGTGAAATTCCCCATTGGTTATAAAAAGCTTGACAGTGCCTGGGGGGACTGAAATTCAAAGTTGAGTGGCAAAGCCTCTCACACATGCTACCACCTGAAGCTCAGCTGGTCACGAGAGGAAACAGCCTGTGTGTGCTGTGATGAGACCAGCTCCGGGCACGGCACCCAGGACCCTCAGGCTGCTCAACATGTCTCAGCGACGGCCTCTGCTACCCCAGCTGCTGAACTGCGAGAAGTAACGGGCTTTCTGCCGATTTATGAACTGATGGGTACACGAGTTAAGCAATATTCTTGATGTCATAGAATAAAACCGGCACTCATTTGACACACCTCAGTAGGGGCACAGCCAGCCTCCCTTCTAAGAGCATGGGGAGGCAAATGGAGCTCCTTTCTAGTTCAACACCCTGGATACTAAAATATTTTGCAGATGAATTAACAAGCTTACATTCTATCAGAGGCTGTGGTCTGAAATAAAAGTAGTCCTACAAAAGATTTGAAACCTACTTAAAATATACGTCCTGTTCTGCAAATTGAATGCCTCAAGTGCTGGAAGGACATGGCACTTATGCCATCTCAGTATGAAACAATATGGGCCAAAATGATTCCTATTTTTTCAAATCAGTACTCAACTGGAAAAAATCACTTATCTTTTGAAAATAGAATCAGGTATAAAGTGGTAGGAAAACAACAGTAAAGTTGTCTATTAAGTACTTATATTAAGTAATTACACGGTCACTTGAATGGTTCTCCAAGGTTATGCTTAAATAAAATGATGACTGAATGTCACCCGGTAAACTATTCTATATAAGTGTAACTCTATGCCTCACAAAATAACACTGGCCTATACCCATAAATTTAAATTTAACTGTAGGTGTTGGTGTCATTTCAAGGAAAGAAATTATTTTCAAAAATTTTATCATTCCAGGAAGTAGAGGCATGATGAACTCACTCAAGGATGTTTTCCATCATCTAATTTAGTTCAGATTCAAAGAGGGTCCCACTGCATGGTAGATGTATATTTATCTCCGAGTTCTTTCAGTCCTCAGAGCAGAGTCTCGTGATCTTGAAGGTTGCTCTAAACACTGATAAAGCGCCCTCAGTACAGGGGCTGTCTGCAGTTCCTCGTCAACTTCTGTCTAGGAGGCAGAATTTCATTTCGACTGATTAAAAACCAAGAAGCAGCAGCAGCCCCATTCGTTTCCATTTGCACAGTTTAGCTTCTTTTCCTGATGCTTCTTTTGGATTATAATGAAGACATTTGTCCCAGTGCAGAAGTTTTGCCTTGAAAATAAATTAGGCTTTTCTTGGCAGCCAAAATGAACACTTTCCTCCAGGAGGGCTTTCACGGTCCTCAGATAGTCACGTAAGGAACTGAACAGACGACAATGTTAATGCAGCTTCGAAAGCCTCTACCCCATTCTCAGTTTCTGCTTGCACACTGAGGGGTCAAGAGCTGCAGTTGCTGCAATCAGCACCGAGTGAAGCTGAAGAAGTTCCCCCAAGCTCATAGCCTACTTACGTAAGGGACTTCAGAGTCTCCAGACACGGCCTACTTAAAGTGTAATGAATGCATTTTAGAAAAAGCCATTAAAGCACTTTTGGAACTGCAGTGAATTTCCCCACTCTGCCCCACTCCTCTGTCAACTGACATGCAATGCTTTTGGGAGTGGAGGTACAGCATTCAGGTCAAAACCACTTAAGACCAAATGAATCCATACAACTTTGGAAACTTTATCAAGATTAACAAATTTGCTTCACAATTTCATTGCAGCTATTCCATCTGGAAAAGAGCATGTACTCATTAACTTTTATTTTAAAATGCTTTTCCATGTCTGAATTGTTGATACTTGTGTCTGCTTTTCTTAAAAAGAAGAAAAAAAAACCAAACCACCTTTCAAAAGTCTAACTGTGGGAAAGTGCTGCCTGCTATGGAATGGGGAGGCTCTGAGCCCAAGTGAGTGTCAAGAATGTGCAGGTGACCCTGTGTGCCCACTCCTTTGCGGATCCCCCAAGAGTGTCAAGAAGGCGCAGGTGACTCTGTGGGTCCGCCCTCTGCATGGAGGACCTGTGTGCCAACCCTCTTGGGGGATTACCTGTGAGTGTCAAGAATGAGTAGGTGACCCCATGGGCCTGCCATCTGCACAGGGGACCCCATGGGCCCACCCTCTTGAGGGAATCCCCCTGGGGGTGTCTTACAAACAGGCCGCACCTGACGAACACCCACCTCTCTCTCCTCTCTACTGCCTTCCCCTCACTCCAGCAACCACAGGGCAGGAAGGACAAGGCTGTCTCGGTTCAAGCGTGACCTATGTAGCCTCTACCCAACCCCCAGTCCTGGTTCCTATGTATCTTCCCAAATTTCTCTCTGAATCTTAAACTTGATAACCCATAATCCACTGAACATTTCCAACCTTTGGCTTCAACCTCTTGGTTCAAAGAAGACCACGTGTCGTCACCGCACCCCCAGCGTGGCACAAGCATGGCATCCCCAGCGTGGCATCCTCAGTGTGGCACCTCTGAGGGGTGGGATGTGTCTGCACACCTGCTCAGGGCTATGCTGTCAGCCTCAGAGTGGGAACAGCCCTGCAGCACCCACTCACCTCAAGAAGACAGGTCAAAGAGGGGTTGGGTTTTCCAAAACCTCTTCTTGATGCTGGCTCCCAAGGAGGCAAAATGTCTGTAGCAAATTTTAAAAACCCATAAAGCTTGGGGATCCTGCAGAGAAGCCTGGGGTTCATCTGAGGACTGCACATCGGATTTATTTTTCAGCTTTCTTTTGGCAGAAGCGATCCTGGGATCTCCCTTCTGCAGAGGAAGCCAGTAGCTGTTGGCTGCTGATGAGGTTTTGCTTTGGTTTCTGTCTTCCCATCAACTGTGTTCAAACTCAGAGTCAACTAATTTTTATTCAGTTCTTCATGTTCCAGATACAGTACTGGATATTTTCTTTTCTTTACTTTCTCTTTTTTGAGGCAGGGTTTTGCCCTGTCACCTAGGCTGGAGTGCAGTGGCACAATCATACCTCACTGCAGCCTTGACCTCCTAAACTCAGGCAGTCCTTCCACCTCAGCCTCCCGAGTTAGCTGGGACTACAGGCATCCCACCACGCGTGGCTAATTGTTTTTATTTTTTGTAGAGATGGGATTTCATCATGTTATCCAGCCTAGTCTCAAACACCTGGGTTTAAGCAGTTCACTCACATTGACCTCCCTAAGTACAGGGATTACAACTACTTGATATTTTCAGATATATCATCTGCCCCGTTCTCAATGTGAGGTGAATATTGTCACCCCCACTTTACAGATAAAGAAATTGAAGAAATAAGAAAATCCGTAATGCTGTCTATGAGGTTACTTAGCACTGAATTGGAGAATTTAAACCCAAACCCACGTTTTCTGACCCCAAGTCTTCCAGGCATGAACCCCTCACTCTTTCTCCAGGCTGCTGCTGAGATATGGCTGGTGCTTTGGGGGGCATCATGGTCAGTCATGCTTAATCATTTGCAATGCAGAAAACCCAAAAGCATGTAGGGGCCCAGATGGACCAGGACGGTCCACTCCCTTCTCACATGGGGAGGCCGGTGTGGGTGTCCTAGCTGGCATTTGCACACCCCATGGAGGTGGGAAACCCCATCAAGGCCGAGCTCTCCAAAACCACAGAGCCCCACCAGGCCCACACCTCCAGCTTTCCAAGAACCCCTGGAAAGTCCTCCATGTGACTGTAATTGGGCACATCTGACAGAGTGAATGGCTGTCCACCATGCTGTCCACTGGGATTGTTCCTACACAGATGCCAGTGAGTGATGCTCTCATGTCTTCTAGAAGATTCCAGATCCATTATGTCTCATCACTGAGCAAAGGAAAACAACATTCCAAATACCTAACACGGTCCTCTGTGTGTGGCAGACATAAATGCCAGACTAGAAGAAGAGCCCAAGTGAGATCATCACAACAAATTTAAAAGTTGTCATTTCATGTCTTAAAATGAGTGTGGCTGACCACTGATCTGAATTCTCATGCCAAAAGCACCAGCTGTAATTCTACACAGCAGTGGTCTCAGTTCTGGGGATTCTTGGCAGCACAGACACTTCACAGCTGCACCCCTATCCTCTTGTTTGGATTTTACCATTGCATGCAAGAAAAATCCCTAAAAACGCCACTGTATTTAGATCATTTAAATTTCTACAGCATCTATGGTATGGCAGGCACTGTCACAAGTAGTTATTACTACTTCAATTTTCAGATGAGAAAATTATTCCCCCTGATTAAGAAACATGCCTGGTAAAGAGTTAAATTCAACAAGAATGCCTAACTACTCTAAATATATATGCACCCAGCACAGGAGCACCTGACTTGATAAAGCAGATCTTAGAGACCTTCAAGGAGACGTAGACTTCCACACAATAATAGGAGACTTCAACATTCCACTGACAGTGTTAGATCATTGAGACAGAAAACTGACAAAGATATTCAGGACTTGAACTCAACATTGGACCACACGGATGTGATAGACCTCTATAGAACTCTCCAAACCAAAACAACAGAACATATATTCTTCTTATCGCCACATGATACACACTCTAAAATCGACCACATAATTGGACACAGTCTTCAGCAAAAGCAAAAGAACCAAAATCATACCAAATACAATCTTGGACCATAGCACAAAAAAAATAAAGTCCAGACTCAGAAAATCAGTGAAAACCATGCAATTACATGGAAATTGCACAACACTCTCCTGAATGACTCTAGGTAAATAATGAAATTAAGGCAGAAATCAAGAAGTTCTTTGAAACTAACAAGAACAAAAATACAACATACCAGAATCCCTGGGTCACAGCTAAGGCAGTGTTAAAAGGAAAATTCATAGCACTAAATGCCACATTGAAAAGTTAGAAAGATCTCAAATTAACAACCTAACATCACAATAAAAAGAATTGGAGAAGCAAGAACAAATCAGCCACAAAGCTGGCAGAAAACAAGAAATAACCAAAATCAGAGGTGAAGAAAATACAGACACAAAAAACCATTCAAAAGATCAATGAATGTAGTTGTTGTTGTTGTTTAAAAGAAGATAGGCTGCTAGCTAGGCTAATAAAGAAGAAAAAAGAGGAGGCTCAAATAAATAAAATCAGAAATGACAAAGAGAATGTTACGACTGCCCTCACAGAAATAAAAATAGCTCTCAAAAAACTACTATGAACACCTCTATGCACACAACATAGAAAACCCAGAAGAGATGGATAAATTCCTGGACACATATACCCTCCCAAGATTGAACCAGGAATAAATTGATTCCCTGAACAGACCAATAACAAGCTCTGAAACTGAATCAGTAATGAGTACCTTACCAACCAAAAAAGCCCAGGACAGATGCATTCACAGCTGAATTCTACCAAATGTACAATATAAAGAAGAGCTGGTACTATTTATGCTGAAACTATTCAAAAAAAATTGAAAAGGAGGTGCCCCTCTCCAACTCATTCTATGAGGCCAGCATTATCCTGATACCAAAACCTGGCAGACACAACAACAACACAATAGAAAACTTCAGGCCAATATCCTTGATGAACATTGATGAAAAAATCCTTGGCAAAATTCTTGCAAACCAAAACCAGCAGCACATCAAAAAGCTAATCCACCACAATCAAGTAGGCTTCATCTCCTGGATGCAAGGTTGGTTCGACATACACAAATCAGTAAATTTGATTCATCACACAAACAGAACTAAAGACAAAAACCATATGATTGTCTCAATAGATGCAGAAAAGGTTTTTAACAAAATTCAAAACCTCTTCACGTCAAAAATTCTCAATATACTAGGTAGTGAAGGAAGATACCTCAAAATAATAAGAGCCACCTATGGGCACACCCACAGCCAGCATCATACTGAATGGGTAAAAGCTGGGAGCATTCCCTTTGAAAACTAGCACAAGACCAGGATGCCATCTCTCACTAGTTCTAGTCAACATAGTATTGGAGTTCTAGCCAGGGCGATCAGGCAACAGAAAAATAAAGGGCATCCAAGTAGTAAGAGAGGAAGTCAAAGTACCCCTGTTTGTAGATGATATGCTAGAAAACCCCAGTCTTGGCCCAAAAGCTCCCAAAAGCTCCCTCAGCTGATAAACAACTTCATCAGAGTTACAGGATACAAAACCAATGTAAAAAATCACTAGCATTCCTACACACCAACAACAGCCAAGCTGAGAGCTAAATCAGGAAGGTAATTCCATTCACAGCTGCCGCAAAAAGAATAAAACACCTAGAAATACAGCTAACAAGGGAGGAAAAGATCTTTACAACTAGAATTAGAAAATGCTCCTCAAAGAAATCTGAGAACACACAAACAAATAGAAAAATATCCCATGGTCACGGATAGGAAGAATCAATATCATTAAAATGGCCATACTACCCAAAGCAATTTATAGATTCAATGCTATTCCTACAATGACATTCTTTACAGAACTAGAAAAAACTATTGTAAAATTCTTATAGAACCAAACAAGAGCCCAAATATCTAAGCCATCATAAGCAAAAAGAACAAAGCTGGGGCATCATACTATCCAACTTTGAACTATACTGCAGGGCTACAGTAACTGAAACAGCATGACATTGGCACAAAAACAGACACATAGACCAATGGAACAGAATACACAGCCTATAAATAAGGTTGCATACCTTCAACCATCTGATCTTAGACAAAGCTGATAAAAATAAGCAGTGGGGAAAGGTTTCCCTGTTTAATAAATGGTGTTGGGATAACTGACTAGCCATGTGCAGAAAGCAGAAACTGGATTCCTTCCTGACACCTTACACTAAAATTAACTCCAGATGGATTAAAGACTTAATTGTAAAACCCAAAATTATAAATACCCTGGAAGACAACCTAAGCAATATTATCCTGGACATAGAAATGAGCAAATATTTCATGATTCATGCAATTTCTGCAACAGAAGGAGAAATTGACAAATGGGATCCAATTAAACTTAAGAACTTCTACACAGCAAAAGAAACTATCATCAGAGTGAACAGAAAACCTACAGAATGGGAGAAAGTATCTACACTATACATCTGACAAAGGTCTCATACCCAGCATCTATAAGGAACTTAAATTCACAAGAGAAAAACAACCCCATTAAAAAGTGGGCAAAGGACACACACTCTACAAAAGACATACATGTGGCCAACAAGCATATGAGAAAAGCTAAATATCACTTACCAATAAAGAAATGCAAAGCAAAACCACAATGAGACACCATCTGACACCAGTCAGAGCGGCTATTACCAAAAAGTCAAAAGATAACAGATGCCAGTGAGTTTATGGAGAACAAGGAACGCATATACACTGCTGGTAGGAGCATAAAGTAGTTCAACCCCTGTGGAAAGCAGCGTGATGATTCCTTAAAGCGTTAGAGCTCCCATTTTAAACAGGAATCCCATTACCAGGTATATATCCAGGGGAGCAGGAACCATTCTGCCATAAAGACACATGCACGTGAATGTTCACTGCTGCACTATTCACAAAAGCAATGACATGGAATCAGCCTAAATGCCGATCAATGGCAGACTGGAGCATGTGGTAGATCTACACCATGGAATGCTAAACAGCCGCAAAAGCATAAGACCCACGTCCTATGCAGGAACATGAATGGGGCTGAACATTATCTTTAGCAAACTAACACAGCAAGAGAAAAATAAATACCGCATGTTCTCACAAGTGGGAGCTAAATGATGAGAACTCT
This sequence comes from Cebus imitator, assembly GCF_001604975.1. NCBI lineage: Eukaryota > Metazoa > Chordata > Mammalia > Primates > Cebidae > Cebus > Cebus imitator. Next base: position 4,488,394 of record NW_016107594.1, read on the forward strand.
TGGACACACAGAGGGGAGCAATACACACTGGGGCCTCTCTGAGGGTGGAGTGTGGGAGGAGGGAGAGTATCAGGAAACTTAACTACTGAGTACTGGGCTTAACTAAACCTGGGAAATGAAATAATTGGTACAACAAATTCCCATGACATGAGTTAACCTATGTAAGAAACCTACACATGTACCCCTGGAACCAAAAATAAAAGTTAAAAAAGAAACACGCCCAAGGTCATACAGAAAATGGGGACTGGAATCTGAACTGAGGGAGTCGAGCCCCCAAATCCACACCCTTCACCACACACTGTGCAGGGTCTTCGGAGAGCTGAGGAAAGACCATTGCTGTCATGGCTCTGGGAGAGCCAATGGGACGCTGGACAAGTCGGATACGAAGCCACAGCGCTCCACGTTTTCTTTGTGTTTAAGTTATTTCCATAGCTCGGCCTTCTCTGCATTTCCAGCCCTGCCACGATTAACGTTCTGGGCTCGGTGAGGCAGAAGAAGGCCTGGACAGAGTGTGCCTGGGGTTGGATACTGTGGCGTGCAGAAGGCATGTGTGTGTGGAGCACGTTTCCAGCAAGCACGGGGAGAGGCCGCTCAAGCCCACATCTAACCCTCAGCTGGTGGATGTATCTGACTTAGCCAGCCAGGGCACCAAACCCTCATACTCCCTGACCCCAAAGCACCAAAAGCACCATCCACAGGGGAGGGCCCTAAGGACAGGTGCTGTAAAGACAGACAGTGCAGAAACTCACAGCACTATCTGTCTTTTCATTCTCCACTAGATTGGGGAAAAGTTTTAACGCCTTAAAACGTTTTTAACATCTTAAAACTTTTTTAACAGCTAAAAACTTAAAATTTGGGAAAACCTTCACCACATAGTGAGTTTGGAAACCATTCTCCAGAAAGTCTCCAAACGCAGCTGAACAGGGCTGACAGTTACAGCCAATTCATTTCCCACCAACTTTCCAATCTCTTCTTCCAACCTAAGATCTCCACTTTTGCACAGTGTCCATTCCATCCTTTCACATGGCTGGAAAAAATACCGAAATTAGGACCATTTCTTAAAAAAAAAAAAAAAACAGTAAAAAGAAAACACACAAGTTGGTTTTCTGCCCCTCTGGAAACGAGCTCAGCCATGACTTTGCGTAAGGGACTTTCGGAAGGAGAGCTGAGTCCACGACAGGGTTACGTTCCGTGCACGCCCCTCGTCTGTCTGCCTCTCGCGTCCCCCCCACCCAGCTACAGACATTTGACAGCCTAGGGCGGGTCGGGGCCAGGAAGGCCTCTGTCAAACACAGCATGTGGGTGGAAACACGGCACGGAGGTGCCGTCACTCACAGAGGGGGGCGGAGAATGGTGTCCCTGGCACAATTAAAATGAAGAATGGCAAATGCTATGTGTGCTTTATAAAAACAGCTCTTCTGGGACAGAGAAGGGAAGAACAGAGGAACTGAAGCCTCAGGAAACCCTTCCAGATGCACGTTACATGGAGAGCACCTTCTCCTATGATTCTCCATTTCCACCCCGGAATACCACTGGAAAATAACAACATGTGAGCTTCCCATGAGGAGCACTGTCTTTCCCTCTGAAGAACTGCAGCCTTTGCTCAGGCTAAGTGTGACCCACACAGGACAAGGATTGTCCCGGTGCACAGAAGCTTCCTTTGTATGCCTCTGGAAGCCTTCACTGACCTCCATGTGAGTGGATCTGAGGCCCAGGCAGGCCCAGGTGCGGGGCTCAGCAACATCAAGGGTTGTGTGCCAGCCCAGCCTCCTGCCCTGGGACAGTGATGAGTACCTAGAAAGCACTGAGTCACCCTCACTCTAGCCTCTGTGAGCTATTGTCTCTATTTTACAGATGAGAAAGCCAAGTCTCGGAGCAGAGTCCCAGGACCCCTATGCAGCAAAGCCTCTGCTGTCTCCACTTCCCTTTTTTGAATGCCCCCACTTGTTTTAATTTTGATGCATGTGTGACATTGCCCGCAGGTGAGCAACTGACAAAAAAGGCACATTTTGTTGGAATGGGAAATCCATTTTCAGTGCACTCGCTGCTGCCTTCTAGACGCACCACCCAGCTGCAGTTGAATAGATTCTCTCGCTCTGCTCTTTTGTTAACTCTTCTCAGAAGAAAGTATGTTTGAGACACTGAAGCAATCCTGCTCCTAGAACCCTTAGTCTTACTCGCTACAGAGTCCAAATGGCTCTATTCTTGTTTTATAATTTCCCTTCGAACACAATTCATCACAGGTATCACCCACAAGTAAGTGACAATCACCTACAACCTCTGAGCACGGCTCCCTTCAATAGGAAATGCACCTGCAGAAAGCTCCTGCCTTGTCACTCAGGCAGGCATCCCAGGCACAGACCCCGCTCGGCATGGAAACCCCTCCCTGCATCTCCGGCCATGACCATCGGAGAAATGCAGACCAAATCCACCTCAGCATAACTGTTCTCATTAAAGGACAAGAGTCACAGGTGCTGCTAAGAATGTGGGGGTACCAGTGAGAATGTGGGGTGCGAGAATGTGGGGTGCTGTTGAGAATGTGGGGAGCTGGTGAAAATGTGGCGTGCTGGTGAGAATTTGGGGAGCAGGTAAGAATGTTGGGTGCCGGTGAGAATGTGGAGAGCCGGTGAGAATGTGGGGTGCCGGTGAGAATGTAGGGAGCCGGTGAGAATGAGGGGTGCCAGTGAGAATTTGGGGAGCAGGTGAGAATATGGGGAGCCGGTGAGAATATGGGGAGCCGGTGAGAATGTGGGGAGCCGGTGAGAATGTGGGGTGCCAGTGAGAATGTGGGGAGCCAGTGAGAATGTGGGGTGCCGGTGAGAATGTGGGGAGCTGGTGAGAATGTGGGGAGCCGGTGAGAATGTGGGGTGCCGGTGGGAATGTGGGGTACTGGTGGGAATGTGGGGAGCTTGTGAGAATGTGGGGAGCTGGTGAGAATGTGGGGTGGTGAGGATGTGGGGAAATGATGAGAATGTGGGGAGCTGGTGAGAATGTGGGGAGCCGGTGAGACTGTGGGGAACCGGTGAGACTATGGGGTGTTGGTGAGAATGTGGGGAGCCGGTGAGAATGAGGGGTGCCTGTGAGAATGTGGGGAGCCAGTGAGAATGTGGGGTGCTGGTGAGAATGTGGGGAGATGAGAATGTGGGGAGATGATGAGAATGTGGGGTGCTGGTGAGAATGTGGGGAGCTGGTGAAAATGTGGGGAGCTGGTGAAAATGTGGGGTGCTGGTGGAAATGTGGGGAGCTGGTGAGAATGCGGGGTGCTGGTGATAATGTGGGGAGATGATGAGAATGTGGGAAGATTATGAGAATATGGGGTGCTGGTGAGAATGTGGGGAGCTGGTGAGAATGTGGGGAGCCAGTGAGAATGTCAGGTGCCGGTGGGAATGTAGGATACTGGTGGGAATGTGGGGAGCTGGTGAGAATGTGGGGTGCTGGTGAGAATGTGGGGAAATGATGGGAATGTGGGGAGCCGGTGAGAATGTGGGTGCCGGTGAGAATGTGGGGAGCCGGTGAGAATGTGGGGTGCCAGCAAGAATGTGGGGTGTCAGTGAGAATGTGGGGAGCCGGTGAGAATGTGGGGTGCCGGTGAGAATGTTGGGAGATGATGAGAATGTGGGGAGATGAGAAAGTGGGGTGCTGGTGAGAATGTGGGGAGCTGGTGAAAATTTGGGGTGCTGGTGGGAATGTGGGGTGCTGGTGAGAATGTGGGGTGCTGGTGAGAATGTGGGGAGATGATGAGAATCTGGGAAGATGAGACTATGGGGTGCTGGTGAGAATTTGGGGAGCTGGTGAGAATGTGGGGTGCTGGTGAGAATGCAGGAAGCCGGTGAGAATGTGGGGAGCTGGTGAGAATGAGGGGTGCTGGTGAGAATGTGGGGAGCCAGTGAGAATGTGGGGAGCTGGTGAGAATGAGGGGTGCTGNGAGAATGTGGGGAGCTGGTGAGAATGAGGGGTGCTGGTGAGAATGTGGGGAGCCAGTGAGAATGTGGGGAGCTGGTGAGAATGAGGGGTGCTGGTAAGAATGTGGGGTACTGGTGAGAATGTGGGATGCTGGTGAGAATGTGGGGTGCCAGTGGGAATGTGGGGAGCTGGTGAGAATATGAAGTGCTGGTGAGAATGTGGGGAGCCTGTTCCCAGCACTGTCCTCCTCCTTCAGACAGAACAAGGCTAACCCCGCACACGAAACCCCTACAGTTCCACAGCCCTAAATCATAGCGTTTGTGGCAGTCTTCACTTTCAGAACACTTTTCTTTCTCAAGCACCATGGTTGTCATTTTTAAGGGGATAAAACTTTTTCTATGTAGAATGGATCACATATGAAAAGGTGGAGCTAAGAAGGTAAATCACTCTCTGGGTGAAGTATGAGCTTGCAGATGGGCTGAGGCACCTGTGGGCCTTCTTCACTGGACACCGGGTCTTGGGCACCCGTGGGCCTTCTTCACTGGACACCGGGGCACGGGACACCTGTGGGCCTTCTTCACTGGACACCAGGACACGGGCACCCGTGGGTCTTCTTCACTGGACACCGGGGCACGGGCACCCGTGGGCCTTCTTCACTGGACACCAGGGCACGGGGCACCCGTGGGCCTTCTTCACTGGACACTGGGGCACGGGGCACCCGCGGGCCTTCTTCATTGGACACTGGGTCTGGGGCACCTGTGGGCCTTCTTCACTGGACACTGGGGCTCAGGCACCTGTGGGCCTTCTTCACTGGACACTGGAGCTCGGGCACCCGTGGGCTTTCTTCACTGGACACTGGGGCTCGGGCACCCGTGGGCCTTGTTCAATGTACTCCTCATGTCGTGAGACTGCATCTCTCCGGCTTTTGCCCTGGTTCTCTCAGGTGGACCACCAGGTGTGGCACCTACATGGCCACTGCCCATGACTGCTCCTCCTCCGCTCCTGGGCATCTGGCGAGCTGAGGCAGGTGAGGATGAGATGGCATAGATTTTCTGCTCTGCTAAGGAGGAGGTTGGGGTGCTCTTCCGAGGCCCTGCAGATGGAGGAAGCATACTCCACTTCCCACTCTCTGCTGAGGGACACAACCTAATTAAGGATAATTAACCTAACAGCAGGTGAGCTGTACCCAGGGCTGCCTCGCTGACACGCCTCTGGCACAGGAGAAAACTGGGGAAGAAGGTGGAGGCCCTGTGACCCAGGACCAGAGACCCGGGACCCCAACCTCTCACTGTCACTCCTGGGACCCCCAACCCTAGGAGTGACAGCCCTGACTCTGACTGAGACAGAGGCAGCAAATGCCTCAGCCAGGTGAGAAATCATTCGGGTCTCCATTATTGATCTTGCTCAGGATCAACTACGTCATAAGTTCAAGTCCCTCTGAAGACATTCGTGGTTTTACACACGCACCCCTAAGGCAGCTGCTCAGGCACACATATGCCCTTACTTCCCGTCACCAAAGGTTTTTCATAACATGGGTGTGTTGGTTGTGTGGCTGGAACCCTCTCCCTCTGTTTACGTGGCTGGTGTCAACCCTCCCTCCACTATTCAGTGCCGTAATGTGGCCGTGCTGCTCCTGTGGCTGGAACTCTCTCCTGGGTTCTCTTTATATGGCTGGTGTCAACTCTCTTTCCAATATTCAGTGCATGCCCCTCTCCAGCCACTTGTCTGAGGCTCCACCGTGGCCACAGCTGGATGCCATTCCTGCTCCTGAATTGTCCATCACCAGCAACCCTTATCTTAACACGTGGTACCCCCATGGCTCCCTCAGCTGTGGCATGAAGGAAACGTGTGCACATCTCATGGTGGTGATTCATGCACGAGGATGAGCCGGTCGGCTGAGCAAGCCCGGGCCCCACACATGGTACCCCAGTGGCTCCCTCAGCTGTGGCATGAAGGAAACGTGTGCACATCTCATGGTGGTGATTCATGCACGAGGATGAGCTGGCTGGCTGAGCAAGCCCGGGCCCCACACGTGGTACCCCAGTGGCTCCCTTGGCCATGCATGAAGGAAATGTGCACACATCTCGAGGTGGTGATTCGTGTATGAGGATGAGCCGGTCGGCTGAGCAAGCCCGGGCCCCACACGTGGTACCCCAGTGGCTCCCTCAGCTGTGGCATGAAGGAAACGTGTGCACATCTCATGGTGGTGATTCATGCATGAGGATGAGCCGGTCGGCTGAGCAAGCCCGGGCCCCACACGTGGTACCCCAGTGGCTCCCTTGGCCATGCATGAAGGAAATGTGCACACATCTCGTGGTGGTGATTCACGTATGAGGATAAGCCGGTCGGCTGAGCAAGTCTGGGTCACACAAGCAAGAACTTTGTGTTCCTGTGACATCACTTGATGCTGGGGCACAGTAAGGGTTCATTTTTAGAAGATTCCCACAGGCAAGTCCGTCACTGGATCCTGACCAAAGGCTAACTCAGCAGCGGTTGCTGCAGCCCCAACGTGGGTGCTGGGACCTCCTCGCCACTGAAATAATTTCCAATAAACAGTCAACCACTTGCACACTCCGAATACAGCAGACATCTGCCAGTCATAACCGTTAACCAAGCCTGTACAAATCTGAACATCAATCCAGAAGCCCTCAAAGTTTTCAGCATTGTGGGTCCAAGTAAACTCAACAAGAGTCCTGCTCCTGGAAGTCTCCAAACACCCCCAGACGACGCTCAGGGAAGCCAGGCTGCGGGGGCTCACGTCCACCTCTGTTCCATTCTTACCTCCACTAGAGTCAGACTCCAGAGACTCACAAAGCCCCCCCCCCCAGAAACTCACATGGAAAACTCACATGGAAACTCTGTGGAAAAGATTCCAGAGACTCACAAAGACCCCGGAAACTCATGAAGATGCCAGAAAACCAGAGACCCCAGAGACTCACAAAGATCCTGGAGAATCACGAAGACCCCAGAGACTCACAGGGCCCCACGCACATTTCCTGCCTCATCCCCTCCCCCAGGGCTGTGTTTTCTCCCTCTTTTCTCCTCCCCACATCACCACTTCTCAACTGTGAAGACACCAGGCTCCTCGCGGCAGATGCACAGGAGTCTACACCCCCCATGCGAGGACACCAGGCTCCTCGGAGCACATGCGCAGGTGTCTAACCCTCCACGAGAGGACACCAGGCTCCTCCAGGCAGACACACAGGTGTCTACACCGCCCCACGAGAGGACACCAGGCTCCTCAGGGTAGACACATAGGTGTCTATTCCTCGCATGTGAGGACACCAGGCTCCTTGGGGCAAATGCACAGGTATCTAAACCCCCGACTCAAACATACCAGGCTCCTCGGGGCAGACGCACAGGTGTCTAAACCCCACACACATGAGGCCACAGCTTCACGGGCTCCCTGGCTGCAGAGGAGGGTCCACACGTGACAGGCCTAGCAGCAGATAACATTTCCTAAAATCTTATCAGAATTGCATAGACTTGTGCATACCTTTCAAGAGAACACATATACCACTGTATGGTATAAATATATAATATTAAAAAGAAATGACTTACTCTCCCTAATCACATGAATGGCTTGTATTTCTTATTTAAGAAACTTCGTCTCTCTCTGCCATGGATTTGTGTATGGTATGCCAATAATTGGGTAACTCAAGACAGGTGTGTGCATGTGTGTGCTATTTTATGTATACATAAATTATATATAAATATATAATATATAATTACATAGATATAATTACACATAATGTATAATTATATATGTAATTTATATATAATCATAATGTAATTATATATGTAATTTATGTCATTACACATGTATGTAATTATATATTAGTAAAAGCTTGAATATATATAACTATTCAACTGAATGTATTAAAATATTCAAATGAATATAACTGAATATTCATGCTTTTACTAATTTACATTATTGAATAAAATGTGTCATATCAAATGTATTGTTTGATGATATGATCCCTTTATCTGAACATTTCCTGTATTCAATGTTCCTCTAACATATATGCTGACTACTTATTTTAGTTCATAAATCTTTTTTCTCCTCTTTGTGCTGAAATATATATAACGTGAAATTGACCATCTTGCAGTCTTAGGTGTCGGCTTGATTCTCATCATTATTTCACCATGTCTGGAACTCTTCCATCTTCCCAGACTGAGCCTCTGTCCCTGTCAGATCCCCGCTTTGCCCCCAGCCCCAGCACCACCCGTCTGCTTTCCGTCTTTGTGAACCTGCTAACTCTGGGTTCTCCTGTGAGTGGGTCACACTGCAGATGTCCTTCTGTGGCCAGTCTGTTCACTGAGCTTAATGCCCTGAAGGTTCGTCCATGATGCAGCCTGTGGTGGAATTCCCTTCCTCTTTAAGGCTGAATCATATTCCACTGTGTGTTCAGACTCTTCTGTAAGACACAGTTAGGTTACCTGCTTTCTTTCCAATCATGGAGAAGCTATTTTCAAATGCCATTCACAAGAAATCTCCAAGAAAAATACTCAAAAAGCTTTAAAAAGGGCACAGGCACAACACACTCACCTCCCGGGCTGTTCTTAATAACAAGGCGGGCTCACTTACTTACTCTACAAGCAGAACATGCCTTGGGCAATGAAGGGCCCCAATGCTCCTGGCCCCGGCCCCCACCCTGTGCTGGGCCCTTGTTGGATTTTAAGGAACTGTTTTCCCAGTTCCATCCGACAATGCTCCCAGAACCCCAGGCTGCACACTCACAGACAGATTTTATTTCACTTAACATTTGCGTCTGCCATGCCCTTCAGGGAAGCTTCAAACGGCTAATATCACAGTGAAGATGCTGCTCAGGCCCTTCCAGCCATTGAGGAGTAGACGTGGGCTTGCAAACACCAGGAACCCTGGAAGAATCCCCATGTGGGACCAGCACAGGAAGTTCAGCACATCTTCCCAATCACCAGACGTGACGTGGGTAAAAGAAATGTAACTGGCATTGCTTATCTTTAAAGTTTCACTGGGAAAGCTATAAAGCAATTGAAATGCTATGGTTAAAATGAGTGGCTTTAAGAAATTGATTTTTAAATGCTATCATCTATAAGAAATTGAATCCATTTTCAAGGTTAGTCTATTTCTATAGAGCACATAATTTCTCAGCAGCACCTCCTTCCTACAAAGCTCTGTCCTACCAAGCAGATCAAGCGTGGAGAGAGAATGAAGTCAAAGGGGTTGAAATGCCACATGCATGCCATGTTCACACACTCATCAGTCATGATCTTGACAGCTATCCTCTGAAATATGCCTGCTAACTGTGTGACCCACCTTCATTTTCTTACAGAGTAATTCCTCTGTATCAGAGAGGATATATTCTGAGACACCCAGGGGGTGTCTGAAACTGTGGGTAGACACACACACACCCCACAAGCCCTAACACACGTTTTTCCCTGCACATACTGTAACCTGTGGATATGCTGGACAAAGGAATGATTCATGTCCTGGGCAGGGCAGAGCAGGGCAGCACAAGACTTGATCACAGTACTAAGGACACTGTGCAATTCAAAACTTATGACTTGTTCATTTCTAGAATTTTCCATTTTATATTTTCAGAGCTCAGTTGATCTTGGGTAACTAAAACCTTGGGAAGCAAATCCCTGGAGGTGGGGAGGGCTACTGTACGAGCTGTATGGCATAACAGATGGAGCATGTTTTCATTGGAATAAGGATTTTGAATGCATTTCTATGGGTATTAAGAAGGAATTATCACATTTAAGTGAATTATCTTCAGAATCCCAAGGAGTAAGTAAATAGAAAAGATGTGCGGTATTTCTAAATACTGTACAACTAATTACCAATGTCTAAACATCAGGCTACTTTTAGTAAGTAAACCAATTGATTTCAAACAAGCTGCCCACTTAATTAACATAGAAACCTCAGGGCAGAAGACGTTCTCCACCTCTGAGGCTTGCTTCAAACCTTCATGTAGACACATGGCCGTAACACTCTTCCTCATCCTCCTGGTAGCTTCCGAAAGGGACAGAGTCCCTCCTCTAATGAAGAGAAGCCACTGCAAACAAGCGGTAGCATAGGCCATAAGCTTCCTGAGGGCTGAGGTCGGTGCTGAGTTTACATAATCAGCGTAGACCGATACATCCCCGGCATACCCCCGGCACTCGGCGATTTGCTGAATGAAACTGGTGAGCAAAGATCAATGTCTGCAGGAACGATCAAGTCTCCGCTCCACACACCATGAGACACACATCTCCACATGGCAACAGGTGGCTCCTGGTTTTCATTGTTGTGAAGGTTAAGAAGCTGATGACAGAAATATTAACTCCCGGAAGCCCTCTGCAGGCATTCATCGTGGTTACTATGCATTCAGAGAGATCTGAAAGCACAGCTGGGAAAACCACTAGGCATGTGGGCACTTTCGAAAGCAGGAAGCCAGGAGCATGGGGAGGCTGAGAACTGATGTTATTTTAGCATTTTCTGCCTTCAAAAAATCTCTTTGAAATGCTATAAGAACAATATTTTCTAAAATGCACACAAGCCCCAGAGGAATGAGCCATGAAATGTGCCCTTTTCCAAATGAACACCGTTGGAGTGAGCACCTATCCCACTTATGAGGCACGTTTTAGCAACATATTTGGTAAACAGCAACAGCAGAGTCATTCTGTGATTTGTGTGATGTTTAAAGTGAGGACGAAGGCCCTGTCGGGAGCCTCGTGTGGGCCGCCACATCTGTGGGTGGCTGTCGCAGGGGGGAGCCAGCCCCCTGCACCTGTCCTCCCTGAAGGCCAGCAAACACCAGCTGCATTCTCAGTTGCTCCATGCCTTAGAAAACATTCTCGTATTTGGCCACAAAGTTGTAAAAGATCATCCCTTTTTGTAAAAGACCCAGGAGGCCCTTGTGAGGAGGAGCCAGTCACATGTCAGGTGTCCCCAAAAGTTCCAGAACCATGTTCCAGCGCTGAAGGTGAACACTCACTGTTTGGGCATCTTATTTGCTATTTCACAATGAAGGCAATTCACTTCCAATTTAGTTTCCAAATTGAAAGCATGTTTTTGGTAAGAAACTGGTATGTGGAGGGAATTCTGCAATGTCCACGCAGAGGACACCAGGATTCAGTGCAGCTCCATGGCCAGAACACCTGCGTGCGCTCCTGGGGACGGACATGTGTCCCACGGTGCTGTCAGCAAACCTGTGTTACAAGTGAACGTAACTCACTGCGGTCTTCTCTTCAGATCACAACCATTCAAAATGGTAAGACAAGAGGAGGAAACATAGAAGGCCATGTGCCTGGGCTTAATACAAACCACTGAGCACACTCAGCCAAGACAGAATGAAGACGACACAAAGGGCTGCCCCGGGCTCCCAGCTGGACTCTCCTGAGCACAGGGCGTGGGCCTCACACCGGAGAGTCTCGTCCCTGCCACAGAGGGTGAGTGCTGCTGCCTCTCCTTTTGGCTAACATACTGTTCCCTAAAGTTCTTGACGATGAATATGGCCAGGAATGCAAAATGCAGGCGCCCTGAGCCCTCACACAAACCTCCTACACCCACTTTTTCATAGGTAAGGTTTGCGTGAGGGCTTGGCAAGCCTAGCTTTTATAAGTGGCCCAGATGCTTCCTAGAGCATGGGAAATAATCAATAGTCCTGTTTGGCAGCAGCCAAGGAAAGTCAGCCACAATGAACAGCGTGAAAACGGGTCCAGTTAACCCCAAACATGCCTAGAACACTGTTTACACACCTGTGTGATACAACTGGGAAAACCAGGACAACTTCGTTTCTAAGCGAACCAACGTTCTGAAAAGCATTTACACTGAAGATTTTCTTCATTTAACAGCTAGATCTTGATTCCTTAAAAAATCATTACTTTTTTTAAAAAAAATATGCAGTTCTCTAAAATTGTTAGGTAGTTTCAGTGTCAAATTTGGCCAGAGCCTAGTCTCTGGGGAAGAGCGTGCATTCACTCGGCAATACTTCTTAGCCATCTCATGCTTGGTCCAGACTGAAAACTAAGCTCTTACTAACGCATGCAATTGCTTTATTGCCTGTTCACTCTGTATTCTAGAATCACAAGCTTTTTATATTACAAGAAGAAAAAGACAGGTAAGAGTACAGCCTCTGTAGAGCTTTCTTCTCCAGCACCGCACTGTTCTGCCATGGGACCTGATAAACTTGACAATCACACAGTAACCACAGCTGCCCCTCAGTGTGTGCCCCGGATGCGTGCCCAGCGCTTGGAAATTGGTTTACCTGCAAGATCCCCAAGCCTCACAACAGCGTTGATGGTGGCACTGCTCACCCATTACTAAAATTAAAGCAAGGGGGCTCAGAAAAGTCACCAGGAAGAAGACTCTGAATCATTTTACCCAACAACCCCTGTGCTCAGTGCCGGGAAGACAAGGTAACCAGAAGCAGCCTGGACGGAGGATCCTAGCAAAGACGCCCTGTGTGAGGGGCACCTCAGGCGAGGGTGAGCTTGGGGTCAGCTGGTGACAGGGGTGGGACCAGCCTCACATCCAGAGTCTGCAGAGAGCAGGTGGTAGGGAGAGCGCAGTTCTGCAGATTTTGGTTCTAAACCCGTCTCTCTGTTCTTTGCCAAATGCGGCCCCAATGCAATGATGAGGGCCTCCATTCCTGTGCTTTTATGACCGATTTAAAAACAACAAGCAAAGGATGACCATGGCGTCTTCGTCTCCTTCCTGAAGGAGCACCAGGCTGTGTCCTCTCCACCATGGGAAGGGGGTCCACGCCGGTGAGCGCTGCTGCACCAGGCTGGGTCCTCTCCACCATGGGAAGGGGGTCCACGCCGGTGAGCGCTGCTGCACCAGGCTGGGTCCTCTCCACCATGGGAAGGGGGTCCACGCCGGTGAGCGCTGCTGTACCAGGCTATGTCCTCTCCCCCATGGGAACAGTCCACACCATTGCAGGTTGCTGCACCAGGCTGTCTCCCTCCACTGGGGGAAGGGGGTCCACGCAGCTCAACGCTGCTTCTCCAGGCTGTTCCATCTCCTCCGTGGGGAAGCAGTCCGCCCGGGCAGTGCTGTGCCTGAAAAGCAGAGCTGTCCTTCTATTTCTCCGTGTGCCAACTCAAACTAAACCCCCAGGAAAACCACCAAATCCAGTACAAAGGGAACACTTGTCCGGGGGTCACAACATTTGGTTGGAAATCCCTGCACACTCTCAGTACATTCTAACATCCTAAAATAAGCCTGCTGTGTTCAAGGCCACACCCGTTCTAAGAGAAGAAGCCTGCCAGCTGCGTCCAAGAATGAGGGGGAGGCTCGGAGCACGTCCGGGCCACCCTTGTGTCCACCGCACAGTCCGTAAACACATACGACAGAGTGCATTTTGTAGGCTTTGGGCAAATCCCTGAAGGAGCCTGATACTGCGATGAGCTGAAGATTCCAGCTGCAGCTCACTGGTGTCACCATAGAAACAAGACACACTGGAAGGTGCAAGGCACAGTCAAAGCACTGAAAAATTTAAGCCTCAGCAGAAACAGAGAAAAGCACTTGAAGGTGGTTTTTTGTTTTTTGTCTTTTAACTCAGAAAAACATTTAATTATTCATTCTCTATACTGACAGGAAGCCCCCAGTTTTACCGTAAATACTGGATTCTCCATTCCTGCAGTTCACAGCGGGCCCACCTTGCAACTTCCTAACTCTGTTAATGGAGTGGAAATAAATCATTTTTAAGAACACACTTAAAGTTAAAATGCCTTAAAATATTTCATCTTCAGTTGCTAAAAGCTGTACTTATATTGGAAATGCTCATCCGCCCAGCTCTACTGCCCGGGAGTCTCAGCCAGCCCCAGTTCCCCATCCCTCCCAGGGCTCTGTTGCTGAGTGGGCCACATCAATGAGCACAAACTGCCACCTGCCCACTCCACAGAGCTGCCATCCATCCCTCCCATCCATCCACGAGCACTGGCGGACAGAGGGGCGTGGACTTCAGCTCCGCTTCTCTTCTTGGATGTGGACAGACCCTTCGACTGGCACCCGTAGAAGAATAAACTCAGAAGTTATTGGCTTTGAGGCCCCTGGGCCAAACCCTGATTCCAGAGCTGAATATTTGAAGAGCCAAAGCAGCAGGTGCCTGCCTGGAATGGCCAACGTCATGTATTCACCTGGAGGATTGTGGTGCCCAGAGTGCTGGTCAAATGCCCGTCTGGCTGTTGATGTGAAGGTGTTTCTGTCCAGTGGGGATTAAAGGTTAGACTGGTGGACTGTGAGTGAAGGAGACTGCCTTCATACTATGTGTGGGCCTTACCCAGTCTGCTGGCGACCTGAAGAGAAGAAGCCTGTGGTTCCTGAGGAGGAAGGAGCTCTGCCTCATTTTCAGCCTCAGATGCAGCACCAGCTCTTCCCAGGGCACCTGCTCACGGCTCACTCTGCAGATTTTGCACTAACCGCCTCACATTCTGTGAGCTGATTCCTTAAAATCAGTCTCTCTCTTTACCCACAAACACCCCTACAGCATCTGTTCACCGCCCCACATGACACAGTGTAAGTGGCTGATCTGGGTTGAACCGGGTTACGAGGCCCCAGTGACACTCCTGCCCTCCAGGAATCCGTCCCTGTGGCTGTATTCTCCCCTCCATGGGTGGGGCCCCTACGCCATCCATGCTGCCAGGAGAGCCACATCTGGGCTCCCAGGCCACGTCAGGACCTTGGGTTCTTCTTTGTCTTCACGCTTCTGCAAATGAACCGTGAAACCTCAGTGCAAGCCAGTGTGACTGCAATTACAAGATTCCATCAATGACTCCAGCCTTCGAGGCTCTGTCTCTGAAGAGGCATGTGGCTCCTCTGAAGTGGGTCCACCTGAGAATGCCACAGAGCTGGCCACAGGCCCCTGTTACCACTGGGACACCCCAGACCCAGGGCCCTCATGCTCCCCGCACACCCACACTGAAATCCTCTGCAGGAACCATGGGGCAAAGAAGGGGAAAGCCCAAAGTCCAACCACAGGCAGGCCAGCCCCAGGATCGCTGACTGCAAAGGCTCTGACAGGCCTCAAGGGGCCAAGCAGTCCCTGCGCATCCATGTAGTCACCAAGCACACACATTGCACATCAGCAGAGGCCTGCGCTGGGCATGAAGGGGGCAGATGGCAGGTGCTCCCCATGAGAGTCCCCAGAACATGGAGAGGAGACACACAGGAGAGGCTGCACAGCTGGAGTACAGTTCAAACGCAATGCTCTCTGACAGTGTCTTTTGTTCCATTGTCATTCTTGAACAATCAGAAAATAAAACATGTGGCAGAAGCAGCAGATGACATGGAACTCCCAGAGGCTGGGTCACTACGTCCCAGCCTGGGATGCAGGCAGCTGTGTGTTAGAGAAGACGAAAAGTGGAACAAGCAGAAGAGAAAAGTGGGGGGAAGGCCAGTGAGGGGACAGTGAGGGCTGGAATTACAGCGGCTGCGGAGGGGCAGGAGCGGGGAGAGAGTCGAGGGCCATGGAGGAGACTCTCCAGAGCTGCAGCTTCCATGGAAGACACGCACCGTCAACAACCTGGACGTCCACCCAGAGAACCGCTTCACCAACTAACAACCTCTCGACAGCCTGCAACACACACCATCAACAACCCAGATGTCCACCCATAAGAACTGCTTCACCAACTAACAACCTCTCCACAGTCTGCAACACACACCGTCAACAACCCAGACGTCCACCCATGAGAACCGCTTCACCAACTCATGACTTCTCCATAGTCCGCAACATGCACCGTCAACAACCCGGACGTCCACCCAGAGAACCGCTTCACCAACTCACAATCTCTCCACAGCCTGCAACACACACCATCAACAACCCAGACGTCGACTCACGAGAACCGCTTCACTAACTCACAATCTCTCCACAGCCCCCAGCACGCACCATCAACAACCCAGACGTCCACCCAGAGAACCGCTTCACCAACTCACAATCTCTCTGTAGCTTCCAGGGTCATGATGCAGATCTCTATTTAATACAAAGACATGATAGTGACAGCCAGAGGGACCTACCAAGTGGTACCACAGGCTTTTGGCTGAGAAGCACTCCAGGTATGTGCACACAAAGGTACGTGGATACAGGAAGGCAACACAGCAGAATACCAGCCATCTGGATGGGAAGATGACAAGAGATTTTTCATTCATCTTTGTGACTTGCAAGTAGGTGTTAATAGTTAGCGTCTTACTACACCGAGAAAAGGAATCAGCTGCTGCCATGAAGCACTGGCCTCTCCTACGTCCTCCACTAACCCTATGCTCAGCAGACACTCCTGAACTTTTCTGTACAGTTGTTACAGGCAAGGTGTTAGCAATTCAATCCTCATGGACCTCACCTTCAAGTATCCACTCTGGAATTTCAGTGGCCCAGGGGATTGAACAGGTGCTTCCAGTATTTCAGAAAGTGTGATTTCCATGACTGGCAGCAGACACACAGGCTCCCATGAGAGCCGCGGAAGGCCGCACTTCTGGTTCTCCACTGCTGGAGACGGGCCTGGGCTCTGCAGGCTGCCTGGAGTCCTGCGAGTGGGCGGGGTGAAGGTGCGTTTCAGACTGGGGACAAAGATTGAAAAACACCATGTCCTTCAATGCAAAGCTAACATTCTGATGAACGGAGCTTAGAATTCCAAGAATGGAAGATGTTCTTTTAAAGTAACCAGTTTAGCTAAGTACTCCAAGCCACTGGAATACTAAGTTTAAACTGAAATTATACAAAATGATTTTCATATGACACTAAACAGACTTTAGACAAAATCTCCATCAATAAGAGTCCTCAATGAAAATATAATTATTTTCCCTACATTCAGTTTTTTTTACCAAATTAATAATAGTAATAACCAGCACCACCTATGCCAGGATAAAAAACTGGAAACAGAAAACAGCTCCCAGGGTGCCCTGGAGTCAGCGGAGCTTCACACAGCACCCTACCTTCTGCCTGCATAGCAGCCTCTGTCAGCCCCGCAGGGCTCAGTTGGCAAGAGGCGAGTCCCCACAACCTCCCGGGCCTGGGGGCTGTCCACTCTCCCCATAGGACCAACTCCTGTGGATTCTCAAACTTCCCACTCTGGCCCTCAATTTCTGAACTGCTTCAGGCATGTGTGCACACCCCTTGTGCTGGCAGTTGGCACAGGCAAACCCTGTCCTGGTCAAAAGCTAAGGAACCCACGAGCCCACCCTGCCTGGCCAGGAGGACCCCAGAGGGCAGGGAGGCAGCAGGTGCTCAGGGGTGTGAGTTTCCACTGTCCCCCAAGTCACTTCCTTCCAGTGACATCACTGACTTCATTCAAGCAGTGGATCCACACAGCTCAGAGCTGCAGCTCTTCGGTAAGAAACTAACTCACATGTTTCTCCAGCCTCCAAGGGTCTCCCAAACAGTCAAGGTCCCATCACAATGTGGAATCCACACAGCAGCGAAAGAATGGACGAGTATGTCGTAGGAATGTCCTCTAATGTCTTCCAGAGGAAAACACCCTTCCTTTCAAAGATATCCTTTAAACGGCCCTAATAAATAATAAAATCATGAACACAGCATTTATAAGAACAGCATTCCTTGGCCTGAAAATCAATATGAACCAATCATTTTTCAGCACATTTGCAAAATACCTACTTCCAACCCAAATCTGAGCAGTGGCTCTCGGTGCTTTCGGGCTGCATGGCCAGGAGGGTGCGTGCTGGGGGCCTCGGGCAGCAGGAGAGACCCTGAGGTATGGATGAAGCTGACTCTGGGCCCGCCCAGGCCCCTGATGCTGGCGGAAGCCAATGATGTCTCACCCGCCCAGGGCTATGAGGGAGACAAAGGGCTGGCTGGTGTTAAAAAAAAAAGACGAGACATTTGTTTTCATAACGAGGTGCTACTCAGGCTGATAATCATATACAGACCAACAGACCACATCCAGAGAGAGCCAGTGCCAGCCTAGGGGATTTGTTACTTTCATTTTTACTTCCACAGTGGCTACGATGGCCAGAGCAATTGCACAGCCTGCTGGATGAGGGGTGGAGGGAGCGGGGCTGGGGGAGCGAGTAATATTCTGCCTGTTTGCCTTTTGGAGACTGTTGAAGAAGCCACAAGTAAATTTCCTACAACCTGTGATAACACACCACATGTCAGAGATTTTACCACTTTATCCCATCTCAAGGGCATGAAAAACTGAGACAGAAAGACTAACATTCAGCTGCTATCTGAATTTCGGGCAGTGTTACTGGTCAACTGCCAAAGAAGATGGAAATCAACCAACAGCACACAGATAAGGAGGAGAAAAGCTTTTTCACCTGGCTTAGAAAGTCTTGTATGACACAGTCCTGTACCACACCTTCCCCTAACCGACGGACAGACAGACGGATGGATACAGAAGAACTCTTCACGGCAGGTCTAAAGTCTATTAACTAAGCACCAAAGAGGTCCAAGGAAAAGGCAATGAATATTGGCTACCAGGACTGGTACAGAAATTGCAGGGCCTGTTTAAGGGGTGGGAAGTCATCTGTAAGGTAGACCAGCAGCCTCCTTGGTGACATGGAAGCAAAGGTCCCAAAGCAGGCCCTGTAGGGCCAAGTCCACCAGTAGAAATTGATTTTGGCAACAGTGTGAAGGCAGAACCAGAAGGAAAGGGACGCAGAGCTGTGAGCAGTGACATACAGCTCTATCCAGGATGGATAACGAGGCCACACAACCCAGGAACCAGCTCTGAGATTGTACTCTGAGGGTGGACCATGTGAGGGTGGGGACCTGGTGACATGGACATGGAGACAGAGAGGAGGCAGAAGGACCCAGAGCCTTGCACTTGAGCATCTGCTAATGGCGAGCCCATGAAGAGAAATGACAGAGGGAGCAGGAGGGTCAGGAGACAGTGAAATAGATTTGGATGTGGTGTGTTAGTAATAATCAGTCATCAAGGTGAGAATGTCCAGTAAATTTTGGAAGGAGGCTCTGGCAATTTGGAGATGCATCAAGATTAGCATTTAGCTCAGAGGAATCAAAGATGTGATGGGACAGTAGAAGAAATAAGGTCAGATGAAAGAGCCAAAGGAGAGAGCCTAGAAGATGAAGACTGCACAAACAGAACATGAAAAAAAAAAAAAAGGGAGAGAGAGAAAGAGGAGCCACAGGTGTAGTTCACTAACAACTTAATGAAATGTCTGAAATGACAAATAAATCTGCCAAATACTGCAGGAGTCACACACCATTTGATGCTACTCACAGCCTTGAGAAAGGAGCTGGAATGAGGAACACAGCGAAGCCCAGACAACACTGCTGAGGTGGACAGAAGAAGGAAAAGACTTCAAGTGAGTTGGAGAACACAGAGGATGAGGGGAGAGAGTCAGGGATCTCACGTACATGGGGGCAGAAGGGTTCGTTAGCACATTTGTACACTGTGGTAGGAGATTAGTGAGGAACTAGTGGTTGAAGATGCAAAGATGGAATGATTTATGAAGATCCCACATGACAACAGGATGACTAGAAGAAAATGAGGAACTGACATGCTATCTGGAAAGAATGCATTCATACCTTCAAATGTTTTAGATTAATAATAGGAACAGTAGGACCTACATATAAAATGCCAAAACTATCCATTTTTAACAGTTTTTTAAGTTCCTATTGATTCCACTAAGACTTTCATGGGATAGAAGTGTTGCTTTATTTTACAACCAAATACGGTATTTTCACCATGTACTAAAGATAGAGAGGAAAGACCTCAGAATGTTATGATATTGCTATAACCTTTCCTCTTAAATTTGCTTTTGTTGCATCTCATAAGTTTCGGTATGTATGATGGTTCCATTTTTATCTTAAGATACTCATTAATTTCCCTTTAATTTCTTTATTGACCCATTGGTTGTTCAAGAGAATGTTACTTAATTTTATTATCATTTGTGAATTTTCTGAAATTCCTCATATGAATTTCTAGTTTCATACCATTGTGGTTAGAAAAGATACTTGATATTATTCCAAACTTCTTAAATTTGCTTAGACTTGTCTTGTGGCCTAACAAATCATCTATCCTGGGGAACGTTCCACATGTGCTTGAAAAGACCTGTGTATTCTTTTGTTATTTTTGGCAATGTTCTGTATTTATTAGGTTCATTTGGTATAAAGTATTGTTCAAGTCCAATATTTTCTTATCAATTTTCTGTTTGTATGATCTTTCCATTATTGACAGTGATATACTGAAGTCCCTACGATTCCTACATTGCAGTTTAACTTTCCTTTTAGATCCCCTTCACATTTGCTTTATTTATTAGGTGCTCCATTGTTGGGTGCATATATATTTATCATTGTTATACATCCTTGATAAATTAACCCCTTTATCATTATATAATGTCCTTCTTAATTTCTTTTTACAGCTTATATTTTGTCTTATGTAACTACTCTTCCTCTCTTTTGACTTTCATTTTCATGGAGTATCTTTTTCCATCACTCTTAGGTTATGTGTCCTTAAAAATGAAGTAAACCTCTTGTGGGCAGCATAGAGTTGGGTCTTATTTTTTTAAAACATATATTCACTCTACATATTTTGATGAGAAAATTTAATCCATTTATATTTAATGTAATTGTTGATATGTAAGGACATATTATGGGCATTTTGTTTTTTGGTTTTATTATAGATACTTTATTTCTTCCTCCTTTGCTGTATTCCTTTGTGGTCTGATGGTTTTCCATAGTGCTATGTTTTGAATATTTTTAAAATTTTTATTTTTGCATCTTCTTTTTTTGTGGCCTTAGAACAATAGGGGAAGTTTTCCTTTTCTATATATTTCTTTATTATTATTATTATTCTTTAAGTTCTGGAGTACATGTGCAGAATGTGCAGGTTTGTTACATAAGCATACACACGCCATGGTGGCTTGCTGCATCCATCACCCCGTCATCTACATTAGGTATTTTTCCCAATGCTATCCTCCTCTTATTCCCCACTACCACTATGTCTCCCCTAGCCACCCAACCCATGACAGGCCCAGGTGTGTGATATCAGCAGAAGAAATGAAATAAAGATCAGAGCAGAAATAGAGGACTAGAAAACAATACAAAAGATCAATGAAACTAAGTGCTATTTTTTGAAAATATAAACATACCTGTAGGTAGACTCACCAAGATAAAAAGAAAAAAGACTCAAGTAAATAAAATCCAAAATGAAAGTGGAGACATTGTAACTGACACCACATGAATACAGAAGATAATTAGAGGCAATTAGGAACAATTACATGCCAAAAAAACTGGATAACCTAGAAGAAATGTATGGGTTCCTAGACACATGCAATTTAGCAAGACTGAATCATGAAGAAATAAAAAATCTGAACAGAGAAAACATGAGGGCAGAGATTGAGGCAGTAATAAACAGCTTCCTATCAAAAACAAACAAACAAACAAAAACAAACAAGAAAAAAACCAGGACCTGATGGCTTCACTACTGCATTCTGCCAAACATTTAAATAACTATGTAGTTTATGGTGAATTGGTACCATAAGCTACTCCAGTTCATGATAAACTACTCCAAAATAAAAATTAAAGAGAAGAAAATTATTCCAAACTCTTTTTATGCCCTAATGCCAAAGCTAGACAAGGGCATCATAAGAAAACAAAATTATAGGCCAAAATCCTTGATGAACATAGATGTAAAAATACTCAACCAAATACTAGTGAACCAAATTCAACAACACATTAAAAGGGCCATTCACCATGACCAAGTGGAATTTATCTTTGAGATGCAAGGATAGTTCAACATATGCAAAGCAATAAATGTGACATACGACATTAACAGAATGAAGGACAAAAATCATATGATCATCTCAATAGATGCAGAAAAGACATTTGAGAAAATTCAACATCTTTTCATGATGTTGAACACAACAAAGGCCATATAAGACAAACCAACAACAAACATTATATTCAATGGAGAAAAATTTAAAGTTTTTTCTCTGACACCCAAAACAAGCCAAAAATGCCCACTCTTACCACTTCTATTTTATATAGTACTGGAAGTCCCATGCTGAGCAATTGTACACTAGAGAAAGATGAAAAATATAGCAATTGTAAAGAAGTTAAATTCTTCCTGTTTGCAGATGACATGATATAATATATAGAAAACCCCACAGACTCCACCAAAAATGTTTAAAACCAATAAACAAATCTGGTAAAATTGCAGGATATAAAATCAACATGCCAAAGTCATTAGCGTTTCTCTACACTAACAATAAACTTTCTGAAAAAGAAATCAAAAGAACAATCCCTTTAACAATGGCCACAAAAGTAAAATAAAATAAAATAAAATACTTAGGCATAAATTTAACCAAGGAGGTAAAAGACTTATACACTAAAAACTAGAAAACTTTAATGAAAAATATTGAAGACACAAATAAATAGAAAAATGTCCTGTGCTTATGGATTGAAATAATATTATTAAGTGTCCATAATACCCAAGGGCATCTACAGATTCAATGCAAGCTCCAATGTCATTCCTCGTAGATGTAGAAAAAAACAATTCTAAAATTGTTTGTGGAACAATTTTAGAATTGTTTTTCATGTGGAACCAAAGAAACCTCAAATAGATAAGATGTTCATGAGAAAAAGTAGCAAAGTTAGAGGAATCACACTGCCCGATTTCAATCTATACTACAAGGTGACAGTAACTGCAAAAGTATCATACACTCATGAAGATATGCACATCGATGGGTGGAACAGAAGAGAGAGCCCAGAAATGAACCCATGCATGCACGATCCATTGATTTTCAACAAAGGATCTGAGAATGCACATGGGAAAAGCACAGTCTCTTCAGTAATCATCAAAGATTTACACATCAGACCTGAAACTGCGAAACTACTAGGGGAAAACTTAGTGGGGAAAACTACCTAACATTGATCTGGGTGATGCTGGTTAATTCAAAAGCGCAGGTAACAAAAGCACAGACAGAAAATGAGACTGTATCCAAATAGAAAGCTTCTGCCCATCAAAGAATCAACTGAGTGAAGAGACAACCTACAGGTAAGAAGAAAATATTTGCAAGCCATACATCTGATAAGTGATTAATATCCAAAATACATAAGAGCTCAAACAACTCTATAGAAATAAAACAAATTATCCAATTAAGAAATGGTCAAGGAAACTGAACAGACATTTCTCAAAAGAAGACACTGGAATGGCCAACAGGCACATGTAGCAAAGCTCAGCTTCACTAATCACAAGGAGATACCAATCAATACCAGATCAGGTATCAGCTCACACTTGTTCAAATGGCTGTTATCCAACAGACGAAAGATGTCAAGAGTTTTTGATGCAGAGAAATGGGAACCTTGTAAGCTGTTGTTGGGATTGTAAATTAGCACAGTCTCTATGGAGAACAGTAGGAAGGTGTCTCAGAAATTACAAAAAGAATAACAGTATGATCCAGCAGTTCCACTTGTGGGTATTTACTCAGAAATAGAGCTGAAATCAATACATTGAGATGTTTGCACTCCCATGGTCACTGCAGCTCTATTCCCAATGTCCCAGATATGGAACCAATCTGTGTCCATCAAGGGGACAATGAATAAAGGAAGCATGGTGTATGCACACAGCGGAACAGTATTCAGCCTTAAAAAAAAAAGTAAGGCTGTCATTTCTGATGACATGCATGGAATGGGAGGACATTATGCTAAGTGAAAGAAGCCAGGCACAGAAAGACAAATATTGAATGTTCTCACTTAAACATGGAGTCTAAAACAACTGAACTCACAGTAGCTGTGAGTAGAAGGGTAGTCACCAGAGGCTGGGGATGTACAGAGGGAGAGATGGAGGTCAGAGAGTGCAAAGCTTCAGACAGGAGGGCAGGTCTGACTGTGTCCAGATCAACAGCACAGCATGCTGAGTACAGTTAATTATGACTATGTCACATTTAAATATTGCTAAGAGTAAATTTCTAATGTTCTCCTCAGAAAAAAATGTTAAATATGTAAGGTAATGGATATGGTAATGAGCTTAATTCTTCTGCACTGTATTCATAAATCACAGCACCAGTTTGTGCCCCATATGTCTGCAACTATAATTTATCAATAGGACACATAAATAAATAATGAATACATGTTAAAAACGCAGAAGAACTGAGCATTGCTTCCTGGCAGTTTGACAGACCAGAGCTTTTGAAGAGACTTGTCACTATAGAAGACTTACTGATATTAAACAAAATAAATTTAAATGCTATAACTAAGAGTAAATAAAAATAATAAAATGTGATCAAATAATGAGATAAAGGAAAGTTCGTGTGTTAATCATACAGGGACACATGCCTATCAGGAGCTTTTGAACATACAGTCCTACATTATTCTGAGGCACAATTTATAGACAATAAAATGCACCAATATTTTTAAAACCTATGATTTTGCATTTTGCCAGGAACACAAGCACAGTCCTTTATTAGCCACAGAGACACATGACTCACTTTCTATATTAAGCAAACATTCACTGTGGTACAAAATAAGACTTTTTCTCATTAAGGTACATTCATGGTTTTGATATCTAACTTTTATAACTCAATGTAATTGCTAAATCGTGTACTGGCGCTTGCACATGGAATTAATGCTTTTAAATTCTCTTTTAAATGATCTACTTTTGAACTGTGGGCCATAACAAAAGACTAATAAATGCCACGTAATTGCCCCAGCTCAGCCAACCATTAACATCTCATTCTCAACATTTCACTACATCAGTATAATTACAAGGAAAAATGTCATTACTAAATTCATTCTTAAAATATTTATAAATGTATACTTTGTGGAATGAATGAGCTCAGCTCAAAATATTCAGAGCATAAATTTGGTCACTAAAAGGTCAATGCAAACTTGAACATCATTAAAATCAAAATGACCCCAACTCCCCCATAATATCTGGTTACTTCCTAAAATCAAGAAAGGAAGAATTCAAATTAGAGAATGACTACTGCTCTCCCCTGCCTCTCCAAAGGGCTGCGGCTCTGCGTCCCATGAAGAGTTTGGGGGGAAAAAAAAAAAAAAAAGTCCATGTCCCCGCTGGGCCTTGATTGGCAGAAAAAATCATGGCTGTGAGAAGATGTTTCTGCCTTTGCTGGAGAGCTGACAATTCGGTCACCCAATGGCTCTGTATAGGATCCTATGTGAAAAATTCCTTTCAACATTTAGGAAATTCCTCTCCAAAAGTGGTCTCTTTTGAAGAAAAAATACCTCTCTCACACACAGAGATAACTGCATAATTGACCATGTTTCTTGCTGGCTTGACTTACAGTAAACTCAGCATGGAATCTTGTAACTAAGTAATTAATTGTGGTCAATATATGTTTTCTTCCTTTTTAATAAAGCTTTACATGTATTTTAACATTTCAACAAAAGTCCATAACAGATCCCTTCTAAAAAGCAGTTTTGCAAAACATTCCCCCCAAAAGTGAATAAAACTAAGAAATAATGTCTTAATTTTTCCTATCCCGATTTTAAACGGTTTCAGAAGTAGCCTGTCTTGAACCCTACTTTCCCAAATCAAATTAGTCACCACTGATTCTCTCCACAAAGTAGCGTTTTGTTCCTACCAGGTTTTTCCATCTAGATAAAATGTTTCACAAAGAAAAGAGAGAGCACACCCTCTTTCTGTGTGATGGATACCTCTGGTCTCCCAGCAGTCCTCAAATAAGCCATTTTCATCTTTCTCTAGAAGGAGTCGTGAATGGAGGCAGACTGACACAGCTTGGAGCCACGACCATGCCTAGCCCTGCACGTGCCAAATATGGGTTATTTGGCACGTGTGTTCCAAGGTGTGTGCCTCTCCTTCTGAGTTTAACTAGGCATGAGTTTGCTGTCAATTTCCTCTGAGAGCCACGGCACCATCCCCTTCAACGTGGACAGAAAATTTTCCCCACTGGAATCCCATGTTGACTGCCCCCACCCTTATCTAGCTCCAGACAATATTTTGAAAAGCTGAGTTTCTTAAATAAATAAAATGTGGAAATAGGAAGACTCAAAGGGGAAAAATAAGAGAGATTGTGCCACTGCCGTCCAGCCTGGGCAACAGAGCAAGACTCCATCTCAAAAGAAAAATACCCCTTAAAACATTTCTTACGTATCTTATTATTAGTCGGAAATTTAGTAACACAAATAGTAATGGTAAGAATGAAGTTTTATTGAGCTTTTACTATGTGCAGGAACCTGTAAGCTGTTCCTACAGATTAACACTTTTAATAATGCCTATAACAATGTGGGATGTGTTATTGTTATTATTAATATTACTATTTCAGAAATGAGCAAACAGTAAGAAAGATGGCATGTTCAGCATTATTTCAATTGTAAAAAAAGATGGAACAAATTAATACAAATTTAATTAGGTTTTATAATCATCACCTGAATAAAATCTTATCTTAAATGTTAATATACCAAACGTAATATCTGTGTATGCTGATGAAGTAATGTGTATATAATCGTATACTGTTAAACTATCAAGATACTGACTTCTCCATTTTCAAAAATATTTTGGCACTAGATATGTAGAATTCCAGGTAATATTATTCCTTTAAACCAATATTTAACGCAGTAAAGTCCCAGCACGAGAAGGTGGGCTGGATGGCTCCTCGGAGTGCTGAGCGAGTGGATGTGAGCGAGTATAAATTCACTGCTTCAGGATTAAGGGTTTAAATACATGCGCGCGCCGGACTCACCACTGGAACAAAGACGGCCGCTAGGACCCAGAGGCACAGGCTGCACGAGCACCGGCTCATCCGCGCTTTAGTGAGCAGCTACTGTGTTCAGCACCAAGGACAGAGCGCAGGGCCCGGTCTCCGCCTGCCCACTTGGGGACACGACCAGCCGCCCCACCTCCCGTGGCTTCCCGAGAGCGCAGCTGCTCAACCGCGCTTTAGTGAGCAGCTACTGTGTTCAGCACCAAGGACAGAGCACAGGGCCCGGAGACACCAACCAGCCGCTCCGCCTCCCGCAGCTTCCCGAGAGCACACGGGCCGACGGCAGTGTCTCAGCAGGAGGAGCGCCCCTGCGCAAAGCCCGCCTCTGTGAGGCCCCGCGGGGACGGGGACGGCGGGTGCTGGGGCGTTAACAGGGCGCTGAGGGAAGAGCCGGCCCCAGGAGGAGAGCACAGGCGCACGGGGAGTGCTCGCCTCACAACAGAGATATTACCAAGTGCCCGCCGCGTGCCTGACAGCAAGCTGAGTGTTTTGCGGAAAATAAAAATGTGAGCGGTTCTAAGTGGAGCTCCACGCCTGCTCAGTGTCCACCCCAAACCCCCAGGGAACCTGCAGCACCGGCCATGTGGCTGGGAGGCCGTAGAAACGGGCCCCTGCCAGGCTCCCCATCACACGCTTAGGACAAAAATCCGTGCCCCTCACCCTCTCCTCTTTCAGAAGCCTCCACTTGCTCAGCTCTAGAATCACAACAGCAGCAACCACCGCCCACATTAGAGAGGAGTCCATTCTGGCATTGCCACGCTGCCACTTCACCAGCCCCTGCTGCAGAGGGCAGCGGCCCCAGCTGCCTGCCCAAGTCCAACCACAAGTTGCTCTCCCGTGAAATCCTCACTGATTCCCAGACCCTCTCCTCTAGCCCACTGCTGTGTGCTCATCTTGCGGACACTTCTCATTTGCGTTGGATTGCTGCTATGTATGTCCATGCCTGTCCTCCCAACTGGATTATAACCATATAATAACCCTGCCTGTCCAATCTATCAATCATATTTTAACTGTCTCTGTCTCCAGCACCTCGGAGAGTTCCTATTCATAGTTCACAGTCCATAAATGTTTCCAAGATAAATGCATGACCGTTAGAATGTCTTCCTTTGTTGGGGAGCTTAGCTGTATGAATAAACCACAAAACACAAAGCTTCTAGGGCCAAATGATCTATCAACATACCGTCTGCTTTTCAACAAGCAACCAGTAAAGGCTGCTAAACTGACTTCAATTTTTGTTTTTGAAAAATAGTTTAAACAAAACAATCCAGAAGAAATTAAGGGACTAATAGGTTCAAAAAGAGCACACACATTCATATTAAAATAGACTGAGACAGGGCACAGACAGAGAAAATATTTGCAAGACACAAATCTTATAAAAGATGGATATCCAAAATATATGAATAAAACTCAACAGTAAGAAAAACAACCCAATTAAAAAATACACAAAGATCTGAAGAGACACCTCACAAAGGAACATACAAACATCTGAAAAGGTGCTCCATACCACCTGTCACCAAAAAGACGCAAAATAAAACAAGGAGACACCACCACGCACCTCCTCAAAGGGCCACAGTCTAGACCCTGACAGCACCAAATGCTGACAAGGACATGGAGCAACAGGAACTCTCATCACTGCTGGTGGGAGTGCAAAATGGTGCAGCCAATTTGGAAGACCATTTGGCAGTTTCTTATAAAACTAAACATACTCTTGGTATACAATCCAGTAATTGTACTTCTTGCTATTTACCTGGATGAGTTGAAAACATCTCCATACAAAAGCCTGCACACAGGTGTTTCCAGTAGCTTTATTAATAGCTGCCAAAGCTTGGAAGCAACTGAGATGTCCTTCAGTAGGTGAATGAATAAACTATGGTGCATCTAGACAATGGAATGATGTTCTGGGCTAAAAGGAAATGAGTTATAAAGCCATAAAAAGACGTGGGAAGAAAATTAAATGCAGATTATTAAGTGAAAAGAGCCCGTCTGCAAAGGTTACATACTGTCTATTTCCAACACTATGACATTCTGGAAAAGGCAAAATGTGAAGACAGTAAAAGATCAGTGTTTGCCAGAGGTTAGGGGGAGGAAGAGAGGGAGGAACATGCAGAGAACAGAGGATTTTTAAATAGATCTCCTATGTGTGACAAGGCAAGAGTGGATATACACCATTGCACATTTGTCAAAACCCACAGAATGGGCAACACTAAGACTGGATGTTGATAGAAGTTGTGGGCTTTAGTTAATAATCATGTGTCAGTACTGGTTCCTCAGTGGTAACCAATGTGCCACCTAATTCAAGATGCTAGGAGCAGGGGAAGCTGAACACAGGCAGAAAGGGCACATGGGAACTCTGCAATTTCTGCTCAATGTTTCTATAAACCTAAAACTGCTCTTAAACACAAATTCTATTAACTTAAAAAATAGTGCAAGCCACTGTCCTTCTCATTGCTAAAAATGTTCTAGATGAATAAATACTCTTAACCAGGAGAATGTCTCTCGAGGGCCAGGGTGTTGAGGGAGCTGGAAGGGACCCACCATCCCTCCCATCTTGAAGTTTATAAAATCCAGGGACAGAAGGTCACCCCACCAGGTCCCAGTGGAATTTAGTTCCTCCGTGCTTGCCCTCCAAGCACATATTTATCCTGTAGAGCTGATAACAGCCTCAGGGGATGAGGCATGGACAACGTCCCTGGAGTTGCACCTAGACAGTCATGCGGGGAGAACCGGAGCTGTGCAGCAGCAGCTCGGGGAGAACCCATGCAACCGGGAGGGCCTATGCTGAGGCAGCTGTGAGCTCCGCCTTGTTGCCCGGAAGAGCCATGAAAGAGCATGCAGGAAGTGAGGGCCTGTGCTGAGGCAGCATGAGCTCCGCCATGTTGCCCGGAAGAGCTATAAGAGAAGATGCAGTAAGCCTGCATCTTTTTGTGGAAAAGGGTGGTTTGATAAATTATGCCAAGATTGTACAGTAACCACTGTGTGGGGCTAATCTCTCTGCAGAAGCAACAGAGCAAAACTCATAGCTCAAGGGCTTCTTAGGAACACTGTTAGTATAAAATGTAGAGATGGAATTCTGGCAGGTTTCCCAGCAAATGTTGTGTGGCCATGGGTGGTTTAAATGAACCTGAGTGTACACCATCTCAGTCTTCTTGTCAGCACACCAGTCAATACTATGATCGCTCTGTACCTCTGGTAGACAGTGGAGCCCAGAACGGAATTTGGGTCCAGTGATGTTCACCTGAAGTCCAATATCTCAAGGGCAGCAAGAATCAGGAAAGTGACTCAGTTTAAAAGCAGAGACCCTAACACCACCATCACTCCTCTGCTCCTGAGAACCACGGATATGATGGGACTGCTGCATGCAGAGCGGAGTTTTTACCAACAGGTGTTAGAACTGTGCCCTGCAGGGCATGTGCTGAAGCCCTAGGCCAGGACCTCAGAACGTGGCTGTGTCTGGAAACAGGGTGGCTACAGATGTGATGAGGTGAGGTGAGGCAACGCTAGAGGGGAGGGCACTGCCCCACGTGCCTGGTGTCCTTATCATGAGAAGCCCAAGGATGGACAGACACACAAAGACCTGAACCAGCGCAGGGTCCGTCTAACCTGCCGTCAGATTTCACTTGTGTGCAGAGCTTTTGGTACTTAAACAAACTTCTGTCCCATCCCCATAGGAGATGAAAATATCATCTCAGAGGAGGACAGTGGAGGAGAAAGTGTGACTGGAACACAGGCACCCCAGAGACCCACAGGAACAAGCCCATTGAAGAAGACAGAGGGGTGCTGGGAGCCTGACCAGCCACTTCTAGCACATCCAGCTGCAGTTCCGCTCCCGCAGAATCCCAGTGCACCACGACACTTTGATCCATGTTGTCTACTCTCCTACGGACCCTTCAGCTCAACTCTTCTCTCCCTCATGCTCCGCAGTAAGAGGGTTCCAACTCGAAATGGCAGCAGGAGTGGTCAGCTGGGCCCAGCTTCCTCCAAAGCTCTGCAGCACTCCCACTCATCTGAGAAGGGGGGCTGTCTGTCTCGCCCTCAAGGTGGGAGTACTCCATTGAGTCTGAGGACATCGTCAGAGGGCTGACCTGGCACAGCAGGTGTGTGCA
This sequence comes from Cebus imitator, assembly GCF_001604975.1. Taxonomy (NCBI): domain Eukaryota; kingdom Metazoa; phylum Chordata; class Mammalia; order Primates; family Cebidae; genus Cebus; species Cebus imitator. Next base: position 4,519,033 of record NW_016107594.1, read on the forward strand.
GTCGGCACTGTGGTCAACATCCCCACTGCACTGTTGAGAGACATGGCCGCCACCCCCTGCTACAATGTTTCTTGGTGATATGAGCTGCATCCCTGCCAACTGCAAGGTAACCAAGGAGAGTGTCACTGGGTTGGCCCCATGCAGGACCCTGCTAGTGATGACCCAGTGACCTCTTAGAGGCTGCGGGTCCCTTTCCTGCGTGGTATTGGATTTTCTTGGACAAGATGACTTGCTGAAAATCACCGCACGCCTTGACCACCTGGTCACTGGAAAGACGAGTAGTGGGGAACGCTCTCTTCCTTTCCCCAAAAGGAAGAGAGGTCCACTTTCCACTTGATTCACAAGCGGATCAAATGCTTCATCTCCGCCTTGCAGCTCTGTTACTGATCCAGGCTTGCTCTTGGTGAGAAGCAAGAAGAGGGCAATCGAGAGGACCCTCAGGCAGGCCAGGCTCATCTGTGACAGCGGGAGCTCTCTGTCCCCGGTATTGACTCACTTCCCTCTGTCAGCACATGAAAGGGTTTCTGCATTCTGATGTTCAGCTGGACGTACTGTAGGCAAAGGCTGAGTATGGTGTGAACTGAAAGGCTGCAGAGGGACACTGAGCTGCAAACTATCCTGCTACAGTGAAGCCTGCATAGGCACCTGGGTGAGGTCAGCCTTGGTCTGAAGGTAAATGAACAAAAAAAAATCAGACCTGACTCCCCTGGAGGCTGCCACAGATGAGCAGAAGGTAAAAATATCCACGTGTGAAGAGATAAAGGGTTTGGGTAGCAGCAGCAGTTCTCAGGATCACTAACTTTCTGCATGGGAGCCGTGCATGGGAAATGTGTAGGAAACCGCTCGGCCAAATACAAGCTCCAGGTCATCTACAAAGGCACGCGGTTCCTCTGTGTGGGGCTGGGCAGCCCCCTCCTTCCTCACACATCTGCGCCATGTTCCTCCACTTCATTCAGGGAACCCAGACACAGCACTGCTGGGAAAACAGAGCCAGCTTTTGAAAAGCAAGAGAACACATGCTACTTTTCTGAATCAACTGTTTTGTTCTTTTAAATTCTGTGCTCAGGAATGAGTATGTATTTTTTTCTGAGTTATACATCCATGTCTGTATTTCTATGGCTAATATAAAAATGGTTTTATCATAGAAATAGCTATATACAAAGGTTGCAAAGCCTCTTTGATCATTAAAAAAATACTTTGGAGTGAATATTTCTTAACATATTCACAACGAAACTTTCCAGCTCCACGTAATTTAGTAAAACCAATGATTTGACTATTTGTGTTATACCCAGGGATTTTTTAAAAATAATTTTTGTCTTCAGAGTTAATTTTAGAAGAAAATATAAATTAATGCATTCCAAAGGCAGAAAAGGAAGATGATCTAAAATGTTTTGTGGCATCAGTTCTATTGAATAAATGGTTTTGGAAGGTGGAAGACGCACTTTGAAGCTGGATTCTGCCTCAACTCTAAGTAACAGCTGAAACTGACTTCAACTGTGGGCTTTTTCCCCTCGGGTAAAGTGCCAAGCTATAATGATTGTGGCAACGTAGGATCAGAGGTACAAATGTGAGGTACAAATGGGGAGTGATAATTAGTGGGATAAAGCTAAAAACCCTAATGTGTCACATAAGAACTCCCTAATTAAATGAATATAGTAACAGTGGCTTCCCTTTGAAATCATCTCCATCTCGGCCAGCAGGAAGAAATCCCAACGGCGCAGGGTTCCCGGGCACACGCGGGGCACATGCAGCCTCCAGAACCTTCTGGGCAGGGGGAAGGTCCTGCACCACAACACTCACTTCCCACTGCAGGTACGTGCCTAACAAACGCTAGCTAAACAGAAAGTGCCGTTCCCCGTCCTAACTGCACCTGCCAGTGCAAGCGCTGTGAGCGGCTGATGTATTTTTAATAAGAAGCACATCTTCTCCAGGAGAGCATCATGGTGAACAGACTTGCTTGATGTGTTTTGAAATGAGAGCAAGGTCAAAGCCACCGGCACCTTCACGGAACGCACACCCAGTGCTCGGGGGAGCAGCCACCAGTCAGGCTGTGCCCCCTGCCAAGTGCCTCGACTGCGGGAGAAGCGCTGCAGTGAAATCAAATCCGCGGCAAATTCTCCAGGATAACACGAATCACGACGCTGCGGTCCAAGGCTCCAAGCACACTGTCACGTTGGAGGACACCCAGTGATTTCTACAAACCAACCTCACCAGACTTTCATTGGGTGATCACATGTAACAACAAAGATTTATGAACTAGATGTATGAAGAATTAATGAATAGGAAGCTTTTTTCTTTCCAAAATGTTTTTACAACCTCCACCATCCCCGATAGAAGTAGAAAGCTGGAGAGTGCACTGCGTCCAAACACCCGCCATCAGGAGGCTCCCGTCCCTGCACAGTCCCTGGGGGATGTTTCTTGACATCATCGTCTTTTCTGTAACTGCAACTAAGCGGCACCTCCTCCGCTGTGTGCCCTGACGGCACTGGGTGGCGTGACTAACTCTGAGCATGACTTCAGTGTAGGCGGGAGTCAAAGAACATCCACTCCCTGATCTGTGTGGTGTCTGCAGCCAATTCCGCCCCCCAGGCCCAGGTAGCACTGGCCAGCCACCGTCCAGCACACTGACGGGAAACCACGTACCTCCAGCACTGCACCCAAACCACCCGCTCAACCAGACTGACACCAGTTCCCTCAACTCACAGGACAGGGAGCCTCCTGTGGCTTCCAAGAACAGGTCAGAAGGACATGTCACTTTTTAAATGTTTGTTTGACTAAATAAATAGGTGATTAAGGATATTTCTTTTTTTTTTTTTTTTTTTGAGACAAGAGTCTCGCTCTCTCGCCCAGATTAGAGTGCACTGGCATCATGTTGGCCCATTGCAACCTCCACCTCCCAGGTTCAAGCGATTCTCCTGTCTCAGCCTCCCAAATAGCTGGGATTACAGGCATCCACCCATGTGACCAGCTAATTTTTGTATTTTTAGTAGAGACAGGCTTTCACCATGTTGGCCAGGCGGTCTCGAATTCCTGAACTTGGGATCCACCCGCCTCAGCCTCCCAAAGTGCTGGGATTACAGGGGTGAACCACGGCGCCTGGCTGATTAAGGATATTTCTTTCACTGACACACACACATATTCATTTCATCGATATTTATCTATATACACGTCAGGAAGATAAATGTAAATTGCACATATTCTTGGAGCCAGTATTCACCACTGTCCTAATAAACTGTACAATATTCACAAATGCTTAAAGAAAAATAAGACTCAGAAACTGGGATCACTGAATAAGTGGAAAATGGAAACGGAAAAAAATTAGACACAGGACACAGAAAATGGAAAGAATAAGGCTAGCTCTGTTTTGTGAAAGGCACATGATGCTAAGGGGGATCTGGATGGTGTCTGACACTGGATGTCCAGGAGCTACCGTTCTGCTGAGCAGTAGCTGAGGAAAGCCGCCCCAGCCTAGGACACTGTACCCGGCCCAGGAGAGGCTGTACCTCACCCAGGGTGGCAACAGAGGAGGAAGGGGTGTCACCCAAGAAGCCACCCTTCAAAGTCAAGAACTGTGGAGGCAGACAAAGTCGTTATTTCAGGCATCATGGAAAATAGTGGTTATTCCTCTCACCCACGAGAAAAAGGTGACAAGTGGATTCTAGCTTAATGCTGGGTTACTCTAGAAGTACAGTTTTTACCATCACACAAAAGCTAAAACTGGAAAGCACCACTCACCATCCTCTCCTCCCCAGCTTCCGCTCAGCAGCTGGGCTGCAGTCAGCTGTGAATCCGTGGGAGGAGACCAGGAAAGGGAGGCCCAGGTCACCCCCTAAAACACACGACCAGAGGCGCCCAAGTCACCCTCCCAAGAAAAAGGACCACAGAGGCCCGGGTCACCCCCAAAACACAGGACCAGAGGGGCCCAGGTCATCCCTCAAAACACAGGACCAGAGAGGCCCAGGTCAACCCCCCAAGACAAAGGACCAGAGGCCCGGGTCACCCCCCAAAACACAGGATCAGAGAGACCCAGGTCATCCCCCAAAACAAGGGAGCTGAGAGGCCTGGGTCCCCCACAAAACACAGGACCAGAGAGACCTGGGTTGTCCCCAGGAACACAGGACCAGAGAGGCTGGGGTCACCCCCCAAAACACAGAACCAAAGAGACCCCCCACAAAACACAGGAGACAGACCCGGGTCACCCCCAAAACAAAGGATGAGAGAGACCCGGGTCACCCCCTAAACACAGGACCAGAGAGACCTGGGACATCCCCAGGAACACAGAGGCCGGGGTCACCCCCCCAACACAGAACCAGAGAGACCCGGGTCACCCCCCAAAACACAGGATGAGAGAGAACCAGGTCACCCCCAAAACACAGGATGAGACCTGGGTTACCCCCAAAACACAGGACCAGAGAGACCCGGGTCACCCCCAAAACATAGGACCAGAGAGACCCAGGTCACCCCCCAAAACATAGGACCAGAGATACCCAGGTCATCCTCCGAAACACAGGACCAGAGGGGCCCGGGTCACCCCCTAAAACACAGGACCAGAAAGGCCCAGTTTGACCCCCCAAAACAGGACCAGAGAGACCCTTGTCACCCCCCCCCCGAAACACAGGACCAGAGAGGCCCAGATCACCTCCTAAATCACAGGACCAAAGAGACCAGGGTCACCTCTGAAACGCAGGATCAGAGAGATATGGGTTGCCCCCCAAAACATTGGACCCCTGTGTCCCTCCGTGAGGTGCTGGTGCTGAATCTCATCCACGGCATGCTGCTTGCTAGCACGCCCTTCTGAACTGGAAAGGCAGCACTGGAACACAGGCCAGGTCTTCCAGGGCTTCCCCTCTGCTTCCTGATGCTGGAGCCGATGCTGTTCAGTGCTCACGGGCAACTGTGGGGTCTGGAGAGCGAGGGCGGCGGGGAACAATCGCAGCCCTGCTGCGAGTCCGCAGACGGCCTCTCTACACAGAAAGGCCAACGTGGTCTGTCCTCACGTGCACATCCGTTCATTCATTATCCCAAATCTTAGCTGAGGGAAAGTTTCAAAGGCTAAATTTCCCCACTGTCCTTTCTGTTAGGAGGGAGACTGTGTGTGTGTAAACAAATACACACAGAGTTTTTACATGTGTAGCTATGTGAAAGCTGCACCTTTCCCATGTGTGTTCAAACTTTCTGTTTGGAACATGAGCAAACACTGGGCAGTGCAGAAATCCCCCCTCTTACTTGTGAGAAATGTCACAGCATGTCCAAGGACACATATTTGACTTTCAGGTGTTTTCACGATACGTTTCTGGGTTGCATGTTGATATTATAAATGGCAGAGGCAGGAACATTTCTAAAACTGTATGTGAAATCCACACACCTCCCTCAGGAACCTCAAGATCCAGTGGGCCCTGGTGGGGTGAGCTCAAGCCAGCCACTGCTCCCAAGGACCCGGGACATGGGGCCCCTTCTCTGCCGAAGGCCTCGCTGTGGCCTCTCCCAGCTGCCCTGAACCCACTCCATGAAACAAGACCACCTTCTCCCATTCAGGACAACACAGAACTCAGGAAACGAGGCAGGAAAGAACTTGCTGAGTCTACGTATCAGCTTAAGTCAAAAAGCAGAGAGCAAAGAGGTAAACGAAAAGCCCAAACCTTCTCAGATGTTCCTAAAGCAGAGGTTTTCAGGAAGTATCATCATGATTTGGGGAAGACAATGTTTGAATATGCAGTGCCAGAAAGGCACACCTCTAAGTACAAGAACAAAACATCTCCAAAGCTAAATGTGTTTAATGTACTTTGATCTAAATCCCTTCCCTCTGTCCACTGACTGCAGCTTCGGGAAGGGAGTTCAGCCTATCAGAAGGATGGGAGGGGAAACTGAGGCCTGGGCTCTAGCTTGGCTTCTGGCCTCCTATGCAGACCCTGAGGGAGCCACAGGCCCTCGTGGCATCCTCCTCCACAAGACACACATTGTGGCTCTACCTCATCTTGTTGTGAAAACCAAACGTGACCCTCAATTCCAACCCCTCAGGCCAGCACTCAGCACTTAGCGAGCACCACTAATTTTTATCACACATACAGCATTATAACATCACATTAACTATCATGCTTATAGGATTATGTATGATTATAAATTAATGGTGCTATTTTTAAGCAAAAGACAACTGAGGTGGGAGCAATGATAATTTCCATGGTCAAAGGACAGCATGGTTCTCTCAGATACACAGGTCCCGCCCTTCTCCCTAGAAACCGTGTGTTAAACAAAGCAAAGTTTCAAGTCCAGGGTTTGATGAGCCAAGGGCTGAGAGGACAGAATGTGTCAGAGAGCGGGGGCACGGGAGAAGCCAGCCTGTCCTCCTTCCTGTGAGGCCTGGCTGTGTCAGAGGACTGGGGGCACGGGAGAAGCCGGCCTGTCCTCCTTCCTGTGAGGCCCAGCATCCCCCCAACCTGCCCATGGGCACCAGCTCTGTCCAGCCTAGCTGGCGGTAGCCTCACCCATTCCCTGCCCCTCAGCCCCTTCTTTCCAGTTTAAATGAAACTGCCTTAGGAAACATAAGTTGGGGCCCAATGCCTCCTCCACAAATATTTCCCCAGCCCGCATTGCTCTTCCAGCCACAAAGAATGCTGCTGCTCCTTTGACTGCAGCAAACATGCATGTCCCCAGTGCAAGGTGGCACTGTCCGTCAAATCTCGGCAGGAAACTGCTAATGCTTGCTCTGTTACCTGGACTTGATTTCCATCAGGCACATTCTTGTGAGCCTTTCTTATTTTTATTTTTATTTTTCAAGATGAGAAGAAGTTAGTTTTTATTTTCATCTTTTTTTATAATTAGCCATCACCAGATAAAGTCATTTCATTCTAATTTAGCTGTCAGACAGGTTATTGCTATTTTCTAAAATACACGTCTTGGCTTTCTTTGAGGTCTTTGTAGTTATTTTAGAAAAGCACATAGCCTTTGCTTTGTACAGTTCCAAAGTGCAGATTGTATGGTTTAACACCAGACCCCAACAACATGTTTCAAATTGCAGTTACATCAGTGTTTTAACTGTGAATAAATGCATAAGGCATAATCTCTGCAGCTGGCTCTTCAGTCCACAAATCACTATGTAAATAACAAACCTACAACATCATCAGTAACCAATCACTTTTTTTTTGGGTAATATTTTAAATTTTTATTTTTTTATTACACTCTAAGTTCTGGGGTACATGAGCAGACCTTGCAGCATTGTTACATGGGTATACACATGCCATGGTGGTCTGCTGCCTCCATCTCCCAGTCAGCTACATTAGGTTTTTCTCACAATGTTATCCCTCCCCAACCTCCCTACCCCCTGCTATCCCTCCCCTACCCCCCATGGGGAGAATGAATCCAAGCTGGAAAACACTCTCCTGTGAGTCTTTCAAAGACTGGGTCCCACAGAGGTCAAATAACAGCTGCAGAACCTGCCCCGGGCCCAGCCCCAGGGGCTGCCCAGGTCTGCAGATTCCCATTCTTTTGTAAAACCTCTCATTCTTGAAGCATCGTCTTGACAGACAAGCTCTGGGAGAGGATTGGCTAGAGAAAGCCCCAACAGGCCTCCCTGGGAGGACTCACAGAAAAGCACTTTGGGAGGGGCCCATGCCCCCGCCCACCCAGGGAAGAACGAGACCTGCCACCTGCCCTGAGCCTTGCTGTGCAGCTCTTCCCTCCCTCTGTCCTGCTTCCCTCGTTTTCTGCTCCTGCGCAACCCTCCTTTTCCTCCTTCTACTGAAGTAGCAGCAAAAAAACAGCATGGAATACAGGGACAGAGCCACTGCTGGCTACCAGGGAAGCCCTAGACCCCACCGGGAAATCCTTAGACCCCACCGGGAAGCCCTAGACCCACTGGGGAAGGCCTAGACCCCACCAGGAAAGCCCTAGACCCACCGGGGAAGCCTTAGACCCACAGGGGAAGACTTCGATCCCACCAGGGAAGCCCTAGACCCCACCAGGAAAGCCCTAGACCCACCAGGGAAGCCCTAGACCCCACCGGGAAATCCTTAAACCCCACAGGGAAGCCCTAGACCCACAGGGGAAGCCCTAGACCCTACCAGGAAAACCCTAGACCCACAGAGGAAGCCTTAGACCCACAAGGGAAGCTTTGATCCCACTGGGGAAGCCCTAGACCAACAGGGGAAGCCTTAGACCCACAGGGGAAGCCTTAGACCCACAGAGGAAGACTTAGCCCACAGGGGAAGCCTTAGACCCACAGAGGAAGACTTAGCCCACAGGGGAAGCCTTAGACCCACAGAGGAAGACTTAGCCCACAGGGGAAGCCTTCGATCCTATAGGGGAAGCCCTAGACCCACAGGAGAAGGCTTAGATCCCACTGAGGAAGTCCCAGACCCACAGGGGAAGCCTTAGATCCCACTGGGGAAGCCATAGGCTCACTTGGAAAGCCCTAGACCCCACAAGGGAAGCCTTAGTCTCACTGGGAAAGCTTCAGACCCCACTGGGAAAGCCTTAGACCCCACAGGGAAGCCCTTGACCCACCAGGGAAGCATTAGATCCCACAGGGGAAGCCTTAGACCCAGAGGGGAAGCCTTAGATCCCACCGAGGAAGCCTTAGACCCACAGGGGAAGCCTTAGATCCCACCGGAGAAGCCTAAGACCCACAGGGGAAGCCTTAGACCCACAGGAGAAGCCCTAGACCCACAAGAGAAGCCCTAGACCCACGAGGGAAGCCTTAGATCAAACCAGGGAAGCCTTAGACCCACAGGGGAAGCCTTCGATCCCATAGGGGAAGCCCTAGACCCACAGAAGAAGCCTTAGATCCCACCGGGGAAGCCCTAGACCCACAGGGGAAGCCTTAGATTCCACTGGGGAAGACTTAGACTCACTTGGAAAGCCCTAGACCCCATAAGGGAAGCCTTAGTCTCACTGGGAAAGCCTTAGACCCCATGGGGAAGCCCTAGACCCACCAGGGAAGCCCTAAATCAACCAGGGAAGCCCTAGACCCACTGGGGAAGTCTTAGACTGCACCGGGAAAGCATTAGACTCACCAGGAAAGCCTTAGACCCCATGGGGAAGCCTGAGACCCTACCGGGGAAACCTTAGCCTCCCTGTACACCACTGACCAAGGCCAAACTCAGCACAAGCAGCACCAAGCACTGCTGAGGATGTGGAGGAACAGGAACTCTCATCCACTGTGGTGGGAAGAAAAATGTAGCCAATATGGAATATAGTTTAGAAAACAAAACACACGCTTGTCATATAATCCAGCAGTTGCATGCCTTCACGTTTATTCAGATGAGGTGGAAACCTACACCCACACGACAACCCGCACACAGATGTTTACAGCAGCTTTATTCAACTTTCTCTAAACTCAGAAGCAACGGAGATGCCTTCAGTGCGTGAACAGACAAACTACAAGCATCACTCAGAAACGCGTGACCAAGCCACGAAAAGACATGAAGGAACCTTAAATGCATGTTGGAAAGCGAGCGAAGCCCATGTGAAAAGGCCGTGTGCTGTGTGGCTCCCATCAAATGACGTTCCAGAAAAGGCCAAACTATTTGCCGAGTGTTAGTGAAGAGGCAGGGGCAAGAGGGTGATCAGAGGGGTTTTTAGGACAGAGAAACTCCTGTGTCATCATATACCTGCTCAAGCCTATGGAATTACAACACCAAGAGTGAGCCCTCGGTGAACCCACTGGGACTCCGGGTGAGGGTGACGTGTCATGGTGGCTCATCAGCTGCAGTAAATGCACTGCTCTGGGGGGCAATGGATCAGGAGGCCATGAGTGGGGCAGGGGACATGTGGGAACCATCTGCACTTTCCACTTAATTTTGATGGGTACCTTAAACTGTGCTAAAAATATTAAGTCTCAAAACACACACACATACACACACACACACACACACACACACACACACACACACGCACATACACATCACTCAACCACCTGAGTCTCAGTTTTCTCATCTGCAAAATGGGCATGGAAATAGTTGCCCAGGCATGCGTGGGCCGGGCATGGCCCATGTGGACAAACGGCACAGCTGAGACACTCTTCCCACGCGGGCTTCTCAGCACAGCCGCCTCCTGTGAAGCCTCTGACCTCAAAGTCTACTCAGGAGCCTGCAGCTTCCCAGGCACCAGGTGATGGCCCTACAGGCAGGGCCCTGGCTGGGTGGGCACCAGGACAGAAACACCAGCAGATCAGAAAACCCAAGACAAAAGTGCCAGGAGGCTAGAACCTCTGGACCGGAACACACCCAGCAGCACCTTTGAGCCTTCTCGGTCTGTCCTGGAAGAACAGGGAGGAAGCCCAGGAAACAGGGATCGGATCAGGGCCAGCAGCATGAGGCATGGGGTGCGTGGACAACATGGCCACAGCCTGGGTCCCAGAAAGATGGGAAGACCACAGAGGGTGTTTTGGGGAGAGGCTGGGTTGGAGCCACCCACCCACCTTTGATCAGACGGAACCTGAAGGAGGGAAGGAGACCAACCCCTCTCAGCAACAAACCAGACACCACCAGGTGGAGCTGGGTGTCGGGACAGCCCTGGGTAGCTTGGACTGGGGATGTGGCCAGGAAGCCCCTGAGGTCTGAGGTGAGGGGGTGTCGTGTGCTCTGATGGTTACTTGAGAAGAAAATGTGCCTGAGACTGCGCTGGGTTGCAGTTCTCTGACTTCCCATCAGGGTCCTTTCCACCACAAAATACCTGCCCTCGACAAGCAGTGCATGGCTGTCCAGACAGCAGGGACGGAGTTACCACATTTGGTGGCCAAGGACGAAGACAGGACGGTGGTGGGGAGCTGCCCTCCTCGCCCAGACCTGCCCATGGTGGGAGCTGTCCTCCTCTCCCAGACCTGCACATGGTGGGAATTGTCCCCGCCCAGACCTGTCCATGGTGGGGGAAGTGCCCTTCTCACCCAGACCTGCCTGTGGTGGGGACTGTTCTGTCCCAGACCTACCCTGCAATCCAGCGAGTGAACCTAGTGCAAGTGACTGCACAGGCTGACACCAAGCATGGTGCAGCCACGCTCAGGCTGGACAGGGTCCGGCTCGGCAGCCTCCCCCACCAGGGGTTCCAGAGACCCAGGTCAGGCAGGCCCAGAGCATTTTCCCCACAGACCACAAAGGAGAGTGACCACTCAAAAAGCAAACAGCTCCGAAAGATTTCTCGGAATTCCTGGAATCCAGGCTACCCCTACACACAGACCATCCTATGTAACTATTTGGGGGCTTTAATTGAGGATTCTGTCTCTGAACTGTTCCCACAAGGAACAATTGATGTGCTTAGATGGGAAAATCAGAAGTGGGGACACTCAGCATAGATCAGTCTCAGGAGAATGTCAGATTGGAAGGAAGACAAGCATAAAAGTCTCTGATGATCCCATAAGAAAGGAAGCACATGGGCATCCTTTAAATCTTTCATAATTAACAATGTCATTCTTAAGGTACACAGCTGCATTTTACAGAGGCCAATTGTTTAAAGTATGTTTACTCCCCATCCACAGATTTAGAAGCAAAATGTTCCACGTTGAGTGATAAGAGACAGAAACTATAGATTCTGGCAAAAGTGTGTTGCTTTCAATCACTGAATACAGTGTCATTTTAACAAAGATGTGTGTCAGGAAAGTAATTTCACAATAACTATTTTCTAAATGGAAATGTTATGGCTTTTTTCTTGATGCCAGTCATATGAAAAATGCTAATTTTACTACCAATTGTTATCTTGAAATCATCGTGAATAAAATAATGACCCATTATCAAATTTCTGACAATGGCTGTATCTTTGGAAAGAACTTACTTAGTCCAAGGTTCAGACACATCTTCAGTCAACACTAGGTTGTGTGCACAGATGCTCCGGGGTAAGTAATTCCGTATCTTAAATGGACAGAGTGAATAAAGGAAGGCGTACTGGTGTGTGGAGACGTATATTTTCAGAAATCCCCTGGGCATGCTGCTTGGTGGGTGGGAAGCACCCGCAGTGAGGAGGTATCTGGCTGTTTCATCAACAACCTGTAAATGCACAGCATGCATTTAAAACTACCTTCCTGCCGCTCCTGTGGCACTGCAGTGCTCTCCCATGCACGTAGCCTTCACTGTTCCTTAAGTGAATTCTCTACACTAGGTGTATGACGGGCTGGCTGTGTGCCTGTCAGGTTGGAGGGGGAGTAAGGAGCCATACTTGGATTCCTCATAAGCATCTGTCCCTCTGCTGCATACAGTAGAATAACAGGAGACAGGAAACACCTGCTTACAATTTTATATGTATAATTGTCAGAGCTTAATTTTTATATGCATATTAGGTGGAGAGGTCACATACAGCCCGTGTTGACAGTGAATCTTGTACAGCATGTTAAATTTACTAAAGACTTCCTTGCTGAAGACAAGAGCAAGCCATCACGTTAAGTAGTATTTAAATAAAACAGGTATGCTTTAGAAAACAAAAACTGCAGGTGGTTTTGAAGTTACTAATGCCGGTTAAATAACATTTGAGCGGATGTTATTGATGCTGGTTTGCAGTGATTAGTGCATTTGGTTTGAGGTTATTAATGCTGGTTAAATGACATTTGTTGTATATCCATCAAATATACAATATCCTCAAACAGTACCCTGATTTGGTTGTGAAAAACGGGCAGTCTGACATATCTGAGGAACTGTATGTACATCTTGCAGCTATATTTTTCCAATTTGAATACCATATATACACACCACTTACTTTCTGGTGATCCAGTTCTGTTTTAACCATAAATAAATTGGCTTGGTTTAAAAAAGCAATATTTATTACTTGCAAATACTTACTGTTGAGTAATTTTTGCAAATTGGGAGGAAGGAAAAAACTTGATAAAATCATCCCTCGCCACCCCACCAGGCACTGGGGTATCCCCATGAAATAAAGCCTTCCCACAGCTGTAGTTACTCCAAGAGAAACTCTCTGCCCTGGGCCACAAATCCCACTGGAGGCTGGCACTTCCTAACTGCTCTCCTGGAGAACCATGTCGTCTCGGTGTGAATGACATGCGTGACAGGCCATCCTGGCTGAGGAAGCCAGCACTTGTTGCTAATAGCAAGTGTGATTCACCAAGCTGGAGAGAGTCCCACTGCGTTGCTCTCTTTCACGAGCAAATTAAAGGCCACAACAGACACCATTTTAACAGTTGACCTCAGTGTGGAGAGGCACCGAGCTCTGGAAAGAAAATTATGAATGAAATAGTCGACACCCACCTAAATATGGACAAACCAATAATAGCTTCCTATTGGCCACACTCAGTCCTGTACAGAGTGTAATATTTCAATGTAAGGTATTTGATCGTTTATAACAGGAACTTTTAAAGCTAGCAATTACCTAGATGCCTAAGCTAATAAATCCTTTTACTGACATTCTATTTAAACAGAAAGATGCTAGGCAGTACCATTTAAAGAGATGCATATTTTTGCACAAGGTAAAAAGCAAAAGAAAAAAAAACAAAAAGATGCCAGCATGGTTAGGCAAGACAAGAAGCACAAAAAGAAAATCCCTCCCAAACACACTTGACCGTCACCCTGTGGCTGGTGTAGGTGCCAGTCTTTTGTTAGAAAGTTCCCCACTGTTAAAGCCCTTCATGGATGGTGTAAGCTCGAGACCTCAGGATGGCAGGGACCCTGGGCAAGATGTGAGCACTCGGAAGCATGCCTCCTCTAAAACCTCAGCAATTCCTCTCACACTGAAAACACTGTCTCCTCCGACAGAACAGAGGACAGTCCACTTGGTGAGCTAAAATCCTGGAATCTCCTGTTTCTGAAGAGGTTGTTGGTCTTTAAGACAAATATACGGCAGCACTTTATGACATCTCAGTCAAACGTCTTCCCCCTTTTATCCTACTTAATGCAGCTGATAAAAGGCACCCAATCTTTCGCTGCACTCGGCAGTACAAAGGAAGCTGTCTCCACAGGCTTCTCTCTCCATTGCTTGCAAAGAAAAACACAGGTCTGAAAAGCTGCAGGTCCCTGGATTTACTCATTCCCAAAGCAATACGGAAGCCAGCGGCTCAGCTGCTGCATCTTTGCTGTAGCAAATGGAGACTAAGCCAGAAGAGTTCCTGCATTACACACTGCTCCGGCATTCGGCGATTATTGGAATCGTGGTTAATTGAAGACTGAACTTGCCTCCTTAGAATTACAGCACCGTAGTTCTGGGCTGCTGTGCACGAGCTTTTCCCCAGAGCCTCCTGGCAATTAAGATGCTCCCTGGATTGCAGGCATACTCACCGCCCCCACCTCCAGCTGCAATCACAATGTCTATCAGGAGATGAGTGTGTTACTTATAAGAAAGGCATGACCTATGGCCAGGAGGGAGGGCGCGTGAGGAAAAGATGTACTGCAAAGTATGGAGGAAAGCAGCTTCACGATTAACTAGTCAGAGCTGCCAGTCGGCCACTGTCTACCTGATGCCACCGCACAGGGGAAGTGGACGTTCCAGGTAAAGTAAGTCAGAAATGAGTCATCCTTGACTTACCGAGGAGAGACTCCTGCCGCTCCGTCTGCAGCATCCAAATGCCGAGCACAGGAGGCGTCTGGGCGGACAGGGAGACCTGCACTCAGGGGAGTCTCCACATCCTTGCTTAGAAGCAGGCCAAGAAGCGAGTGTGCACCAAGGCGCCGTCAGCCACAGCCTGGACCAGGCTGCCACGGAGCTCTGCCAGCCAGGCACTGCAGCAGCGTGGCAGGCACAGGACTGCGATGCATGGCCCACATAGTCAAGCGTGAGAGAAAACATGGATCTGGAGTCAGCTCCATGTGGATGTGGGGGCCACCTGGTGCAGAGCAGGAGACGCGAGCTCCTTCCCCGTAACACAGTTAGCCATGGTCGTAATTACCGCGCACTGCTCTCCCCAAGGATATCAATTACAGAGAGCAGGTGCCTCCATCTCCTGTTTTTTTTTTCAGATACACGTCTATAATCTCATTTCACAAATGATCCCTAATTAAACAGGAGCCACCTATTGTGATGATATCATTTGCTCTAGTAGCCATAAATGGGCAACTTCCTAGGGAGCGTCACAGGGCTGACGACACGGGTCTTTATTAGAGTGAGTGGGCTGGGCGCTCAGAGGGGCCTGTCCACACAGAGAGGCTCCTGCCGGCAACGTCGCGTGCTCCTGGGTGTCTGAAAAGTTACAGAGGAGGAAAGCCCTCCACGGAAACACTCAGTGCAACCTCCAAGAAAGTCCTCATGGGGGAGGGACAGAGAAGGAAATGTATGGGAACTCGCTGAATCTGTAGCATAACCCAGCGCCCACCAGGGCCACCACTCCCTGGAAAACACCACAGGGACACTGTGACAGCGACAGTTTGGGGCCTTTTTGCTGCTGCTGTTCTTGGAAGTATGGAGACTCCAGCTCCGCCTGAGTTCACACGTGTCTTACTCCAAAATATTCATGGCTGGAGGGGAGGGATGAGAATTAGGAGGGGTGACAGATCTTTCCATGACTTGTGGATGGTAGAGTTGTGACTGAGTTGTTTTAATTGTAAACTCTACCTTCCAGCAGCAGTTTTCCCTCAATGAACATGTGGAAGAGCCAATGAGCTGTGATTCATTCATACACACACTTCAGCTTCCGCACTACCCATGCCTACAAGGAAAGCTGGTGGTAGAGATCACGGTTGGGCCCACATTGGAGAGAGTAAAGCAAGTGTTTAGGCAAATTTTCATCATAAAATCTTCCAAAATTTCCCCTCAACTATTCCAGTGACCCAAAGAGTTCACTTGAAATGGGTGGTATTTCCACAGGATGGTTCACCGTTAGCAAGACTGCCTGGTGAATGACAGAGCCATGTCTACAGACCAAGTCAGATGAGAATCTTCCTGGAAAACAGTCCTGTGGACAGGTCATGCATGATGGAAAGGTTAGGGTGCTCCCCTGCCAGCGTGGGGAAGTGCTATAGTTTCCCAGCAGAGAGACGCATCCACGCTTCACCAAAGCTGTGTTTATTACACAACGTCAATATGCCAACACACGTACTGATGGCTCGGAGACACACTCAGATCCCTGGACAGTGAGGGAGCACAGCCCACCTCCTCTTCCCCACCAGCACGCCAGGCTGCCCCTGCCGTGACCTCCTGCACACAGGAAGACTGAGACATGGAACCCAGACCCGTCTCTGAGGAAAAGGCTGCCCAATGGACGTCCTGAACTGTGGCAATGATATTCACTGAGGACATCACCATTACCAGGAGAGGGTAGAACAGCATCCCCCCAAATATATGGCCACTCGGATCTTCAGAAGGTGATCTTATTTGGAAATGAGGTCTTCACAGATGTGATTAAGCATCTTGAGGTGAGATCATCCTGGATTTAGAACAGGCCCTAAATGTGATGACATGCAGTGTTTTAAGAAGAGACGCTTAGGACAGAGAGACCCACAGTGAGAGCGGCGGCTGTGGGAAGCAGAGGCAGGGGCTGGCCCCACAGTTCTGTGGGCCTGGAACAGGAAGGGCACAGCAGCTGGGGGGCGAGACCAACACCCTCAGGGCCTCTGAGGGAGCCCACCCTGCCGGAACCAAGGTTTTGGGCTCCCGGACTCCAGAACCAAGAGAGAATAAATTTCTGTTGCCTCCAGCCACCCAGTCTGTGATCATCATGACAGCGGCCACGGGAAATGGATGCAGCCACACAAGCCCTGAGGCTTTTCCACTGGGAACCCCGTGGAGGAACTCAAAGCCCCAGACTCACATCCCGAGATTCCGCTTCTGGTTCAACAAGCCATCCCGGCGACCACTTGCTTGCTGTCAACATGTCCTTGCTTCCATTGTGCTGGCCTTCAAGAGCCCAATCATACCTCAAAACCTCCAGCTGTTAATACCACGGTTCATGCTCCCTGCACCACACAGAATGGCAGTGCATCGCCGCTGCCCCAACTCTCCATGCGGCCCACGTGGTCCACAGCCTGACTCTCCACGCCGCCCACGCGGTCCACAGCCTGACTCTCCAGGCCGCCCACGCGGTCCACAGCCTGACTCTCCAGGCCGCCCACGCAGCCCACAGCCTGACTCTCCACGCCGCACACGCAGTCCACAGCCTGACTCCTTCCCCTGGTGGGTGACTCTCCCACAGCCTGACTTCCTTCCCACAGGGGGTGACACTGTCATCATAGCCTAACTTCCCATGGGGGACATGTCTCCGTTCTGTTCTGGCGTTTTCTGTCGTCACCACTGCACCCACACAAATGTAGAATTCCCTCACCCACCTCAGCCTTCCCACAGGAAAGAGGGGGCGCCTTGGTCCAAGGACGCTGACCACAGCATGTCCCCCCATAAGCATTTTATTAGGTGGTGGGGACACAGGAGGGAGCAAACCAGACCAAACCCATGAACACACCCCTGGCTGCCAGATGCTCACAGCCTGATACAGGGGAGGTGACGGGCTGACTCAGAGCAGCCCACACTCACCACACAACACTTGCCCTGCTCATGCAGTCCTCCCACGGCCCCTGAGGCTGGCACTCCTGGGGGCTCCATCCTATGGAGGGAGAAACCAAGGCACAGAGCTGAGGAAGGAGCCCAGGCCGATGGGCTCAGGAGCATGGTTCCAGAGCTGTGTTCCTAAGGAAGACACCATCCCTCCTGCCTCCCACGGAGATGGCAGGGAGAGTCTACAGCACAGGGCACCCAGGAGGCCCTTGAAGATGAAGTGTGCTGGGACCCGGGGGGTGAGGCACTGCCAGGGATGGAGCCTTTCCCTGTAACTAAAGCCAAAAGGGTCCAGGGCCCAAAGAGAGCTGTCGCAGAGCCCAAGAGCAGAGAGTAGCACCCTGGCTTTAGGACTCCCACTGGACACAGAGAGCTGTCACGGAGCCCAAGAGCAGAGAGCAGCGCCCTGGCTTTAGGACTCCTACTACTATAATGAGCCCTAAAGAGCCAGGCCCCTGCCCCCTCCAAACTGATTTCCTCCTTCCTAGCACAGTCCTTCCCTGCTGAACAACATTCACCAGCTAGGTTGTTGCATAGCCCCTGAAGCTAACCTGAGAACGGCTGCATGACAGGAATCGGGAGCCCCTCTAGAGCTCTGTGGATGATTGAACTGGATGGCAGGACTTGCAAGGCACTCTAGAGCTCTGTGGATGACCGAACTGGATGGCAGGAATCGGAAGGCACTCTAGAGTTCTCTGGATGATAGAACTGGACGGCAGGAATCAGAAGCCACTCTAGAGCTCTGTGGATGATTGAACTGGACAGCAGGAATTAGAAGCCACTCTAGAGTTCTGTGTATGACTGAACCAGATGGCAGGACTTGGAAGCCACTCTGATTGAACTAGATGGCAGGAACTGGCAGCCCCTCTAGAGCTCTGTGGATGATTAAACCGGACAGCAGGCATTGGGAGCAACTCTAGAGTTCTGTGGATGATTGAACTGGATGGCAGCAATCAGAAGACACTCTGGAGCTCTGTGGATGACTGAACCAGATGGCAGGAGCTGGGAGCCACTCTAGAGCTCTGTGGATGATTGAACTGGACAGCACGACTTAGAAGGCACTCGAGTTCTGTGGATGATAGAACTGGATGGCAGGAATTGGAAGCCACTCTAGAGTTCTGTGGATGATAGAACTGGATGGCAGGAATCGGGAGCCACTCTTGAGTTCTGTGGATGACTGAACTGGACAGCAGTACTTGGAAGCCACTCTAGTGTTCTGTGGGATGACTGAACTAGACGACAGGCCTTAGAAGGCACTCTACAGTTCTGTGGATGATTGAACTAGATGGCAGGAATCAGAAGGCACTCTAGAGCTCTGTGGATGACTGAACCAGATGGCAGGAACTGGGAGCCACTCTAGATTTCTGTGGATGATTGAACTGGATGGCACGAAGTTCAGAACCCAAAGTCAGACAGCGCCTCACAGCTGAGCACGGTCTGCAGCCATCGGGTTGCCAATTGCAAGCATAGCAGATCCTGGGTTCCTACAGAAATTTGGGCTTATTCTCTCAGTGCCAAGTGAGTGACTATCTATTTGTAAAGCAACAACTCAGTCCCAAAAGGGGGTCTACAGCAAAATGCTGAAAACAAGACCCACTGCTAGTAAATCCAGCCACACCCCCATGGGAACCCACCCAGCTGCAGAGCAGGGTAACACCTTTTCTTCTCAGAACTGTTAAGTTCACCAGAAGCACACTATGGATAGAATGTTTTCCCATAATCCTAGCTTCATGTACAACCACAAATAAAGGAAAAGAAGTGTTCATAATTCATGCAGCTTGATGTCTCTGGGTCCTAACATAAAATGAAGGATTTCAGAACTGGAAAATGAGAGCCAGAAACTCAACATCCTTTTTTTTTTTCCTCCAGTCTTAAACATCAAAGCTTCAACAAGTACTTTGTTTTTCACATTAAATTAAAGATTATCTCCCGTTTGTTCTCTTGGTAACACATTTTAACCTCTGGTGTTAGTATCAATGAATATAGTCACAATCCTCAAAGATGAAAGGCTGCAAGCTGTTTGCAAATAAATCTAATTCAGAGAAAATTACACCGGAGGTTTTCTTGTTCACCTGGTCCCTGCTTACATCCTCCAGAAAGATTTTCTTGACGTTTAGAATAGAGATTTCTAATCTTCTTTCATAAGTAGACGTAAGAAATCAAGAGGCAATACAGCCAGTAAGTTACAGAGACAATGAGTGAACAGCCAAATTCTTAGGCAATGCCATTTCTATCTACAGAAGGGAAGAAACATCAATTAAAGACGTAGGCCTTGTGTGCACAACCCTAACATAAATAATTATTTAGTCAAATGGAAAGTGCATGCAGCATTTGAGTCTCTGGATTAACATGAACTGTATGTAATTTGAATTTACCTGTGTTAAAACTCCTGTTTCTTAATAACCTACGTTAATACCGACGGTAACTTCAATGTCTCACAATGGATGCATACCTCATGGAAGCTCTGTGTGTCCTTAAAAAGTATTCCCACATTGAAAGCTCTCACAGGTTTGAAAGGTAAAGCTCTGCAGTAATAATTTAACTACCCAAAGTTATGTTCATGCAGAAAAATATTTCTCTCATGGTAGCGTCTCTCAAAACTGTGGGTGTGGATGATTCCTGTGGGCCCAGAAGTTCTCAGTATTAACAAACACTGTCTCTTCGAGGGGATTTATCATTAGGAAATTCTCACCTCTCTAGTTGGGGTGTATTCACTAGAAAATGAAGGTAAAGGATTAAGGGGGAATTGGTATTACTGAGTTATCTTCAGGAACTATTAGAATTTCAGGGGCACAACTGCATCTAGTCACGACAACCAGTCTTATGTAGGTGGTGGAATTCCCATTTTACAACTAAAGAAACTGAGATCACAATTAAGAAACTTCTGGAGCGATTACCTATCAGGGTCAGAATTCAAATCCAGCTCAGCCTGACTCCAGAGCTGATGTGAACAGCAGCACAGCACTAACAGCATTCCTGGATAAACCGATATTTGGGCGCGGGCATGTCAGTGTCCCAGAGCCTTTCAACCAAAGCTGTATTTCATTACACACACATTTTGGGAGTTATTAGTTGGAGTCCTGCTGGTGAAGGGGACAGGTACAATTTTCTTTGATAGTTCTACAGCAAACAAGAGACTGAAGAATGGCTCCTTAAAACAGTTCCAAAGCATGAAAAAGTTCCAAAATTAAGACACATAAATAAACTATGAAAGAAGATGGAAATAATGGAAGAAAGCTAAAGTAAACTAGGACAGAGGACACACAGGGTTCGAGGAATTCCACCCTCTGCCACATGCATGGAACAGGTGCATGAAATGAAATCGTGGATGTGTTAGAGGAGCACAGAGGCTCAGGGGAAAGCACCAGGACACCGTGAGTCAAGAGGCCACCATGATCAGGCCCCTTGTAAAACCATTCCACACAACACACTCAACTGGGATTGCTTGATCAAAAGTTATAACCAGGAAAAAATGGGTGTGTTTTCCAAAAACAAGAATTACATTTCTCCTGAAAACCCTCCAGTGCTACACTGAATCACCTGAGGAAGTTTTACAGCTGGATGCTTACTCGGTCATGAAATATTCCACATGGGAACTACCAAGCCCTCTCTGCTCTGCACTCCCTGAGCTGCCTCCATGAGGAGCTGCCTCCTGCATCTCCACAGCCCCAAGCCACACCAAGATGACCACACTCCAACCCTTGCAACCACTTTTCTGTAACTGGCCATGTATCATTATCATCACTGACATCTGAAGATTGAGTAGTGGAAATCCATAGAGATTAAACATTGTGTCTAAATCCTTGAAGTCAGAATCAGAATTCAAGCACAGATGAGTCTGACTCAGTGCCCCTCTCTGCTGGTGAGGCCTCCTCAGTCGGATGAGCCGTGAACGCTAAGCAAGGCAATGTTGCTAGTTGCAGATTTCTGGGCTGTTACAACAGGGACCCCAGCTTTGGAACCTGCTTTGTGGAGCAGCTGGAAGACAGCAACCAAAGGCTTACCCAGAGGGCTGTCTCCAGAGTCTTAACCAGAGGTCTGGCAGTGAGTAGGCGAGTGCCTTTGGTTTTAGACATTTGACGGAAAATATTAGTAGACTCATTAAATAAACAGTCCATCTGTAAAATATCTTATAGTAACTACAGAGTTTAAGTAGAAAAATATTTCATCTGAACCAAACAGTAAAGCAGAAGAGTCATTACACATTCATAGGTAAGGAACCTATTGCATCAATATTCAGAGCAGGAAGAAGAGATATAAAGTGAATGGATGACTCCAAATCACTGTGACTGATTTAAAATGAAAAACAGAAATTGGTTTGCTAGTTTGATAAGTTGAAGCCAAACTTCTTAATTAACTCATCTTCTGTTTCATTAAAATATAGTTCATCAGGCCCAAACCACCAGCAAAAGTGCTTTATTTTTAGATAATGTCATCATATAATCACATAATTGGACAATTAAGAAAAAGTAGTCTCAAAACACACACTGTTAGCATACACCTTTACAAAATGTCTATTCCATAGATTTGATTCTTGGTAAACATTTTTAGAAAGTTGATCCTTATGAACATCTTAAATGTGCATCATAACATGTAACTGTTCTTCTGAGCATGTGGCCTCAACAGTTCTTGCATATTCAATTTTCTATATGCAAGTACTGTTTCATGAGCAAAAACTATTTTTCTGTGCCACTGTCCAAAAAGCCTATTATTTTGTTCCAGTGCTTTTTATAAAACAACGAAAAAGCATTAATGAAAATAGTAGATAATGAAAATGTTTTTAGATAAGATATGGTTTTTCCTTACAATTTGATTGAGAGTAATTTAGTCTCAGTATCCAAGAGTTTTTAAAAAACCTTGTCCAATACAATAGCATAACACTAATACAATGTAAAAACCATGAAACAAACATTCCAAATAATGTGAATTTATGCTGAGAATACTGCTTTGTTTGATTTAAATTAAACAGTCATTTGTTATCTGATCATTCCTCAGTATACAACCCAAGAGAGGGAAGATAAATTTTACTGGGCATGTTTTATTTACTTTCTATACAAACAATGAATTCCATGAAAAATATAAATATTTGCAGAGATATATATGCTAATATACAGTAAGTTAGACTACAGTATATAGTAGTCTACATACAGCTACTTATCTAAAAACTTATGACAGCTCTAATCTAAAAACGTCTATTGACATGATGGAAGAGGCCTACAAAGCCGAAGAGTAATTGGCGACTGCAAATCTAAGATGCTCTTAGCTAAAAGTCCAAGCCATTTAATACAGACACTGAAACAGTGACACAAAATGTTTTAATACTGGGTTTCAGCGTCGACATGACTGCGAATGACTTTTATGCATGGATCATGTTTGTGTCTCTGTGTACATGTGTGTGCATGTGTGTCTGTACATGTGTGCATGCATTCACTCCTGTACTCAAACCAGGACAAGAAAAACCTACAGGAACCCTCCTGGCAACACCGTGGGCAGCACACGGTGCTCAGGACTCGTGATGATGAACAGCACCCAGCAGTGGAATTCTGAACCTGACCAGGAAAAAGAAGCCGGGTAACACAATTGTTGTATTGCTAACCACAGATTTCTTTACACAGGAAGACCCAAATAAAAGTGAAATTCCTCAAAAGGATCATTTTTAATCTTTTGGAAAACATAAACTCGACAGCACTTGCTCTAAAAGCACTGCAGAAAAAGTTCCTATAAATAGCACAGGAATTCATTCTGTTAGGAAGGAAAACCAGAGTGATGGTAATGAAAATAAAATATGAAAGTTTTGGTTCTTAAATATTATAATAATTTTTGGCTGCTTGCTAACCTGCCACAGTTACTTGCTTGGTTGCTATGGCAACCATCCACTAGTACCCAATATGTCAGGCAGAAAGACTGGGGCCCTTTGCAATTAAATCCAGGAGTTATCCTGTCTCCTGATAGAGTACACATCCATGGAATTCCTCATGGTTATGGGCCTCTTTGCTTGATGTGTTTCCGTGTCAATCTTCATCACTCATGAGTCTGTCTC
>NW_016107594.1:4542593-4558811 GCF_001604975.1 Cebus imitator
CAGTGGCTCTTGTTGCCCAGGCTGGAGTGCAGTGGCGCAATCTCAGCTCACTGTAACCTCTGCCTCCTGGGTTCAAGTGATTCTCCTGCCTCAGCCTCCTGAGTAACTGGGATTATAGGCACATGCCACCACACCCAGCTAATTTTGTATTTTTGGTAGAGACAGGGTTTCACCATGTTGGTCAGGCTGGTCTCGAACACCTGACCTCAGGTGATCCAACCACCTCAGGCTCCCAAAGTGTGGGATTACAGGCATGAGCCACCATGCCCAGCCCACTCCTCAGGTTTTAACAGCCCCGGCCTCAAAGACTATGAGCTGGCTGGGAGGAGGACAGAGCTGACTGGGACACACCTGGTCCTTCTGGTTCCTTCTCTATGGAGATCAATCTTGCACAAGCTCTTTCCCTTCCAAGGGTGTGCACTCACGTGTGCTGCGTGTGTAGTACGTGCCCTTAAACTTCACAACAGTCTTACGAGGAAGGCATTTTATACATCAGGAGCCTGAGGTCGGATACTGTTAAATAATTTGCCCAAATAGACTGCCAGTAACCAGAAGAGAGAAGGTCCTGCATCTGACGGGTGCAACTCCGTGACATCCACACTTCCATTTTGATTTCTTTTAAATAACCCAAAATCACAGAACAAAACACACAGCACCTCTCTGCCATTGCAGAATTGCAAACAGTAACATGCATTACATCATATGCTTCCGTTTGTTCCTCTACGCACATGTAAATTCTAGTGGCAGCTAAACAACGTATAGCAACTCTGCAGGGATGAGAAATGCTAGCAAATTTGTTCATTAAGGAAGGCCACATTTACATTTCTCTTGAATATTTGCTTAACCTGGATATCGCCTAGCTCTCTATATAGACATTTGGGGGAAGACTGAGTTTGAATATTACAGTTATTCATGGACTGCAGCCAGGTTCACCCTCCTACAGATTCTGCCATTGCCCCGTGTTTTCAGAGGCCATATTTTAGAAACACTCCCAGCCTCTCTTATATTCTCATAACCAAGTTCAGTGTATGCAACCAAGCCCCTAGAAAACCCCTCCCTGTATTACCCAGATGAGTTATTCTAATTACTAACCAGAAAAAACAAACTGCACCCCCCAGGCTAACGCAACATCCACGGGGCTTGTTCCCACAGAAGCGCTAATGATCCCCGGTCATCTTTCGATGCCGAAGCTAATGACAGCTCTTTGAGGGACCCTGCCGGCGAACCCCAGTCAAGGGATTTCTTGTACACAATGCCTGCAATATGGTAACTTCTCCAAATGTTACACTCCCTTCTCTCCCCACTGCCTTCTCCTTACCTTACGGCAAACTTTCCCCATTCCCAGTGCATGCCGCGATGCCAGGCATTAAAATTTCCGGTAAAAATTATTTCCTTCTTACTGCCTTTGATTCAGGGATCACAGGATACTTAGCTTTAAAAACCCTACGACATTTGGCATGGTTCTGTATGTAAAGGAAGTCCTAAGAATTTGAGGGAAGAAGGAAGAAACAGCTGAATGAGGTAAAACCCAGCGGACTATGTATGAACTGTGCATACACATGAGGAAGAGGGGAAGGGGCAGTCACAAGCAGGCCCAGGAGGGGCGGCCGGGCCCAGGCCCACCCATGACGTGGGAGTTCAGTCACACAGCAGGCCCAGGAGGGGCGGTCGGGCCCAGGCCCACCCATGACGTGGGAGTTCAGTCACACAGCAGGCACTCCAGGGCTGCAGCACAGGCACGGGAGAACGATGCTGGTGCGCAGGCGCATGCAGGTGGCAGGTGTGTGGTGGCAGCAGGTGTGAGCTGGTGGCAGGTGTGTGCCGGTGGCAGGCGCATGCTGGTGGCAAGAGTGTTGAGCCTGTGTCCCTGTGGGGCATACCATTGTGAGTAGAACGTAAGAGGTGACATCCTCTGATGTGCAAATTTAAAAATTAACAGGCTTATAGATGACATATTTATGCTCACTTGCCTTCATGAATTCATGGCATATTGAAATTGAAAGGAGAAAATCCCTAGCAGACCTTGCAGTCAACATCTCCGCTACGGGAGTAGAGCCAAGCCCTGAGGGGCCAGACATGAGATCAGCAGGTGACGCCCCCAGACCCCCACAGCTGCCCTGAGCGTGGTGGGATCCGCATGAGAGGAAGCAGCTTTGGTGAGTCTACACTGTCAGGTGGACTGCACGTGACTTTACTGTTGACCCCAAAACAATCCATTTAAGAATTCAGAAAATGCTCCAGTAGATAAGATTATACAGTAGCAAGCCTATTTCTAGTTGCGCACATGTAAATTCTCTGTGGTGTCTTTTTAACAAAATACTATGCTTATGTCATCTTTATGCCGAGTGGCATCAACATTAATCTAGGCGGAGCCTTCACTGCAGAAGTTACAGCAGCTCTTCCCCATGTGCTGATGGTGTTTGACCATTTTGCATCTGGATGTGACAAGATCTTATATGGAGAGAACATGCAGCCGGATCTGGGACAACAGAGCCAAGTGCCCCCCTAGTTGAGGGCTGCTGGAAAACGCTGCATCCATGCGGCCAGAGAACCTGGGTTCCCTCAATGAGGCCTTTTATGGGATGAAGGCAAATCACCCAGGTGGGCTGTGAGGTTGCATCAAGGACGTCATCCAGAAGGAAGCTGCTCCCCTTGCACCCTGGCCCATTGAGGGCCATCATGGAATGACCCCACCCACAAAATGACCCCTGACCATGAAATGATGCCACCATGAAACGACCCCCCGCCCACAAAATGATTACTGACCCATGAAATGAACACTGATCCATGAAATGACCCTATCACAAAATGAACTCCCACCCATGAAATGACTCCATTATTAAATGACCCACCACCCACAAAATGACCCCACCACAAAATGACCCTACCCATGAAATGAACCACCACAAAATAAACCCTGACACATGAAATGACTCTACTACAAAATGACCCCACCACCCATGAAATGACCCCACCATGAAATGACTGGGCCTGCCACAGCCCCTCTCTCTCCAAGTCCCATAGGTCACACGTGTTTCTCACAAACTGCCTGCATTGAAATCTACTGGGAAGCACATAAAAAATTCAGGTCCTTGTCATCCCTCACAGACCTCCTCACTCAAGGCTTCTGCAAATCTGTCCTTCAAACTAGTTGCTAAGAAAACAGCCAGGCATTTTAATGAGAAAATACTTTGGAGTATGCTACGAATGTGATTAAGTGGAAGCTACTTAAATGTCAAGACAAGGAGGCTGGGTTGGAAGAATTATCCCATGTACATGGGATGCAATTAGCTATGAAATTCATGTAGTCTAAGAACACCAAGTTCCTGCATTCGGGTCAGCCACTCCTTGGCTTACAGTGGGGTTCCTGACTAATAAACCCAACACAAGCTGGAAATGTCCTAAGTCAAAAATGCATTTAATACGCCTAATCCATGGAACATCACGGCTTGGCCTCGCCCACCCTCAAGGAGCACAGAACACTTGCGTCGGCTTACAGTGGGCAGAAGTCATCTCATACACAGCCTGTTTTATAATAAAGTGTTGGGTATCCATGCAATATTGAGTACTGTCCTGAAAGTAAAAAACAGAAGGGTCATGCACTCAAATGGTGTCTACTAAACCTGTATCATGTTTGAACCATCCTAAAGTCAAAAATCCATGAATCAAACCATGGACAAACTGGAGACTATCTGTATTTACAATTTATAATAAACATTTAAAAGCTGGTTAAAACTATGTACACCACAAAGTTTGTTATCAGAAAGTATATGCACACGTGATTGTGACTGCCTGAACATCTGTGAACACGTGTGTGTGTGTGGCTACCTGCATGTGTGTACATATGCATCTTATGACTGCCAGCATGTGTTTACACATGTGCCCATGTGACTGCACATGTGTGCACGCATGCATATGTGGCTGACTGCACATACATGTACATATGTATGCATCTGTATAACTGCTTGTGTATGTGTACGTGTGCACTGTGACTGCTAGCACTTGTGTGTATGTGTATGTAAACATACATGACTGCACATGTGTACATATGCATGTGTTGCTGTATGTCTGTACACATGCATGACTGCATGTGTGTACATATGCACGTGTGACTGCACTCGTGTATGTGTATGTACACATGCATGACTGCTCATGTGGTACATAATCACGTGTGGCTGCACTCATGTACATGTGTACACATCACTGCACTGTGTGTACATATGAACATGTGCATGGCTGCACTCGTGTAGGTGTATGTACACATACATGACTGCACTGTGCACATATGCACATGTGTGACTGCACTAATGGATGTGTCTACACGTTTGACTGCACGTGGGTACATATGCATGTGTGTGGCTGCGCTCATGTACGTGTATGGATACATGCATGACTGCATGTGTGCATATGCATATGTGTGACTGCCTGCACTCATGTGTGCATGTGCCTGTGTCTATGCAACCGTTTGTGTCTGTTCATGAACATCTGTGCTACCATTCATATGTACATGTATCTGTGTCCATGCATGCATGGGTCTGTGTTCATGGAAGTGTGTGTGTGTGTGTGTGTGTGTGTGTCCTGAAAGTAAATCCAGCACACTGTCAATAGTGGTGGAATATGGAATAACCATGTATTTTCTTTTTGTACATGCCCTAACCTTCATAACATAAACGGTATTTCTCTAACGAGAGGAAAGCACAGTACATTTTTACAAATAAAGGATCAAAGAGTAAGTTGTATCCCCATGTGATGTTAAACAGGGTGCTTAGAAAGAAACATTCAAACAGCTGCCGCTGACCTAATGCTCCTGACGAAGGTGGCACTGGTTGGGGGACCCTCTGAGTGAATCACAGGAAGAACGTGTCTGTGTCTTCAAAGACATTAAAATCATGTAAGTAGAACAGGCGTCTTTGAAGACATTAAGATTACAGAAGTAGATCAGGCCTTCATCCTCAATGTTTCCATTTTCATAATACTCGCCATTCCATCCCACATTTCCCCAGTAACTTGAGAGATGATAAATATGAAGTCCCTGTGGAACAAAAGCAGAGACACCCCAACTTCCCCTAAAACATTATCGATGATGCCCTCCATGAGATGCTTCCCCTCACATATATTTTATAGGAATGGATCCTGAAACGGGAAGTCACGTGTCAATGACAGACACACAACTTTGTCAATCTCTTATCAATGTCATTCTGAAAATTCTACAATCTATCATGCTTCCTGGAAAACCAAGTGCCACTGCAGCTCCGTCAAATCACTGCTGTTTCTCTACCAGTGAGTCTGTTCATGCGGTTTTAAATATAGTTGTGAAATCACTTAGTCATATTTATAGGCACAGTGAATTTTAAAGTCAGAGAGATCTAGGAGAGTATCTAATCGCAGCTACTCATTTTACAGAGAAGAAAGGCTGCCAGGGGAGGGCAGCTGTCCCAAGACTATGGCTTCATGGGCAGAACTGCAGACAGACAACACCCACCCCTGCCCCAGCTCCAGGTCTCGGGTCTTGGGTGCATCCTCCTCCCACGGAAACAGCATCATGCACCCACGTCAAGGCATGTGGTTTGAGCCCAGCTGATTCAAAGTGCATGGCCCCAGGAAACACGAGTGCTCACCACTGTACTTTCCTGGTTAAAAATCATCTCCAGCAGAAGAGAAGGGACACTGAGGAGGAAGCAGGGCCTACCACATCTTCCCGAGTTCACTGGGCACAGAAGCCTCGGGGGCGGGTTTTAGAGTCAGCACCTACTGAGAGCCCTCGTAACTGAAACCACAATGGCTCTGAAGTCAGATGGAATTAGATTCACATCTCACCTTCATTTAACTCCTGCAGTCTGGGCCAGTTCTTCAGTCCCTGTGAGCCTTGGGGTGTCCTTTGTAAATGGAGGTGACAAGCTCGCAGGACTGAGGGTGGAACAAGAGCCCATGGGCAAGGGTTCTGAGTGATTTACGTGCTCTTCACGGGCATCTCACTTACTCTGCAGGCCAGTTCTATTGAGTTCATTTGTATTCTGTAGATTAAAAATCTGAGGCTTAGGGAGGTGAACAACTCTCACAAGGTCAAATCGTTTCCAGGGGAAATTCTGACTTGGGCAGATCGGTCAGAAATGTGAGCTACACGCAGTTGGGAAATCGCACTGTGGCTGCACCCTGGCAGGCCTTCACGGCCTGAGGTTTTCAAACACAAAAGAAAGACTGAGTTATAACTCTGTACACAGGCTAGACATGTGGATCAATGGAATAAACTGAGAACCACAAAATAAACATTAACACTGATTTTTAACAAGGATGCTGCTACAGAGTGAATGTTTCTGTCCCTCAAAATCCA
Source organism: Cebus imitator (assembly GCF_001604975.1). Classification (NCBI taxonomy): domain Eukaryota; kingdom Metazoa; phylum Chordata; class Mammalia; order Primates; family Cebidae; genus Cebus; species Cebus imitator. Next base: position 4,548,925 of record NW_016107594.1, read on the forward strand.
CATGAGACTGAATCCCCAAGGTGATAGAGCTGGGAGGCAGGCCTGTGGAAGGTAATTAGTTATGAGGGCTGATCCCTCATGAAGGTGACGAGGGTCCTTTATGAAAAAGGCTGCAGAGACTGGCCTTGGCCTTCTGCCACAGGAGGACACAGTGGGAGGCCATCTAGGAACAAGTGGCCGCCGCCATGCACTGACCCTGCCAGCGCCTTGATCTGGGACTTCCATACCCCAGAACTATGGCAAATAAATGCTGCTGTTTCTAAGACACCCAGTCCAGGCTATCCTGTGGCTGCTGAGTCTGAACGCGTTAAGATATGAGGCAACTCGATGGGAAATGGGAAAAGTATATTCTTTTCAACAAATGATCCTGGGGTAACTGGATGTCCGCACAAAAAAAAAAAAAAAAAAAAAAAAAAAAAAAAAAAAAAAAAAAAAGAAAAAAAAAAAAAAAAAAGAAAAAGGAAAAAGTTGTATCCATATCATATAACCATAAACAGAAATTAATTCAAAGTTAATTGTAAACCTAGATGTAAAAGCTACAACTATAAAACACTTGAAGTCATTTTTTGTGACCATGGGGTAGACAATGATTTCTTATGTATGACAACGAGAAGAAAATAGCAAAAAGCAAAAATAGGCAAATGAGACTTCATCAACATTCAAAACTCGTGTGCTGCAAATATACCATCAAAAACGCCGAAAGACAACATACAGAATGGAAGAAAACATTTGCAAATCACATCACTGATACCGGACTTATATCCACAGTATTTAAGTTCTTAAAACTTCACAACAAAAGTAAAAAGTCAAAATTTTTAAATGGACAAGGTCTCCAAAGAACATACACAAACGGCCTATAAACACAGAGATGTTCAACATGACTCACAGACACAGAAATGCAAATCAAAAGTAAGATGCCTTGTGCACTCAGTAGGGTGCCTGCAATCAAGACAGACACTAAGAGGTGCAGGTGAGGATGCAGAGAATACGGAGCCCTCGTAATCTGCAGCAGTGGATGTACACAGGTGAGGACTCCTCAGTACGTCAGACTTACTGCACGGCCCGATAAATGCCACTCCTACTTAACATGCCCAGGAGAAGTAAAAACGTTCACCCACACAGGCATGGGACATGGGTGCTGAGAGCCACATTATCCCTAACAGGCAAGAAACGGGGAACAGTGAAAACATCCACCAGCAGACAGGATGGAGAGATACAACATGTTACACCCAGACAATGGAATTTTATTTGGCAATAAGAAAGTACTGACACATGTTTAGCATCCCTAATCCAAAAATCCATAATCCAAGATTCTCCAAAATCTGCTTTCTCAGTGCCAACATGATGCTCAAAGGAAATGCTCATTGGAGCATTTCGGATTTTCCAATGTGGAATCATCAACTGGTAAGTATAATACAAATATTCAAAAAAAAAAAAAAAAAGAATCCAAAATCTGAAAGACTTCGTTTCCCAAAACTTTGGGATTGAAGATACTCAACCTGCATATCGTAAAGATGAAGCAGCTTGGCAACCTTACTAAGGAAAGAAACCAGACCCAAAGCATTGCCTCTCATTTGATTCCTTTCATGGGAAATGCTGAGCACAGGTTCCCTAGAGAAGCAAAGTCTACTAGTGTTTTCCAGGGTCTGGGGAAGGAGAGAATTGGCAGGGACTGCCAAATGTTTCAGGGTTTCTTTTGGGGATATGAATTGTTCTGCAATTAGATGGTGGTGATGGCTGCACAACTCTGTGAATACATGAAAACCACTGAATTTTATACTTGAAATGACTAAATTTCATGGTACGTGAATTATGTCTCAATAAAGCTGTTTTTTTTTTAAAAAAAAACCTGTTATTTTAATAAAGCAGGATAAAAAGGACGCATATCAGTTCTTTCAAACCTTGTGTGCATTTACCAAGCACTGACAGTGGATGAGACCCTCACCCCAGATGGCTAGGAAGGAAAAAAAAAAAGGAGTCTGCAGTGAAATCCAAATTCAGCAGAACATTTAATAAATCACAAATTCCTCATTCCACAAGCATCTCTGTTAATCAAGTGCTGAATAAAGATCACACCGTATTTGCATTTGCAAAGCAACTTCCAGCTACATATGCAAGACACTGATGTCAAGGAGAGAGTCCTTCGCGTATTCAACACATGCGAACATGTCTCAAACAGCATCTGGGTAAACACAAACGTTATGTTATGTGAAACAGCCTCAGACACGCCCACAGGCAATGTGGATTATTACTTCGGTGCTCTTCAGTATCTTTCTATTCCAGCAGAAGAGGTTTGAATCAGCCAGTTCCATTCACGTACACATCCACCCCTGCAAAATCATATATGCACAGCAGCTGGGGAAGTGGGGGGGGGGAGGATTTAGAAGATGAAGTTAAGGCAACAGAAAAAGAGCCTCCAAACTAGAGGAAAAGTGAAACGTGCACCTTGATCAGGTGCACACTTTGATATTCCTGACACAAAATTGGCAAATGTCTTCCTATGGCAAGGATTTCATAAGGTCAAATGACAGATTGTATTCAAGGCAGAACAAAAATGAAGGCAGTAGCAAAATATAAGTGACTAAGCTGACATTCGCTTTCAAAAATATTTTTTTCTGCTAATAACTGCCTGAGTTTATTCTATTTATCATTGTTTTACTGGTAGCTGGGCAGCTTTTATAGCACTGGGCTCTCCCGGACTTTTTAATAGAAAAATCTTTAACAAAATTGAATAGCACATTCATAGCATTCTCTCACTTTTTTCTCCCTCTTTCACAAATTAAAACCCAAAAGTCCTTACCTCTTGAATCCCTTCACTTTGAAATAACTGGGACCCAAGCCAGGTGAAGCCTGGATTACAGACGGCAGGTCTGGGAGTCAATATTTCAACCTCCGTAGACATCCAAGCAACCACCGGGTGCCCTCCTGTGGTGAGTCTTCTAGAGCTGCACATTCCTGCTCGCATCCAACATTTACTGAGCACTTATTATGTGCCAGGAACTCTTCTAGGTGCCCCCATCCCAAAGTGAGCAAAACAGAAACACACACACACCTGTTCCTTAAAAAGGGAACTCACAGAAGCAACGGTTAGCAGGACCTGGGTGGGGGCTCGGTAGGGGAGCTCAAAAGACACAGAACGTCAATTAGATGGGAGAAGTAGGTCAGGACACCTGTGCACAGCATGAAGACTGCCGTCCACCGGGCAGTGCATACTTGAAAACTGCTGAGAGAGGCTTTACAGGTCTCGTCCAAGAAAATGACAGCATGTGAATAATGCATGTCAATTAGCTCATTAGTCATTCTGCAGGACACACATCTCTCAAAACAATACTTTGTATACCATAAACATATACAATGTGTATTTACCAACTTTAAAAATTAAAAACATTTCAAAGTAAGGGGTGTTGAGTATACGCCGGGCACTGTGGGTGCGAAGTGCTTTATACACTACAGCTCGTTTAATGCTCGTACCAACCTACTAGGTAGACACTACTGCTATCTGCTTTTACAAACAGGGAAGCTAAGATGCAGAGAATTTCAGTAAACTGCCAAAACCCAAGCGGCTCTTAGGTAGCAGACTGGACGTTGGAAACAGGGTAATCTAGACCAGGGTTTCTGCATTCAACCTCCGTCGTTCAGGGAACGGACTGGGCATTGGGCTGAGCTGTCTCGGGAAAGAAGAAATAAATTCACAGGAGGTTCTTTCTCTTCTCACTTACCAGGTGTGCTTATCAGGAAATGGCAAGGACCTTTTAAGTCTGTGACCAAAGTTAAGCACATTCCTCTGAAAGATGGAGGAGATGCTGGTCCCACCATGGGGTGATGAGGATGATGAGGTCCAAGGAAAGGCTTGAAGATCCAGGACAAGAAGGAAGAATTATCGGAGTCAAAGCTCTTCCACGGTGAGGGGTTGGGGAGCAGCCAGGGTCCCAGACACAGGGAGCTGAGTGGTGGCAAGGTGGGGCTCAGCAGAAAGTCTCCTCCAAGAGCTTCTGGTCTTTTAGTGCAGTGGGAATCAAAGTCATCTACTGACAGAGAGGATGGGAGAGGGGACACTGGGATCCATGTGGGAGAGGTAACTGTCTGGAGACCTACAGAGGCCCAAGTCCTGCAGGAAGCACTGGGACTGTGTTTAATCTGGAGACCTGGAGCGAGGTTGTGTCCTGCTGGGCAGAGCCAAAACTGTTTTTAATCTGGAGACCTAGAGAGATGCATGTCCTGCTGGGCAGTGCAGGGACTGTGTTTAATCTGGAGACCGGGAGAGAGGCTGTGTCCTGCTGGGCAGCGCACGGACTGTGTTTAATCTGGAGACCCAGAGAGATGTGTGTCCTGCTGGGCAGCGCACGGACTGTGTTTAATCTGGAGACCCGGAGAGATGTGTGTCCTGCTGGGCAGCGCACAGACTGTGTTTAATCTGGAGACCCAGAGAGAGGTTGTGTCCTGCTGGGCAGCGCACGGACTGTGTTTAATCTGGAGACCCAGAGAGAGGCTGTGTCCTGTTGGGCAGCGCACGGACTGTGTTTAATCTGGAGACCCGGAGAGACCTGTGTCCTTCCAGACAGCACTGGGAGTGAGTTTAAGCCTGGCAGTCAAAAGTGTCCAGCGAGAACAATTCACCCAGCTGTCTGTTGCTCTCCAGCTTGTGCAGCCTCCCGGGCAGGTGTGGGAGAGGTGGAGCCTCCGTGTACAGGACAGGGCTTTGACAAGGGAGCACAACAAATCCACAGACAGCAGAGTTTTGCCCAGGGAGTGTTTGCAATCAAGATCCCCCATCTTTTCATTTTCTTACCTATTCCTTTATCTGAGATGACATTAAGTGACAACTAGCCATATTTTGGATTTTACGACCACCAGTTCCTCTCAACAGGGCTTTATTGAGCCTCTACTCAGTGCTAGTCTGTAAGGGGCTAGGTTATGAGGAGGACCAAGGCAGTATCTCACATCCTGGGCTTTGCATCCAACAGGAGCAGGACCCGTGAGCTATGAACCATGGCATGGCATGGCAATGTAGTCACTTCTCTGAGGAAGTGACGGGTTCGTGCTTTGTCCTCTGAGGAGCCCTGGGGGCTTCAGAGGTGACTCGAAGTCTCTAACTCAGAAAGCATCACAAGCAACTGCACCCCGGCTGTGATCGCACTGCCCAGCTCTCCACACCTGCCTTCCTGCAGCCCAGCACCAAGGCACACCTGCCCTGGATCCTTTCTTGGCCTCACTGTGTCCTTCTAACAGGAACTAAAGAGGTATTGCCCACCCTGAGAGCTCGAAACACAGGTGATTAACTTATCCCATGCACAGAAATGTGGGCATTATTACTATCTGACAATGCAACAGGCCAGAACAATCCCCTCCCTTCACACCTGGTCCAAATGCACATGACTGAGCAAGCCCTCCCTGAAAAGGGAGCACAGCTCATGCTCCCCTTCATCCCATCACCACTGCAGTCCTCCTGGTCTTCGTTACCACTCACTGACATAGTCACAGGGGTCTCTCGGTTGCCTACTGCTTCCTGAAGAATCCTTTATCCCACCAAGGCCAGGGTAACTGTCCACAGAGAAGCCCCAATGGAGCCAGCTCCACCACCTGCCAGCCATATCCACCACCAAGGAGCCACATCTACCACGTGCAAATCACATCTACCACCCATGAGCCATGTCCAGCGCCGCAGACACACCAGCTCTCTCTGCACTCACGTCTGCTGTGCATTTTGCCTTTGCCTGTCCGGGTGACACCCACATATCCTGGCAGATTCTGAAGAAATGGCCCATGTTTGGGCTCTGTGCTCTCCTCTGACCCGGCCAGCATAATTGCTCCTAGGGCGGAGGCCCTCCCTGGCCACTGTCTCCTGGAGACCTGCTCTGTGACCTCACATGCTGAAGGCACCTCTCAGTGCCAGCAGCGTGCTCCTGGGCTGCCCTTCACAGCTCTTCTCCTCACACATATCGGGCAGAACACGACTGAAGGCCGACTGCTTCCTTCAGGGCTCCTGGTTAGAAGACGACAAGTGTTCTGACAGATACAGGATCAGACGTTAAATCCTACACTGCCTCCGAGTCCAGCATGTTTCCCTGAAACCCCTAAGGAAGCCCCACTGATCTGCTCTCTGTACTCGTCATATTGTTGATTTTCTCCCGCATGGATCATGACCTCGGAAACAGCTCAATCGAAATCAAGGCTGTGCCCCAGAACGTCCCTGCTTACGCTCACTCTCCACAGCCAGGGGGTGAGCAGCCTCCCCAGGAAAGTCGGACGAGGCATCACTCAGGTTTGAGGGACCCTGGCCAAGCAGGTGCTGGGCCCCTCAGGGTCTCTCCTGCCTCTCAGTGGTCTGGGGTTTGCAGTCTGAGGACGCTGATGGAGGCTCTGCCTGGCTGTTCCGCTCTGCAAGTCAGGTCGACGGCTCCATCTAGGGGACACAGAATTATCTCCACAGCCCAGCAGAGGAAAACCCAGGGCTCCCAAAGCAGTTGGGGAGAGAGCTAACTGCAGGCATAGAGCAGGCACTGATGCTGTGACCTGACATTCTCTGCACAAGGACACCCCAGCTCACCCTCAGCGAAGAGCTTGAGGAACGCTTTTCCCGAAGGAGCAGAAACAGGCGCAGGAATACAGGAAAGAAGAAAAACCCATGTCCTCCCTCATCACCAAATCCTGGGGTCCAAACAGGCTCTGCTCCCTTCCGGGCGCCTCTTGCCAGGGCACGTGTCGATATGGATGCATCGGCCACGCAGGCTTTCACTGCCAATCAAAAGCCAAAGGCCGAGAGTAGCTGCCAAAGGCAATCTCCACTCATCTCCAGGCTAACTGGCTGGTTACCGTTGATGACTGTGTTGACATATGATCACAGTCACAATGTGGGTTTGGGGGCCATGGCAGATATGACGTGACTGGGGACTTTGTTGTTGTTGTTGTTGAGATGGAGTCTCACTCTGTCACCCAGGTTGGAGTGCAGTTGCATAATCTCGGCTCACTGCATCCTCCCTCTCCTGGGTTCATGGGATTCTCCTGCCTCAGCCTCTCAAGTAGCTGGGATTATAGGCACCCGCCATCAGGCCCAGCTAATTTTGTATTTTTTGTAAAGACAGGGTTTCACCATGTAAGCCAGGCTGGTCTTGAACTCCTGACCTCAGGTGATCCACCTGCCGTGGCCTCCCAAAGTGCTAGGATTACACGTATGAGCCAGGGTGCTCGGCCAGGTGGGGACTATTTTAACAGGAAGAAACTCTCAGTGCAACGACAGCAATGAGCTCTGCCGTGAACATGACAGGAGAGACCAAAGGTTAAAGCAGATGCGAAAGCTCCAGGTGCCGCCTAAGGCCAGCTGGGCATACCCGGCCCCACAGCCTCCGCAGACCCGCAGCCTCCGCAGACCCAGAGCCTCCACAGACCCGCAGCCTCCGCAGACCCAGAGCCTCCACAGACCCGCAGCCTCCGCAGACCCAGAGCCTCCAGACTCGCAGCCTCTGCAGACCAGCAGCCTCCGCAGACCCGCAGCCTCCGCAGACCCAGAGCCTCCACAGACCCGCAGCCTCCGCAGACCCACAGCCTCTGCAGACCCGCAGACCCGCAGCCTCACAGACCGATAGCCTCCACAGACCCGCAGCCTCCGCAGACCCGCAGTGTGCCTGTGAAGCTGACCTAGACTCGGTGTCCTCATTCGAATCAGAAGGTAAGTGGCTGCTGGCAGCAAGAGGAGGAGGGTGTTTGCAGTGTAGACAGATGTCAGCTTTAGGTTTTGTGCTCCCTCGAGGCCAGCCCCCAGCGTGGCCTGCACACTGCGCCCTTCGCAGCTGCTCTCAGGGCTGGGAGAACCCAGGACACAGGAGGGCTGGGGCATGCGAGGCAGGGGCTGACCCTGAGCGTTCACAGACCTGCTCCTTCAGAAGGCGCTTGCTGGGGGTTTTGGTAAGGAGACATGGTGCCGCCTGCGGCAGGTCCCAAGATGAAGAGATGATCACACTGCCCTCCACAGCGTTTTCTTCTGGAAATCAGATGGTTTTTGACATGAGTTTGGCATAATGAAAGAGGACTTCTATTCCTTAAAAAATATCTATCCAATAAATGAGGTGCTAATACTGATCCTGTCTTTTATTTCCCAAAATTTAAAGGATCCTATGGTTACAGATTACATTTAACTTTTATTTAAAATTAACCATATCCACTGTCAAGGACGGACACCTGCCCTTAGACAAAGAGGACAGCAGCATCGACTGTTTCCTGGAGCTCAGTTAAAATCAAGATTCCATCCTCAGTCACACAAGGTAGCAAAAGAAGTTTTTTCGGTGTGTACTGTGCATGTTATTCCTGGAAACAGCCTGCACCTTTGTAGACTGCAAGTACACAACCCTGGTTTATAGCCTAGATGACAAGGGGGCAGTTCTGAGAATAAGTGCTCATCCTTGGAAGGAGGGGAGCTCACGCTGGGGTCAGTAATGAGAAACATCCTCAGGCCAGGAAGGGGCCGTGACTCCACGCTCCACAGCCTTCACATTTTCACAGCACACAGGATAGTGTCCCCTGTCCCGTGGCTCCTCTGAGCCGAGCTGACTGCACATTTCCACAAGGGCCACTTCCTACAAGTCCCCCTCCATGAAGCAATCATGTGAATTTGCTATAATGAGGTTACTGCTTCCGTTTTATAAAGGAGGAAAGTGAGGTTGAAAATCCAGTTTCTGAAAAATTACAGAAAACGAGCATCCTAACATCTATCTAACAGGCTATGTGACTTCAACATAAGAATTAAACATAACTTGGAGAGACACAAAAGCATCCAATTCAAACGGACAGATACCTGAGAAACAGGCAAATACCTGATGTCATACGACACAGGGTCTCACTGAGGTTCCTCACACAACAACTTGATTTTGCAGCTGAAAACCCTCTGATGTTTCCATGAGCATGTGCAGGGTCCTATTTATACACACTGTCCTCCTTCCCACCCACATATTAATTTCAGTCCTCACCTATTTTCATATTTTGTTTGAGTCCTATTATTCCTTTCAAGGTTCAAATTTTACATGCTTCCACAGAAACAGAAACCACAGGGACAAACACTGAAATTACAGTGCTAACCAAAAGAGGGCTTTCAATTTATCCTAATTATCTGATGCATAATGGGGCTACTTCTTGAGAATTACTCCTAATGTTTAATATTTCGTTATAGCCCATAAAATGTTGCTCAAGAATTATTCCTTCCTACTACATGAAGGCCAATTCAGTGCTGAACACAGGCTCCAGGGGATACAAACACCGAAGACAGAAGACACTTTGTCTTCCTGAGAAACACACAGGTGGCAATTCCAGAAGGCTGGAATGCTTGTGTATGAACACACACTTAACACACACAGCCTCCCTACAGCACACGAGGACATCAACAACACAGGTGTCCAACTGTCCACCCAGGCTCCACACCGGTTCTCCAGGCTCTAGTTAGGCACACTGGACACCAACCTCCTCCATGTCTATAAAACCTCAGCTTAGCAAAGTGGTTCTCAAAGTGTGGTCAAGCCACAGACTCAGAAGCACAAATGCTCGGCCTCCTGCCAGGTCGGCTGGGTCAGAAGCGGGGAGAGGCCGGCTGTCTGAACCTCGGCAAGCTCTCCCGGGGCCACTCTGACACACGTTAACGCTGGAGAACCCCTGGCTTAGACAAGTCAGAGAGAACCAGCCGGCTCGGATGTTTTAATGGCCCCAAGTGGCTAAAGGGTGCTGGGTTTTGCATGTTCCTCTTTGGTTAAACCTCTTCCCAGATAAGGACAAGAACCCGGCAAGGGCAAAGCCACTCCATCCTCACCAGACATCACTGTTCACCAAACAAACACCGCTCCTCACCAAACACCCCTCCTCACCAAACACCCCTCCTCACCAAACACCCCTCCTCACCAAACACC
>NW_016107594.1:4559693-4561308 GCF_001604975.1 Cebus imitator
CTCACCAAACACCCCTCCTCACCAAACATCCTACTCACCAAACACCCCTCCTCACTAAACACTGCTCCTCACTAAACACCGCTCCTCACCAAATATCACGTCAGCATTTTAAAAAGCTACTGTTTAGTAGAGGACAAAAGTGTAAAATTAACCCCTTAGAGAATAAAGCGCAGGGGATGCCCAGAGGGACAGCGGATGTTGTGGCTGTTGGCTCCACATGATCCGTTCCTCAGACACGTCAAGGCGGCACTGCTTCTTCAGGGCACAGCAGCTAGGCCACCGCTGGGCCCTGAGGGTGCAGGAGCCATGGAGAGATGCCTGTCACAGTCCAAAACAGTGATAACACTGAGGGAAGCCATGGACCCGAAGTGGAACATTTGATTCTACTGAACGGGCAGAAAGCGTATGAGATAAAAGGTGTCCTTCGAGTTGAACCAGAGCCTGAAGTCAGGGTCACGACAGGTGATGGTGGCGGGGGATGGCGTGAGCGAAGGTGGATAGGTTGGGACGCTCAGGGCCGGGAGGAGGGGACAGTGGCAGACGCTCAAGGCTGCTGAGCTCGCGGGGGGCAGGTGGCAGAAAGGACTGAACCCAGCATGGGATTCCTCTCTCTCTTCATGACCAAGGGCAGACACCCACACCACCCACTCTCCAGGGACGCAGCACGCCTGCCTGACATGAGGGACCTCCCCCGTCTTGGGTCTGGCTGGCAGAACAGCAAACCTCTGTGCACTCCTCGGTCTCTGGCTCTGGAGGCTCCGCCACCCCTCATTCTTCAGGAGAAAGAAGCCAGGAGCCTGGACTCCGGGAACCATGCCAGGAGGGGAGCCCAACTTCTCCTGTCAAATAAAAGCAACTTACGTTTCAAGGGATAACGAAGAGTAGGGAATCGCCTGGTATTATTTTGAAGGCCCGTAGGGTTCTGAAAGACAACCGCCTTGTTACACTTTTCTTAGTGACCGCATTCCCAGCCTGCAGCGCCTTCAGTTCCCCCACATTGTCCCCTCACGTCCCCCACACTGCCCCTCCTTTTCACCCGATGCCTCCCCACAGCTGGGAGGTGTTCTGAGCAGGGGCCAGTGCCCTTCCCTCCACGTGCACAATAGCTGCTCTTCAGGATGCACGGGTCAAGTCCCTCCCCTGACCAAGCATGGGTCTCTACAGCCTAGCAGGCCTCCCCCTTCAGAGCTGCCAGTCCCCATGGGGCCATTCCAGGATCCTCAAAGGCCCCAACACTCTCACCCACACCTGAGGGACACTGCTTCTCTCCACAAACAAGAAACTCCTCCAACCGTCACCACGGCCCAGGTTAACTTACAGCTGCCCGGACCATCACCACAGCCACCAGGTTAACTTACAGCTGCCCCAACCATCACCACAGCCACCAGGTTAACTTACAGCTGTCTCGACCATCACCACGACCACGAGGTTAACTTACAGCTGCCCCGACCATCACCACGGCCACCAGGTTAACTTACAGCTCCTCTATCACCACGGCCACCAGGTTAACCTATAGCTGCCCAGACCATCACCACGGCCACCAGGTTAACTTACAGCATCCCTGACCATCACCACGGCCACCAGGTTAACTTACAGCTGCCCGGACCATCACCAC
>NW_016107594.1:4565172-4577174 GCF_001604975.1 Cebus imitator
AACTTACAGCTGCCCTGACCATCACCAGGGCCACCAGGTTAACTTACAGCTCCTCTATCACCACGGCCACCAGAGTAACTTACAGCTGCTCATCTGTGCCCCGTTTAAGGTCCCCTGACAAAAGCCCTTCCAGCCTCAAGGAACTGAGCCCTCGCCAGCCCCACCTCACACCACTCAAAGCGAGGGGGTCTCATGTCCTCCCCAAGCCAGCGTCCACCTCCGATGACAGGGTGCTGTGGCATGTTTACTGTCCACCCTTCCAGCATAGGGTCCATCAACCTCCTTAAACACGTCAACGTGTCAGGTCGGGATGAGGGTGTGGGGTGTGAATCCACTCACCATTCTCATTCTCAAACTTGGGATAACAGAGTCTTGCTCTGTCACCCAGGCTGGAGTGCAGGGTGTGACCTCGGCACAGGGCAACCTCCGCATTCTAGGGTCAAACTATCCTTCTGCCTCGGCCTCCCTGGTAGCCGGAACTATAGGCATGCACCACCATGGCCAGCTAGTTTTTGCATATTGTTGTAGAGACAGGGTTTTGCCATGTTGCCCAGTCTGGTCTCAAACTCCTGAGCTCAGACTGCCTGCCCTCCTCAGCCTCTGAAAGTGCTGGGATTACAGGTGTGAGCCACCACCCCCCATCCCCAGCTAAATCGTAGTCTTCATTCATCCCATTTTTCTCCCTCCCTGAGACAGATAAGAAGCTCATGTGTTTTCTAAGAGAAGCAAGATTTATCAGACAATTTCAAGATGACAAGGTGATGGGCCTGTTTGTCATTACTGTTCCCAGCAGCTCTGAGCACTGCGTAGATGCTCAGGCCTGAGCTGATGGCCATGATCAGTCACAGCATGCATCTGTCTGTGCAGAAGGAGGTCAGTGCCTGAGATGGAGTGAGGGAGACGGAGGAGGGAGGGAGGGAGGGAGGGAGGGGAAGAATCTCTGCATCCTTGGATCAGCTTAAGTCACTGTACTCACCACAAATCAATAGAACTGCTATCATGTGCAAATTTACTTTTCCACCTTTAAATCCATCAAGTGCTAGCAACCCAAGATCACCCTTTGGGAGTCTGAACACGGCACCCAGCTGTCAGGCAGACACATGGTGCAAATGAAGGCACCACAGTTTGTCATATGAACTGTTGTTTTAAAATACAACACTGTGAACAATACTTTTGTCTGTTTTTAACATCCATGCCTTAATGCTGTCATTCCTTAGGGCCACAGCACTCCAGTGACAACGGCACATCACAGACAGCACACAGGAACCACAAGAGGCCAAAATGGCTTAACATGAAGAAGAACGACCTCAAATATTCATAAATATTTCCTCCCCGTCCACTTTCAACATCTTACTCTTAGGGCATGGTAAAATATTTTGGCACACAACAGACCTAAAAGGAAAAACAGATCAGAAAACGTTTAAATCAACAAAGAAAAACAGCTGAGGGTGGACTCCCTTAGTCCTGTGTACATCGTCAACATGTAAGCACATCAAGGTTGTGTTTCCCGGGGCTGGATCGGAATTACTCCTGGGTGTACATGTTCCTCTGGCCTGAGCTGGCTCAAGATGGGTATGTCCAGCTGCAGAGAAACTGCTGGGATCAGGGTCCCGCCGAGTGTCTGGCGGGCAGATGGCACCATCCCAGGGCACCAGAGCACATGCAGCTATGCCCCACGCTGCCTGCTGGCCGTCACTGCCTCCACAGCAGAGCCACAGGGGAAAATGTGTGTTGCTGCGCCTCTGACTACGAGCTCTGGGAGGTGAAACAGGCCACAGCCTCCATGGAAGCACCAACGTGCCTCCTGAAGCTACTGCAGACCCAGGCACAGAGGTGTTTTCAGAAATGTGGATGTTTTCACAAGTGCTCCTTGAATCATAAGCCAGATGGAAGATGTCCATGCCATCAGTCACCAGCTCCCATGGACATCTTCCATCTCCCATTCAAGGTCCCTTGAAACACCTCAGGGATTTGTTAGGATGCAAACTCCACATCCACAGACAGACCTGCTTGCTCAGGGTCGCAGATCCAGGTCTGAGGCACCAGTGTATCATTGGACCTATGGTGACCGTAGGTGAATTTATCTAACACAAAAAGTATTTCTGCTTAATGCACTGAAGAGATCTTCTAAGAATCATGATTTTTATTTTTTGGTAAAATCATTCTTAATAACAATATACTAAATAAAGTATTTCCATACTTCTTCATAAATGCTCTTTTTGAAAGGGATCATTTTTTTTCCCCATAAAAAATGATCTCAGAGGAACATCTAATTTCACTCTGTCACTTTATAAAGTGCAAGAAGTTTCGTGGCTGGCTTGGGGAGCATGGTGAGACCCCGCATCTACAAAAAAAATCAAAACTTAGCTGGGAATGGTGACATGCACCCTATAGTCCCAGCTACTTGAGAGGCTGAGGTGGGAGGATCACTTGAGCCCGGGAGGTTGAGGCTGTGCTGAGCCGTGATCATGCCACTGCACTGCAGCCTGGGTGACAGAGTGAGACCCTGTCTCAAAAAATAAACAAATAAAAATTTTAAAAAAGTAAAGTGCAGGAGCCAGGCACAGTGGCTCATGCCTGTAATCCCAGCACTTTGGGAGGCTGAGGCAGTTAGATCACCTGAGGTAAAATTTCGAGACCAGCCTGGCCAACGTGGTGAAACCCCATCTCTACTAAAAAAACAAAATGGTAGCCAGGCATAGTGGCTAACACCTGTCATCCCAGCTACTCGGGAGGCAGAGACAGGAGAATCGCTTGAACCTGGGAGGTGGAGGTTGCGGTGAGCCAAGATCGAGCCACTGCACTCCAGCCTGGGTAACAGAATGAGACTCTGTCTCAAAATAAATATATAAATGAATTAATAAAACAAAATTTAAAAATAAATAAAGTGCAAGAAGTCTTGATGTCAGTCCTCAGGGCCTCCCAGCCATAACTAACATGATGCTAGCACAAGACCTGGAGCCACCAAAGCCATGCTCTGCAGAGCCTCTGCTTTCACTCTCTCCTCCGTCCTGAAGTTCAAGGAAACGGCAGCCCTCGTCTCCTGCCATTCTGGGATTCTTCTGTGCAGGACACCGAGTGTGTGTATATTGGGTGAGGCACAGGCGGCATCATGACACAAAAACAGAACTGGAAAATGGAACTCGTACAACGCAATGACAAGGAAGCTTCTCCCGCAGACGCCAGGCGGGCTCTGGCAGCACCATGGAGGCAGAAGACCCACAGCCAGCGGGAAAAACATCCTTTCCTAAGACATATTATTTTCCAAATACAACAAAAACAACTTGCCAGCTTCCTGGGAGGTCGGTGTGGGTCTGACGCTGGGTCAGGCACAGACCTTGTGTCCTTCTCAGAACTGACCCCAGCAGTGCTGGTGGCTGCAATCTGAGGAGCGTTTGTTCCGCTTCTCTCCAGGAGAGGGAGGGTCCCGCCTGTGGCCGCCCTGGCTGCTTTCAGCACCTTTGCTTTATCTTACATCGAGTCACAAAACCTTAATGACATCAGTCTCCAGGAAGCATCCCGGCATCCGAGGACATCAAGAGTACAGCAGTATTTTCTTCAGCAGAGACGGGGTGGCACGCAACTACAGTCCCAGCTACTCGAGAGGCTGAGGCCGGGGAATCGCTTGAACCCAGGAGGCAGAAGCTGCAGTGAGCCAAGACTGCGCCACAGCACTCCAGAGCCTGGGCAATACAGCGAGACTCCATCTCAAAAAAAAAAAGGGGTACAGCAGTTGTTTCTCTGAAGCACAAGTGCAAAGCAACCATAAGGAAGGGCAGAACTTGCATTCCAAATTGTTCCAAGGACAGCCACCACCACCCATTAGCCCACCAGCAGAGAACAGCTCACTAAAGCCTAAATGTGAGACACATTTCGGAGACTATCTTATGTCAAGTGTTTTAAACTAGCATGTCTTCCCAACATGTAGAGAAATAACAACATGCACATTACAGCCCAGTCTGTGGGCACTCTGCACCCCACAGGCCAGGTGCATTTCAGCCACAGGCACCTCTGGATTCAGTTTCCTGCACCCAGCCCTGGAGTATGCTTGATGAAGAAATTCGATTTTGAACAGAACTGTATTTGAAAAAAATATACAAACAGTTTCACAACACGTCAAGAACAAAATATACTGGCACCGAACAGTCTTGAGAATAAACTCCAGCAATACAGATTTCCACTTTTCATTTTATTTATTATTTATTTATTTATTATACTTTAAGTTCTGTGGCATATGTGCAGATTGTGCAGGACTGTTACATAGATATGAACGTGCCATGGTGGTTTGCTGCATCCGTCACCCCGCCACCTACATTAGGTATTTCTCCTAATGCCATCCCTCTCCAATCCCCCACCTCCTGCTATCCCTCCCCTAGGACCCCACCCCCAGCAGACCCCAGTGTGTGATGTTCCCCTCCCTGTATCCATGTGTTCTCATTGTTAAACACCCACTTATGAGTGAGAACATGCAGCGTTTGATTTTCTGTTCTTGTGTCAGTTTGCTGAGAATGATGGTTCCCAGTTTCATCCATGCCCCTGCAAAGAGACACCATGCCTGGCACCACACTTGGAGAAGGGTGGGCACTTGGTGCTGCACCTAGAAAAGAACATGTACCTGGCACCGGACCTAGAAAATGGAAGCCTGGCACCATGCCTGGAGAATGACGGGCACCTGGCACCACACCTGGAGAATAAAGGACACCTGGGCACCACACCTGGAGAATGGGTGCCTGGCACCGTACCTGTAGAATAACGGGTGCCGGGCACCACACCTGAAGAATGACGGGAGCTGGGCACCGCACCTGAAGAATAGCGGGAGCCTGACACCGCACCTGGAGAATGATGGGCACCTGGCACCGCACCTGGACAATGACAGGAGCCTGGCACCGCACTTGGAGAATGAGGGGCACCTGGCACCACACCTGGAGAATGAGGGGCACCTGGCACCGCACCTGGAGAATGAGGGGCGCCTAGCACCACACCTGGAGAATGACTGGAGCCTGGNCCTGGCACCGCACCTGGAGAATGAGGGGCGCCTAGCACCACACCTGGAGAATGACTGGAGCCTGGCACCACACCTGGAGAATGAGGGGCACCTGGTACCACACCTGGAGAATGACTGGAGCCTGGCACCGCACCTGGAGAATGAGGGGCGCCTGGCACCACACCTGGAGAATGACTGGAGCCTGGCACCCCACCTGGACAATGACGGGCGCCTGGCGCCGCACGTGGAGAATGACGGGCGCCTGGCGCCGCACCTGGAGAATGACGCACGCCTGGCGCCGCACCTGGACAATGATGCATGCCTAGCGCCGCACCTGGAGGATGACGGGAGCCTGGCGTCGCACCTGGAGGATGACAGGAGACTGGCACCACACACGGAGAAGAACGGGCACCTCATATCGCACCTGGAGAATGATGGGTGCCTGGCACCACACATAGAGAACAAGGAAGATTTGGAAATATCAACACAGACAATATCAACAGACAGACATGGACAGGAACGCTCCATCTCGCTGCAGAATGAAGTGAGGCGAGACCTCACGGGTGCACTCTAAGGATGGCAGGGCTGGGCTGTGATGGCGGAAGTGCTCATAAGAAACAGGGGCCACCAGCAATACTTGAGCCACATGTGGGTGCATGGATGGGGTATCTACTTCAGCATGAGAGGACCATCCACTCCCAGGGAGGGTGGGTGTCTGGTTGTGGTGTTTATCTTGGCATGGGAGGACCATCCACTCCCAGGGAGGGTGGGTGAGTGGCTGGAGTGTCTACCTTGGCATGGGAGGACCATCCACTCCCAGGGAGGGTGGGTTTCTGGTTGGAGTGTCTACCTTGGCATGGGAGGACTGTCCACTCCCAGGGAGGGTGGGTGCGTGGTTGGGGTGTCTACCTTGGCATGGGAGGACCGTCCACTCCCAGGGAGGGTGGGTGCGTGGTTGGAGTGTCTACCTTGACATGGGAGGACCGTCTACTCCCAGGGAGGGTGGGTTCATGGTTGGCGTGTCTACTCGGCATGGGACTGTCAGTGTGCCGCTGCCTCGGCAGTGGACTCCCAGGAAGGGTGGGCATGTGGTTGGGGCACGGCCCTCAGATGGGCTTTGGCTGCTGTCTGGGCTTCTCTGCACCTGTTTGCTGGTGACAACCAACATGCTCTGCATAGGACTTTGCATGACTCACCCCTCTGCAAGGCCAGTGGCTTTTTCCATGATGTTTCTGCACATCCAACTTGGCCATGATGTTCTCAGGCTCTTCCCTAACACTGGCACTAACATCGAGAGGAGATGCTCTCAGGTGGTGGGTGGGGGAGTGGAGATAATGATGGAAAAAGCAGGAGAAGCGCAGGGAGCGGAATGCATCCACAGCCAAACGTCACACCAAACACAACGGGGCCTGCCTCTCCCACCACTGCCAGCTCTACGCACAGCCCAACCCCACAGCATCTGGACTGGAGGGTCCCTCAGGGCAGAAGACGTGCTGGAAGGGGACAATGGGTCCCCTTCCTTTCCCAGGGAGGTACCCTCCTGTACAATCATGTGAGCTGAAGTCTCAGGGAGTCCTAGCTGAGTTCTTATTAATTCAGTGAATTATTTGTGGTCTCTTACCTCTTTTCGTCGTATCAATACTTTTTCCAGGATTCTGCCTGCCTGATCTATAATTGGAGGAAATCACTCCAACAATCGGTCCAAAGATGCTGGCTGAGCTCAACATGGCTCATCTGCCCCAGCCAATAATGGAAAGGCTTTGCTAGAAGTCAACAAGAAAAATGCCACAGGCCACCCTAATGGTTTCCACATATGATCTTAGAGCATTTTCATCATCAGGGAATGAAATGGGTCAGTTGTTCTCCTCTGAGCATTTTCCAAAATACAGTGTATTTTAGGGCTGGCAACTTACAGTCTTTATACCCTGGGAAAATCAGCAAATCTATGCATTCCATCCTTCTTATGTTTCTGATGTCAAGGGTAACACTCTTCTTAAGATATTTAAGCTTATCACTTTTCCTAGGATTATTTATTCCCAAGAATGTACTGAAATTGATATAAATTATCTGTACACACAAGGGACCATCACAGGAACCAAACTGTGGACTACTCCAGCGCCGTGAATCTGCGGCCCAGATCCAACACATGCGCCGCCATCTTTGGACCGTCTCTTCCTTTTAGCTTATCAATGAAAGGTGTGTAACACTTTGTCCTACTGTGGCGGGATATTGATTAATTGCTTTGCCTGCTCCTAGACCTGAATGCAGTCATACGAATGGGGATGAAGCAGGGATGGCCCCACCGAGCTGAGCCAGCCAGAGTCACTCCTGTAGCATCTCAAGATGGTTCCATCTCTGGACCTGTAAAGCCTGGGCCCCAAACCCATGGCTGGAGCCCAGCTCTGCGTTCTGTGCCTGGGCTCCGTGCGTACTCTCTTATGTTTACAGTCTGAGTGGGTGTTGGTTCCCCTGACTCGGGTACTCCCAGGACCAGGTGCTCACAGGTCACACAGTGGCCACCACAATCTGGTGAATGACCATCATCCTGGTACCATTCTCAATAGCACTCCCGCTCACTCTCAGACACACCCTGACGTGGTCAGCACGTATGCGAGCACCATCTCTAAGATCTCAATCCTCTCTTTCAGTATGAAATCAGGTGAGAGAGCACATGTGCAAGATTTCTGAAAATTGCCAGGCCACCTTGCCTCAGCCCTTACTACATAGAATAATAAACAGAGGGCTGCGATTTTAGTTCAAAATCAACTCGAACTGCTGCATCAGATAATCTGTCCCTAAGCCAATGAGGGGCTTTGTGACAGCCTGTGAACATTCTCTCAGGTCAGCGGTTCAGGGTCACCTTCTAGTACGTCTCAGGATTTCATACCCAAATTGGTCCCTCTGGTACTGAAAACTTTTTAAAGCAGGATGGCCTCCTCATATTTTAGTAATCAGTAAGTAAATTTTACTTGCAAGAAAATCAATAGAAGTCATGCCACGGATACTGGAATAATTGTATAATTTATTTTATACTTAAAAATGATATATTTGCTGTAGAAAAATTATTCAATAGCCATCAAATTTTAATGCATGTATCTACTTATTTGCTGACAATTAAAATGGTAAGCAACTTAGTAACCCCCACAATTAAAGTACTCAAAGTACACAAAGTGATTTTACTGTGCTGCTGGGGAAACTACATCTATCCCTCCCCACACCCTGCACTCACGCACACACAGACCATTTCTATGCCTCCTACACCCTCCCCATCCCCTCTCTCTCTCACACACACACGGGCCATTTCTATCCCTCCCCACACCCCTCCAAAGGTCATTGCTATTCCTCCTTACACCATCACATACTCACACACACACACACACACGCACAGAGACCATTTCTATCCCTCCCCACACCCTCACACACACACACACGTCATTCCTATCCCACCCCTCACCCTGCACACACACACACAGGCCATTTCTATCCTTCTCCTCACCCTGCACAAACACACACACACTCGCAAACACGCCATTCCTATCCCACCCCTCCTGCACACACACACACACAACACACACACACACACAGGCCATTTCTATTCTCCTCACCCTGCACAAACACACACACACGCACGCACGCACACACGCCATTCCTATCCCACCCCTCACCCTGCACTCACTCGCACAGGGCATCTTGGAAGGGAACACTACCATTGCTGTCTTTCTGATGTTGTCCCTGCAAGAAATCAGTGGTTCTGCCCAAGCTCAAGGCTTCCCTCAGCTTATTTAACCTGAATCCCCCAATCTGACATCTGTGCTAGGTCAGCAGAAGGGCAGACATGGTGCACCTCAGGGTGAAAGAATCAAGAGTCTAATAAAAACATGAATTCCATTTATCTCTACACATATAATCACACCAAAGCAAACCCCGAAAAATATTCAAACTCCAATGTGAAATGAGCCACCATCCCCACAGACTGATTATGAAATTCTAGCATGAATAACTCACCCTCAAACCTTGAAGGGGTTTCCACCATCACCATGTGCGGATAGACGGTGAAGCCACTCCACCCCTCTCTAGAAGGAAATGATGTGCTCCAGAAGCAGATGTAGAATTATTTCTATGTGAGATTCTCCATGAACATCTTGCTTTGTGACTTGCCACGGGGTGGTGACATTATGCAGCAGAGACTCTGGTCCCAGTACTTCACAGCTGGGTTCAAACATCCCAAGATGAAAAACCACCACAGAGAGAGCCTTCTGAGCTCGCAACAGTAACAGGTGTAAGGCTGCATGCCAGCCACCTATGTACATGTGGGAAAGCCAGCAGGTGCACGGGCACGGGGACCAGGTATGAGAGCTGTTGACGCTCACTCTAGAAGAACAACACTGGCGTGATTAACAGCACGTGTGGTGAAAATGCTGGCATGGTGCATGCCCAGAGACGCAGCTTCTAGATGAGCCAAGGGCATTTCTAATGGGACTGACCCTCTCAGTTCCTGCCTCCTACGGCCCCATGGTGTTGGATGAGTGGACAGGTACCCATCTCTCTCTGCTGACCATGCCGCCTGTGTAAACCCACATGGAAAGGCCGTTCTGATGTTCTTCAGCAATTGCTGTTTCAGCCACACCAGCTTGTCACTGCACGCGTTGGATTTGAGCGTTTGGAAATTAATTCGTACAAATAAGATGATAAACAGTTTTTTAACAGACGAGAAGATAAAATCTCAAATAGCAATGACTGTTGAAATTTATTTCCTTTAACAACATATTTCCAGCTGATAAGGAATATAATCTAGAATAAAGTAGTCAATTAAACGTAAAAAGTTTGAACTTCATTTAAATATCACAGGTTACTTGATGTAGGAGACCTCAAACTAATTATGGGGCCGGAGTGACTTTAATTTCTGCCAAAAACAGTGTGCTTAGAGCCAGCTCAGGCAGAGCCAGGAGGGTGGTGGTCATGCTGTCTGCAGGCCTTCAGCCACAGGGATGGCGGGGCAACCTCAGCAGGCAGGCAAGGCTCACGGGGCAGCCAAGAGCTGGAGCGCTTGCTTGCTAATAAGACAGCAAACCACATTTGCTTGCAGAACGACTTCCCAACTTAATGCAAAATAGAATCCCAGTAAAACATGCTGTGGTCAAACTAACTACGCAGGTTTCTTCCTTTACAGTTTAGTTACGTACGCACTGAATGTCAGCTGGAATCAGTGTTGAAGGGAGGAAGTCCTATGGGGTGAGAGTCTGAGACGCTGCATCTGACTGAGCAGGGGCCAGCATGAAGACAGAGGTGGCAGTCAGGCAGGGGTCAGTGAGCACTTTCCACAAAGAGATGGGGTGTAAATAGTTTAGGTTGTGGGGCCAGAGCCATAGGTTCGGCTCATCCCAATCGAGCTTTACCTGCAAACCCAGGACAGGGTGCAGGCCACAGTTCAATGGACCTGAGCTAAAGCACCCAGAGGCTAGGGACAGGGACACTGGCCCTGAGCTAAAGCACCTGGGACACTGGCCCTGAGCTAAAGCACCTGGAGGCCAGGGAAAGGGGACACTGGCCCTGAGCTAAAGCATCTGGAGGCTGGGGACGGGGATGCTGGCCCTGAGCTAAAGCACCCGGAGGCTGGGGACAGGGACACTGGCCCTGAGCTAAAGCATCCTGAGGCTGGGGATGGGGACGCTGGCCCTGAGCTAAAGCATCCTGAGGCTGGTGATGGGGATGCTGGCCCTGAGCTAAAGCATCCTGAGGCTGGTGATGGGGATGCTGGCCCTGAGCTAAAGCATCCTGAGGCTGGGGACAGGGACACCGGCCCTGAGCTAAAGCATCTGGAAGGCAGGGATGGGGAAGCTGGCCCTGAGCTAAGCATCTGAGGCTGGGGACGGGGACGCTGGCCCTGAGCTAAAGCATCTGGAGGCTGGGGATAGGGACGCTGGCCCTGAGCTAAAGCATCTGGAGGCTGGGGATGGGGACGCTGGCCCTGAACTAAAACATCTGGAAGGCAGGGATGGGGATGCTGGCCCTCAGCTAAGCATCTGAGGTTGGGAACGGGGACGCTGGCCTTGAGCTAAAGCATCCGGAGGCCATGGACGGGGACTCTGGACCTTAGCTATATCATCCGAGGCCAGGGAAGGGGATGAACCCAGTTGCGTGGAGAGGAGTGAGGCGCCCACTCGCACCCAGACAAGTCCACCTGCAATAGCAGACTCCTTGCAGGCTCTCTCAATCCCCATCCTGTCTCCAAGGCCCTGGAAATGGTCTCTAGCAGCCCTGGGGTACGGAAACACCATGTAACACATGAGCCAAGGCTCCTGGTCACGCACAGGGTGGAGGTGGCATCTGGCCATTTGCTGCACTGCCTAGAGACTTCACAGCGACATCATCACCCGTCCTCACCCCTCTATTCCCCTACCAAGACCCTGGGATGCTCCGCCTCCTGGGAAAGCCTGGCTCCTCTGCCTCCTGTCCTGATTCCAGCTGGTCCAGTGGCACTTCTCCTCTTTCTCCCTAGAGCGCCACAGCACCGGCTCTACACAGCCTGCAGCAGGCTGTCCCCTCTCCTCTCATCCTTTAATCTGTACCTGTGGCTTTTCCTTATCAACCCACAAGATGCTCAAAGCTCTGTTGTATCCCACACTGGGCAGTTAGTTCACAAATGCTTTACTCTTCTCACCAATAACGCACTTCAAAACTGAAAGTCTGTACAGGTAGCACTTGACTATGGACAGATATGAAAGGAACGAGCAGCACCGGTCTTTGAGTAACTGGATCAAAAACTGGAACAGGGAAAAGACATCATAATGGACCAAAAAGAACACAGGCACCCAGGGGCCAGCGGGCTGGAGCAAGGAGAGAACACAGGCACCCAGGGGCCGGCGGGCTGGAGCACAGAGAGAACACAGGCACCCATGGGCCAGAGGGCTGGAGCAGGGACAGAACACAGGCACCCAGAGGGCTGGAGCAGGGACAGAACACAGGCACCCAGGGGCCAGAGGGCTGGAGCAGGGAGAGAACACAGGCACCCAGGGGC
>NW_016107594.1:4578964-4620650 GCF_001604975.1 Cebus imitator
GAGCAGGGAGAGAACACAGGCACCCAGAGGGCTGGAGCAGGGAGAGAACACAGGCACCCAGGGACCAGAGGGCTGGAGCACGGAGAGAACACAGCCACCCAGAGGGCTGGAGCAGGGAGAGAACACAGGCACCCAGGAACCAGAGGGCTCGGGAGGGAGAGAACACAGGCACCCAGGGGCCAGAGGGCTGGAGCAGGGAGAGAACACAGACACCCAGGGACCAGAGGGCTGGAGCAGGGAGAGAACACAGGCACCCAGGGGCCAGAGGGCTGGAGCATGGAGAGAACACCTGCACCCAGAGGGCTGGAGAAGGGAGAGAACACAGGCACCCAGGGACCAGAGGGCTGGAGCAGGGAGAGGACACAGGCACCCAGGGGCCAGAGGGCTGGAGCAGGAGACGCCGGCACTGTGAGCTGCAGGAGGAAGAGAAATGCCTTCCTAGTACAAAGTCTCAACTTCCCCATCTACAAAACTGAAGCCACACTGGCAGAGACCCCGACGTCGCAGAGAGGTGAAATAAGAATGTACAGGTGTAATCACCAGGCACATGACACATGCTCATGAAATGTGGTCCCAGCAGAACCTGGCATGCGTATCGCGATGGGTGGATGTGGGGGAGCATTGGAAAGCAGGAGCTGGTGCAAGGGTGTCCACAGGCTGCTGGAAGTCCCCACAGAGTCAGCCACACAGAGACCAGCGGAGATCCTCCCTCGGGCAGCAGCCTGTGGGGCCAGGAAGCATTTGTCGTGGGCACTGTCTATCACAAAGACGGTACAGTATCCGTGTGGCAGGCAGAATTCTAAGAGGGCTTTCTTCATCTTCTATTTTAACTTTAATCGCCGCGCAACAGAGGGGACTACAGGAAAAGTGCAGGGAAGAGGATTTAAGCCCGTGTGAGATGGAACTTCGCAGGGAGTGTCAGATGTATCCGGCCTGAGTGAGGACAAAAATTAAAAGGCAAAACTTCGAGGAGAAAATAATAGGCTGGCACAGGGCTGGCGCTGCACCTGGCTGAGTCTCTGAGTGGGGAACAGAGCGTGCTCCTCCCCCGACGTGGCTCCGCATGTGAAGGACCCGATGTGTGTTCAGAGGGCCTAGAAAACATCCCAAGGGGCGCCTCCTCTGTGAAGGCCATGCCTCGGGCTTGAACCACTCAAACAACCAGCTTGAATTGAGAGTTAGCCAAGGAGGAACAAAGAGCAAGAGAACGTCCTCAGCGAAACGGAAAGCCCTGGGAAAACGTCCGTCCCCGACTCCGGGCTTCATGTCCATGCCTCAGAGACCCCTTGTCCAGGCCTTGCTGTGCAGGGCCCTGCCTGTGGCGAGACCCAGGAGAAAGGAGCCCCATGAGACTGCCCAGGGTTCAGATTTCCAAGGGGTTTTTAAAGTTTAGCTAAAAACAAAAAGTCTTCAGGACACTTAGGAATTCTTTTCTGAAGGCAAAAATCAAACATTATGTCAGGAAATTACTCTTAGGTCCCTGAAATGACACCACTTTGGTGGCTACCTACGGGAAAAGCCTCACCCACTCATGTAAAATGTGTTTAAATCTCATCAAGCTCCATTTGATGTTATAAGTGGAACTGGATGTGCAGATTACCAAACAGCTCTAGTATTGACTGCCCAAACTCTGTGTGCACATGTGTGTGCATGTGTGTATAAATGTGTGACAGCTGAGTGTGCACAGGTGCATGTACATCTGTGTACATGTATACATGTGTGCACATGTATGTGAAGGTGACTGAGTGTGCACACATGCATGTGCCTGTGCATATGTATGCATGTGTACACATGTAATTGTGTGTGAATGTGTATGCACATGTTCATGCATGCGTGTGCATGTGTCTGTGTGTGTGTGTGCACATATGTATTTAAATTGCTTGTGAGTAACCAATTAAGATAGTTCTAAAATCTTTTAGTTTGTTGAAGATGAGTAAGTCGTTAGCTCACTGATACCATAATATTAAAAGCAACTATGGTGAAATACTAATATTGTTTTTAGCATAAGGTGTACCTGGAAATTTCCTGAGTTATGCTATCACTTTCCATTGTTTTAATCAGCTGTGCCAAAACACAAGAACTTACTGACTTGTTACTGAAAAACTAATTCCAAACACATTAACCTATAAGGTATTTCAAACAGATAAATGGGTGTTTGATATTATTTATCTGATTTAGATTATAATCTGCAAAATTACCTCCTCTCTCCTGTGCAGAGCGGCAGGACTATGAGAGCAAGGTCTAGGCTGCTGGAGACAAATGAAACATGGCCCCCTTTACACCCAGGGCAAGTGAAATGAAAAGGGTCAATTTCTGGTTCTTTATTATACAAGTATTTGGAAGAATAAAAACCAACATTGAGCTAAGTAAGTCCAGATCATGGACTCTGCTTCCCACTGACACAAGACATAATTACCTGACTCTATCCACTTCCACTATGAGCTATGTGAGCTGAAAAAAATTCCAACGTGTAAAGCTAATTCCCTTTCTTGAATTTAGAAATTCCACTTCATCATTCACATTAAAAAAAAAATGTCAGAAGCAACACCAAAAGTCTGTATTTGGGTATTAACTCTGAATAACAATCTAATTCTCAATATTTAGAATCTCCTTCCAAAAATCTATTACTTGTTCCTTAGGTCAAATAAACCATTATAGAAAAAAACAATTATCCCACATGACGTCTCTGAAATGTTCTAATGAAATGGAAACCGGGGACATTCTAACGTCTGTTGCTGAACGTGACAAGTAGAAAGAAAATGCATTTCACTGAAGGAGGGGAGGAAGGCAAGTTTCGGGGACAGAACTGGGAGTTGAGGGGTCTGTGCCTCAGGAGACTGGAAAGCAGGAGGCAGAGCTGACCGAGCACTGAGGGAAACCTGCTCCACATCACGGGAATGGGAGAGGGTCCGCAGACTGGGCTGTGTAGCTGCACTCCTGTCTGCCCCACATCAGGGCCCCTACCCAGCTGGCAGCACAGCTTTTGCCAGGGAAATCCGACGGGCAGGAAGGGGTACTAGAGGCCTATGAGGAAGGGTCTGGTCATGGCAGTCTGATTCTACAGCCCCCGGAGCCTCTGGGTGCTGCTGACCTGACGCCAGCTCCTCACCGGGTCACATCTGGGTGTCAGAAGGGGCATGTGGTCTCACCCATGTTCGGGAGCCTGCCTGGGTGGAATCAGGACTAGGAGGCCCGGGCTCCCTCTCCGAGTTTCCATGCACATGGCAGGGGCAAGGGGAGGAGCGCAGTGCAGCAGTTGGAGGGTTTCTTCCCGACAGACCCTGAGTGCCAGGGTGGGGAAAGCAGGCACCAGCCTTGGCATGGTGATCTTATGAGTACAAGTCCTCCTGTGGAGGTGGACGCTGTTCTCCAACTTAATTAAGGTACAGTAAGAACCATGCAAAGGACGTCAGCTTCCACTGACAAAGGCAGCTCTGAGCATTTAAGATTTTAAATCCAAGATTCATGCAAGTCTTAACTTTTTCTTGTACAGGAACAGCCGCTGGAAATTATAATGCATCAATAAGAAAATGACTTCATATACAAATACTTGTTTCCTTTTCAAGAACACAATTAGTTCTTATTGAAAGATGAGTTGCCTGTTACTAGCATATGATCATAATTATGTTAAAACCATATAATTCAACGAATACCAGCTTCCACTATTTCATGACTGGGGCTACATTATAGACACTCGTTGTCGTGCAAATGAAGATAGAAGAAAGCTGAAACATTTTAACTTCTTGATAGAAATAAATGGCAAGCCAGTTTGAAAGTGGCCTGGTTTTGCCTTAGCATTTTTTCTAAGTAATAACGACTGACATTTATCTTTTATCAAGATCTTGACCTTGAATGTTTAAACTACTTCCTCATTTTAAAAATAAAATATTTCCAAATGGCAAGGCAGATCAGGATCTTGCTTTACTCACCAATTTGGATGAAAAAGAAAATACTTGAAAACTTTTTCTA
This sequence comes from Cebus imitator, assembly GCF_001604975.1. Lineage (NCBI taxonomy): Eukaryota > Metazoa > Chordata > Mammalia > Primates > Cebidae > Cebus > Cebus imitator. The sequence goes on from NW_016107594.1 coordinate 4,582,934, forward strand.
GCCTGGAGAGTACATGCCATTTTCAACTAGTAACTTGAAGGTGGACGTTCATGGCCTCTCCCACCCATCACAGTAAAGGAGCGCACCCCTTCCGTGTGGAGGGCGTCCTGTCACCAGGAACACAGACTGAGCACCAGGGAACGGGTTTATTCCCTCTCTCACTATGGGAAATTTTCTATTTTAAAATGCCCTTGCCATAAAATCTGAGAAGTTTTTAAATTTTTATGTTGCTGGGCACAAATTAACCAAAAACATTGTCCCTAAAATCACAATGAATTTCACTGCACCATAAAATACAGTTGACTGTAAACACCCAAGTCAGCTGCTTCCCTAAATGAAGGTCTCCTGCACTGCTGGCAAGCATTTCCACTGCTGATTCCCAAAGACATGGACCACAGAGTCAGTCAACTCACAGAAGATCCCTCCAAAAAAACTACCTATAGAGAAGAACAGCACTGGGGCCCTCAGCTTTAAAGGCAGCGTGCCGGACTGCGGCCCCATGGCTTCCTGTCCATCAGTGGCCTTGCCTCCCTAGGATTTAACTAAACACCCATCTTTCCCTCCTGGGATGGAAGTCGGCTGACTCACTCTTGACTGAACGGCTTCGTAAAATGAGTCATGACTGCCAATATTCAAAGGTAGCAGGAAAATGTTGGTCTTCCTTCCACTTCACCCCACCTTGGTTACAGCAGACAGAAGTCACCCAACCGAGACATGGGCCTTTGGGAGCAGCCGGCCAGATTCTCCTGCAAACCCCTCCAGGAAATCACAGGAGTCACAGGGACAGCCCATGCACACATGTGAGAGTGTGGAACTGACCGAATTCCGAGACTTGAGACACAGGCACCCCCAAGTGATAAAGGCACACTCCTCCTCAAAACACAGCAGAGCTGCTCATCTTCTTCAGGGGTGGGGTGGGTGGGGCACGAGATTTACTTGATCTCCCTCACTCCCCATTACTTAAGTTCTGGTTCTGCCAGTCATGGGACATCTGGAGCACATTCCCTGAAGATATGAGTGGGTCACTGAATTTCAAGAGGGAAACTCAATACAAGTACAAGAGAGATTATCCTGATTGGCGTCTGCCACTGCCAGTACACAAGTCATGGCTTAAACATTGGGGATGCAGGGCTGGCAGCAGCGGCTCATGCCTGTGATCCCAGGACTTTGGGAGTCCAAGGCAGGGGAATCACTTGAGCCTAGGAATTCGAGATCAGTCTAGGCAACAAAGTGAAACTTCATCTCCACCAAAAAAAGAAAAAGAAAATAATTAGCTGGGCATGGTGGCATACACCTGTAGTCCCAGCTATTTGGGAGGCGAAGAAAGGAGAATCACTTGAGCCCAGGAGGTTGAGAGTGCAGTGAACTGCGACTGTACCACTGCACTCCAGCCTGAATGACACAGCAAGAAAAAGTCAAAAAAAAAAAAAAAAAAAAACCCAAAACAATTGGAGTCGTTTTGCATCATGGAAACCACGTGGGCATCAACCACTGAAAGGCTGCGTGGCTAAGGAGGTGGTTTCCTGTTCTATGGCATTCTCTGTTCTCTGCAGACTTTCTGAGTGGGAGTCACAGGAAGGCAGATTCACTCCCCAAGAACACAAGCTCCACAGCTGTTCCCTCGTGGCCAAGCAAACACGTGTTGGGAAAATATCAGGAAGGGCTCTGACCTGCAGATAAGGTCAGCAGCCTCAATTAGAGGGTCAGGAACTCCGCACAGATGCGCCAGTGATGCTGCTTTCAATCTTTTCTTTTGAAACAATCGATCCACAGAAGACACAAGGACAGTAGAAAGGTTCTGTGTGCCTTCACTCACTTCCCTCCCTCTCATCTCATTCCACCACCGCACAAGAGCCAGCCGAAATGCCAGCGCCGTGTGTGTGTGTCCCTGAGCGTCACTGTGGCCCAGAAGCATGGCCCTACTAGCACTCAACCTTCCCGCGTGGTGCCTGACAACACCTGCCTCCTGCCTGAGTTCTCACAACTGCATCATATGTTCATTTCGCTACAGTTGACAATACAAAATGTTATGACAACACCTTGACATGGACATTCAGCTGCAACACTGAGCCACGAAGGTCTCTCCACGAAGGGCAAAGCACAGTGAAGAGGGGGTTCGCCCTGCTGGTGTGAGGTTGACCTCGCATGTGAGAAAAACGCTGCACCTATCGGAGACGCTTCTACCTCCCTAAGAAAATGAAATTAGGTTGGTAACCAGTTCTTAGCTGTGACTGAGCCGGAGGCTTGCTGTGTGAGCTGTGGACACAATTTGATCCCTTCACAGGCGCTACGGGAGGGTCCAAAACTCAAGAGAGTCGTGAGGCCAAAGGCAGATGCTAGATGACAGCTTAGGTCCTGCCAGTTCCGAGTGTGGCCAACTCTATTTTGAATGTAATGCTCAAAGTCAAGCCAACTATGAGTGTGTATTTGAGAAACTAAAGCTCATGTAGTTCATACAGCAGGTAATAATAATCTCAAAATGCAAATTAAAGCAATAAAATGTCACTGTAGCTAAACACATTTATGAAGATAAAAGATAAAATTAAAGTGGCCAAAAGCTGGTTAAACTGCTTGGCATGTTTCTCTCATGCTTGCCAATGGCAACACAAATACTTGTGATCCCTAGAAAAAAAGCAGCTTGGAAGTGTATATCACGAGTCTACAACATTCATATACTTAGAGTCAGTGTTTCCATTTCTAGGAACAATTCTAGGGGAATTTTAATTTGTATGGAAAAAGCTTTAGGAAATTAAATTTTTGTTTTAATACTATAAAAGCCAAAGATTGGAAACAATCTAAGTGTCACGTCTGTCCCAACACGTACCAGGCACTCATTTTGTGCCAGGCAACATCATGGGAATAAAAACACTAGTATAAAAGAGTTGAAATACACATATTCCTGGCACTGGAAGAATTTATAATCTTTTGGGAAGGGGTCACCAAGCTAAAACAAGCTGAAACATGATGACAAAAACACAAGTGAGAAACGTCTGTATGGTTTGTGGTGTCAACTCTTGGAAGAATGTCGTGAAATCATTAACTCAGTGGTTCACACTTAGGGCCCAGCCACCATCCAGAGGTGTGGGGGGTGCCAAGGTGCTAGGCAGGTCTCATGAGGGAGAACCCAGGCACTCAGACGACAGCCCTAGACAAGCTACTATCTGACAGCCAGCCCCGCCGCCCCTTGTGAGTGAGTGCCTGACTGCACAGTCAAGTCTCCAGATGCTCAGCCCCAGTTCACACCACAGAGCAGGAGAGCTACCCTGCTGAGCCCGAGGAACCTCGGCCACCAGGAACGGTGGCTTCAAGCAATGCTCGCTGCTTACCAAGTGTTGAGGTGGTTTATTATTCAGCAATAGATAACCAAAACAAATGGATTGTTAGGAAATAATTTGGCCAGATAACTACTCCACCCACCCACGGATATTTCAGTCATCATTCTAGTGACCTATGACAATGACACATGTGGCAGGATCGCTGCACCCTGCACTGATGGTGTGACACATGACCTTTCTCTAGCATATGCCGGGCCACCTGTGAAAACGGGGAGCACAGGTGCCCACCTGAAAGTGAGGACAGAGAGGGGTCCGGGATGCAGGAGTGAAGGAACAGGGCAGTGCCTTAGGCTTGCTCTCCTGATTGAGGGTAAGTGGGGGAGGGCCTGAGACCCACCCTTCAGAGAGTCCTCCCATAGCTGCGGCTGTGCACCGCCTGAAGGAACAGCACAGGGTGTGGCAGAGCACATCCTCATGAGTGCTCAGGGTCCCTGCAATTGGGGATGGAGCAGGGGGTAGACAGTGGCTCAGGGACCCCGAACTGCTGAGTTCCACACTGCACACCGCTACGGAGTACAAGGAAATATGGACTTCAGGTGGTATCCCAGGTCACTATAAAGGATATTTATCCCAGGGGGCACAGACCCTTCATATTTAATGAGTTTCAACCTGGTTACTAGTTCTAGCCATTGGGACATGGGGCACCTGGGCCCCATTAGCACTGTGCCTAGGTGTGCTTTGGGTCCCTTCCCCAGTCCAGGACTCGGTCAAACTAACCCCACCCCAGCCACTGGCTCCAGGGCCCTCCGGGCTATCTCTTCCCGTCAGCCACTCTGCACCCCGGTATCATCCACAATGTCTCAGTTTCAGTTTGGTTTGCTTTTCTATCTTGCTGCTTTCAGAAGTGGTATCAGGGATGCTGCCACCATGAAGTGAACCCACATCACAGCCATCCCATGGGGTGTCCACTCAGTGTCCAGCCTGGGTGATTCTGCTGACTGTAGCCTTGACCTCCTGTGTCCAGGAGGGGAGGTCAAACAAGCTCATGAGCTTCCAGGGAGCCAGCCCAGAGCTGGGTATACAGCAGTCATTCCACAAATAACTGCAGAATAGTATGTTATCTAATGTTTTCCCTGTTAAGATCTGGTCTTCTTTTAAGGCTTGGGTCTTTTTAAATAGCCAATTATTCATTCCTTGAAAATGGTTTTTGCAACATGCATGCATCTAGTTAAATAAGTTAAAAGGGATGATCTCAGGAAGATCTCTTTCCCTTTCATTCTAGATGAGGTCACAGAACCATGAGGAAGTACTGGAGATGTCGGCGAAACGCAGCTGGAAGAATCATGCCTGTACCTTTGATTGAACGCAGTGACAAACAAAAGAACCTTGTGCCTGAGCACCAGGAAGGAACCCTGGGCTCCCCTTGTTAACGCTGAGGTCTCAGCCAGTGATAGAATTCCTGTCTGAGGAAAGGAATAGGAGTAGTTGCTCATTTAAGCAGATGGATGAAAACTGAGAAAATCTATGTAAACAGGTAGCACAGTCCCAGAATACGCTAGTTCCCACATTGCACATTGCATTGAAAAATTAAAACCTTTCAGAAAAGTCAATTCACCTGGTTAACATGACCATTTTTAAGCTCAAACACATTTTTACAGGGATCGCTTTTCAAACCAAGCCCCTTCTTGAGCCTCAGACCATTGGCAGCATCAGCTCCCAGACCCTCATGGCAGGATCTGTTCCGAGTGTCAAGATTTCTTCCTTGTTCCTTGTTCTTAAAATTGTGACAGAAATTGTTTTTGGGGGGCTGGGGCCTTCAAATTGGTATGCACTCTAGAACAATAGTAGAGAAAAAGATAAACTGCTTGCTGTCAAACTCATGGGACTTGGCAACTTTTATAACTTCAATATTATTCTAAATGCCATAGCTAAAATAAATGCAATTCTAAAATACTACCTCCATTTTACACTTAAGAGCAATTCAGTTTTTTCCAATCATTTCTCCATAACTTTTGTTAGAGATTTCATGACACCTTACTTCATATTTTAATTATTAGAGTGTTTTATAACCAAAAGCATGTCCCCTCATCAATAATAGTACCAGGTCATAAAAACATTTTCTAGATGAAAAGTTTTGAGAGATTCTAAATATTACTTGAAATCTGTCAAAGGATTGGCTTAAAAAGGATAAATATTGGATTGAAATAAATTAATACATGAAGTAACAGAAAATTAAGTTTTTGTTTTAAAAGTGCTCAGCAGGCTTCTGGCTAAAATGATGTCAAGTTCTCAGGCTTCTGACAGAGACAGTGGAGAACAGCTGCATGCAGTACAACCCACTCATGATCACAATGAAACGTAGAAAGGGGTAAAAGCTCTTCTGTCTCCTCCAAAAACGTATCTGTAGCAGCAAAAAAAGCACACACTTACGAAAAATTTTTTATATCAAAAAAAAAAGGAGTGGAGAAATTATAAGTCCCTCTGCCACCATCACTCAGAGAGGTGCATGTGAAGTGTCAGCAATAGCCTGTAAATGTCACTGACATCTCCTGATTTAAAATGAGGCAGCAGAGAGGGTGAGTGGCACTCCTGCCCACACTGAGGAAAACCCGAAAGGGGTGTCTGTACCTGCTTCTAGGCACTCTCTGGCTCCGAATGGAGCCGAGCATCAGTACCCTCTGAGCACGGTCTCCCTCCTCCTCTCCCTTACATGTGTCTACCCACATCTCAGAAGAAAAGCAGGTCATCCCCAGAGGCTGCTTCAAGTCTTGGGAGCCACCTCCACACCGTCACCCTCCCCCCAACAACCCTGCAGTCTACGGTGAGTAAAGTAAACAGTAAGGCTAAAAAAAAAAATTTAAAAAAAAACTGTAGAATTTATCTCACATCAAAGCAAACAGTAATACTGGACAGAGCATAACTAAGAGAAAAAGTAGTAATAGAGAAACTAGGATAACAAAATATATCAATAAATGGAAAACTGCGTGTAAAAACAAAATCTGGACACCAGTGCAAAAGAAAACCACTTCCACCCAGATCTCTCTGTTCTAGAGAAAATCCTTAGTGAGCATATTAATTAAACAAAGCAAGAGCTTGAAGATGAGATAATAAAAGACACGAAAAAGGAAACTACGCAGGAAAGGAACTAAGGGGAGTATTAAAACCACAAGACCAAGAGGTAAATCAGCACTATCAACTATCAAAACGAGACACACAGTACAGCAGGCAGGGTGTGGATGGCTCACGCCTGTAATCCTAACACTTTGGGAGGCTGAAGTGGGCTGATTACAAGGTCAACATATACAGACCATCCTGCCAACATGGCGAAACCCCGTCTCTATTAAAAATATAAAAATCAACTGGGTGTGGTGGTGCACACCTGTAATCCCAGCTACTCAGGAGGTTGAGGCAGGAGAATTGCTTGAACCCGGGAGGTGGTGGTTACAGTGAGCCAAGATAGCATCACTGCACTCTAGCCTGGAGACAGAGCAAAACACTGTCTCAAAATAAAAAATCAAAAAAAAAGATACATAGTACAGAAAAATTATTGACATAGAAGATTCAAAATAATCACATTAAATTCAATGAGGGAAAACAAAGATCAGAAAAGTTAGAGAAGTAACAGGAGATGGAAAAAGGGAATACACAAGAAGGGTGACAGGCACAACCAGAGAAGCAGCAGCAAAGGACAAAACGAAAATAAAAACAAGCAGGAGATAAAAGAGCTCAGATGATACGATAGGAGAAAGCATTCTGAGGTGAGGAAAGGACTGGATGGACGCACTAACTGTACCCTAAACTTCGTATACAATAACTAATACTAGAAAACGTTCTAATTAGGTTATTAAGCTTTAAATACATTTCTTAAAAGACGAAGAATCACACAGGCGTAACATGGAGGAAGAAGTTAACCTAGTATGATTCATCTTCGGCAATGCTGACTTCAGGATTCTACAGGTAACGTGACCCAAGCATGCTACCCCCAGCCCACCTATCCTTCAGGCGTAACGGTGGCTGCAGAACAACTTCTTCACAGGTGAACACTAAGCGAACAGAAACCCAGGCCTCTGCACTGGAGACAGGTACGTCATAACACGTTCCAGTTTCCCAAAAATACCCGCAGTATAAAGACTGCTGTTCTGAGAATAGTGAAACGGTCTATTCAATCTCCAAGTAAAGAAAGGATGTGGCCCAAACACTTAAAAGCAGCCACTTTTTCCTCAGATTATAAAAGGACAGGCATTCTTACCCAAGAAGAAAACATGAAGCAAACACCCATGACCCATGCAGAAAAGAACAACTCGATAATAAAACTGACCAGCCAAGAGATCAAAGTAAGAAAAATGTGGTCAGGCATGGTGGCTGGCATCTGCAATCCCAATGCTTTGGAAGGCTGAGGTGGGAGGGTTGCCTAAGTGCAGGAATTCAAGATCAACCTGGGTGACACCGTAAGACCCTATTTCTGGGGAAAGAAAAAAAAAACAGTAATAGCTGGGCATAGTGGCTCACACCTGTTCTCCCAGCTACGCAGGAGGCTGAGGTGAGGACAGCTTGAGCTCGAGTTCAAGGCTACAGTGACCTAGGACCACCCCACTGCACTCTAGCCTGGGTGACAGAGCAAAACCCTGTCTGCCAATCTAGGTAAACTGACCAAAAGATTAAGTCTCTGTATGAGGAACTGTATGACATGACACAGATAAAACAGCCCCAACCCATGTGTACATGGATGCGTGTGTACGCTTGTATGTATGCATATGTATGTACGTATGCACACGAGTGCATGCATGTTTGTGTATGCATGTATGTGCATGTTTGTGCATATGCACGTGTGCGTGCATTTGTGTGTATGCACGTGTGTTGTGCATACATGTTTGTGTATACATGTGTATCTGTGCATGTATGTATACGCACACATGTATCTGTGTATGCATGTGTGTATATGTGTGCACCTGTGCATGCACACGTGTGCTTGTGTGTATGCATGCATATGTATGCATGTGCATGTTTATGCAAGCATGTACATGTTTTTACATAAGCATGTGTATGTATGTGTATATGCACGTTTGTGTATGCACTTGTGCATGCATGTGTGTACATGCATATGTGTGTGCATGCACACATGTGTATGCATGTGACTATGCATGTGGGTGTTTATGCATGTGTATCTGTGTTTGCATGCACATATGTGTACATGGGCTTGTGTGCATGTATGCATGTGTATGTGTGTATGCATATATGTGTTTGTATGCATGTGTGTATGTATGATTGTTGGTATGCATGTGTATGCATGCACATGTGCATATACATGCTTGTGTATATGCATGTGTTTGTGTGCATGTATACATGTGTATGCATGTATGTATGTAGGTGTGCTTGTGTCTATGCATGTGCCTGTTTGTATCCATGTTTGCACGTCTGTGTACTTGTGTATACATGCATGTGTATGCATGTTTGTGTCTATGCATGTGTGTATCGATGTTTGTGTGCACACATGTGTATGTATGCTTGTGTGTATGCATGTGTGTTTGTATGTGTGCTCGAGTGTATACGTGTACGGGTATGTGTGTTTGTATATAAATGCATGTGTTTGTATGTATGCATATGCATAAACCTTTAAATTTTTATGATAGAGGATTAAATGCATGAGAAAATATAGGAACAGTATTATCATTTTTCAAAAATTATATTTTTAAATTTTCTCTTTATTCTTAGCCTTTTAAAGAATTATGTTTAGTGGGATGAAGAAAAATTTCTGTGAAGCATAGCAATTAGTTCCATTTTTCTAGTCAATTCATTAGTTTTACTAAAATCAAATAATTACATTTTATACTTTATTTTAAAATATCACACAGAATATCATCCTATTCAATAGAGTACTTCTAAATTTTACACTGTGTATGTCTGGTAGTCAATGATGGTTACTCCTCAGAAGTAGAAGTCTTTGTGATCATTGGCTGTCTTCTTTATAGTTTTCTATATCGGTTCAATGTCTTAGAACACATATTTCATTTAAAAAAAAGATAATCTAAAAAGGACAGGCGGAAAAAAGTATCAAGTAAAAACATCCAGGTTCCCCAGATATTTAAATAGCATTCTTAATGTAATATTTTGTAATTTTCATGAATTAATTTCAATATTTGGATTCATTTCTCATGCAAATCAGCAGTGGTTAATGTTTCAGTCTGAAAATTAAAGTTCTCAAAACATGCTGTTGCCAACTGAAGTCTACTCAGGAACTGAGGATCAAGAGATAGTTTACTGTATACAATTAGGATCATGCTATTCTACATTTTGGGTTTTTTCCAATTAATTTTCATAGAATGAATAAAACAGTCCATCACATGCATGTATATTACATTTTATTCTCCCACTGCGGCAGAACACAGCAATCAATGCCTTCCATCATACATTGTCTACATGAGATATGATTATTATTCCTCCAGACAGATTCCCAGTCTATGAAGGGTTCCAAAGGGAAATTCTGAAAATGGTGAGAAACTGTGTGACTCGTGGGAAGGTGGCAGCTTTAAATTCTTGGGGGCTTTCTCAAAAGAAACCAGCTATATTACTGTTTAGATGGACGTCTGCCAACCACATTAACTCATACTTAACAATTCTCCTCATTTCCTCATCAACCAGGCCAGCTATCAACACAGGTTAGAGAACTGAGTATTAGAAAGTACATGACAAGGATTACTTGTGGAGAGCACTGTCCATGGGATATTTTAAAGGCTGAAAACTACTGAATGAACTAAACCTGCAAAGATCCTTTTATATTCATAGGTTGATAACAGAAGTTCTCTTTCCCCCATTAGCGAACTGAGAACAAACAGCCTCACTCACAGAAGGATTTTCATTAATGTAGCCACAACCCATCTACAGACACAAACCTGAATCTCCAGCCACTCCACCCTAACACAATGCTTCCTCAGCACAGGGGCCAGTGGCCTCCAGAACGGCCTTTGCTGTGCTCAAAGCACACACGCTGAGGACACAGGATCCACACCCCACTCAGATTCCATTTCTTCTCTGTTCCCATGGTGACACCGGGGCCCTCTGAGAACAGCTCTTAGTCCCTCAACAACGTGAATGACACCCTGAAAAGAAACCCGGGGAATTCTGGGGAAGAATGCACAGTCTCCATTTCACAATCAAGGAAAAGAAAAGTAACCGTTAGTAAAGAAGTCTTCGGTCTAGACAGAGTTCCTGCCTTCCCGTGAGTCCTCCGTCAGCTCTGGAGTGGAGAGGAACAGGGCGTGCTGGTCCCTAAAGCCGGAAGAACACAGCACACAGGTCTGAGGAAGTTTCTGAAATGATGTTGTGGTTGGATTTCTCCTAAGTCTGATTCCACTGAAGTCACTGACAGTGGACTTGCCTTTGCTGACTTCAGGACCACATGGAAGAGGGAGGGAATGTTCACATGTGGGAGACTGTCTGGTTCCTCCTTGCACCACAGCTGAAAAAAACAAAAATCTTTTCTCTTCTTTCATCTCCTGCATCCCCTGGCCCACATGTGAAGCCTTAATCTTGGTCCTCCATGGAGGTACACAGATCGCTTCTCTATGCTGTTAGCACTTCAGCATCACCAAACCAGGGTAAACCCCATTTATGGCAATCACGCCTGCTTTTCATAAATGAGCTTCAACTATTTCAGTATTTTTGTAACTGAAACAATTGCTGCTTGTAAACAAGCAATGCTGAGTCACTTCTGTTTCTGGTGTTAGCCATCTTAGGCCTTAAATAGAAATATATGCAAGCCACTTCCTAAAGGCGACAGAGGAGAATATTTCTATAGCCAAGCAGAGCATGGCTAACGTGTGGTACAGATTCTATTTGGAAAAGCTATGCATATATGTAACAGAAATACTAAAATCCACCAATGCAAACTATAAGAGGAAAACTATTAAACTATAATTAGGCTTGGTTTTTGATTGTGGGGAATATATATCATTGTTAATTAGAAAAATATTTCAGGAAGTAAAATGTTTAATTACAAAGTTACTATCATATTTCATTGACATCAAAAGATGTTTATCAATTGCAGTTGGATTTTTAGCTTATTAAAAATCAAAAAACTGACGTCACAAAAACAAGAATGCTTATTCTAAGTGCAACACACTTCCAACCTCACCCACTTCCTCCTACCAAACAGTTGTTTTATATGGTAATGCGAAAAAATTACACTGCTTTATACAGTATAATGTGAAAAAAATCTGTTTTTTCCATATCACCCAATTAAAAGAGTGTTTAAGGCAATAAAAACATTTTTATGTATTCCTTTTCAGTTGCTCAGGAATTCACAGACTTGTTTACAGACTTTGAGGTTATTAACCTGAACAGAACAGCCTTAGAATCTATTTCAGGACTTTGAAAGATAAGTTGAAAAATACCTATTTCAGGTACTAAATATGCTCCCTGCCCCCATGAAGCCAACTATACCATCATTGTCCGATTTTCTTAGACTTTCTATTTCCTAAGTCATTAAAGCAAAATGCACTCAAGTGTAAAATACCCCAGCAGTCCATAAACTGGAGCCCAATGACTCTTGGTCTGCTGTGATAAGGAACTTGAATCACACTTTGGGGACTGGCTTCACCGCCAGCAATGGAGCAGGTCTGACCTGTACATATTCCGGCTCTCTCCAAAGCCCAGCAATCAGATGACAGTGGATCACACAATCTCCTACAGAGCTGGGTTGCAGCCCCTGTGTGTAAATGTATTTTAAAAGGCAAGCATGCATCCATCCCAAACCTTCCCACCTCCCATGGTCTAGGTAGCAGCACAGGCGCAGAATTAGACGAGTTAGGAGCACTGTGCTTGAGGATCTAAAGTCTTGGAAAATTCAGAGACAGTGATTATTAAACACACCATAGGGATGTTTAGGTCAAAGTAATTTTTATCAACTTCCAAACTCCCCAATAATAACCACTAATGACGTTGCACTGCAGCAGTGATTTCTAATATGAAAACACCAGTCTCATCCAAAAACCATGATAGTGCTATCTAGACAATGCCTACTGGGTTTAAGTGCACTGCTAGAGTGTCAACACAAAAGTACACTAACAAACAGCACTTCCATTCTCTATACTTAGTCTATTCATAATGACATACCAAGAGAGGAAAATTACCAGCCAGGGTCTGCTATTAGAGTCAGGCTTCTAAGTAGCTGAAATGACACAGCCAACTGGTGTATTAGATCATCAAAGGCCCTAGAAAGGCCATCAACCAAAAGCAAAAATACAAACACACACACACACACACACACAAACAAAAATAGCCAATCAGTTTGCTGACGTGCTGTCTTTAGGTCTGCACCTGGAGAACTGTTCTTCTAGCTATGGCAATGTTGAAGCATAAACATCCCTGCAAGGCCTAAGAGTGTGCCAACATGCTCTCGGGGTAAATGGCAGAACTACCCATGAAACAGACACTTGATACAGAAGAAAAGCTACACGACAGGCACAGGCAATGGCAGAAACGACCTGAGACGACCGACCAGGAGAAATGAATGCTCCTGGAAATTCCTGGAGGTGGTAGGGAGGAGCAAGAACTCCGAGGGAAGAGCAGGAACTCAGAGCATGGGGATGAAGGGCTCTGAGCCAATTTCATATAAAACTTCAGAAAGTTGATTCTCCTGGAGCACAGGAGCTGGGCACCCACGTGGACAACATCACTACACAAATGTAACAGGTGAAAGATTGGGGATACTCTCCCCCATAAAAAGAATGAACCACTCATGAAAACAACACCATGGATGGATCTCAAATCATCAGGCTGACAGAAAGGAAAAAGCACAGCACTGAAGCCGCAGATGACCCCGCTCATGAAACTCTACAGCAGGAAGCAGTGATCTGTAAGGACATGCTCAGGAAGCGCTGGCTGGTGGTGTCGTATGGGAGGCTGGCTGGGGGCGGCAAGAGAGGCTTTCTGATGAAATCATTCCTCAAAGCTCACCGAACTCAACACCCAACAGCTATGTTTCATTGCATGCAAATTACAATTCGGTTACTTTTAAAAGAATTAGAAAAATAATATAACTTTTTAAGTGACGAGAGCTGCTGGTATCATGCGAGATTTCCTCCAAAGCCACACTGCCAGCCATTAGCAGGGACCCTGGGGAGGCCTCACTTTCTGAATCCCAAAAAAAAAAAAAAGTATATTTCATAAGATTAAGCTAATTTCAAAATTTTAAACTAATTTCAGTTTCAAAATATTAGCAATTGTGTAACTCAGTCTTCTCAGGTTCTAGGTGGAGCAGAATCACACATCTCAGCCTTCTAGGGACGTCTACCTTTCCACACGGTGAACAGCCGGACCCCAGGGCAGGAGAGCATATTGTGCTGGGTCACATCACACCATGATGTGTGAGAAAGTCAACATCAAAGCATTCACAACCTGTTAGTTCCACTGACTGCAGGTGGAACCCCAGAAGTAGAGGACCCCAGAAGTAGAGGACAGGGGAAGGGAAGCCCCCCAGGACATAGGAAGGGCCAAAAACACAAGTGCAACCCATTAAGGTACAACTGAGATTTGGACAACTATTATGAATTAGGTGTCAGGAATAAAAATCCCTAAGACAGCCCCTCCCTCAGACCCTGCAAGAGCAGCCGTTCACTGATGGAGAGCTGGTTAGGATGCAGGTGAGCGAAGCGGGGAGGGGTGCTCCTTCTTGGGAACCTGGAGGAACACCCATGGGGAGCACTGCTAGACCCTGGCATGGTGTGAGGGAGAGCACCCCGTGTGCTCTGAGCAAAGGCCTGCATGGAACGCAGCATGGTGGTGCTGTGCGGGGCTGAAGGCTGGGATAGTTCTGCGGTTGGCATGGAGCACTGGAAGGAGTCACGCGGGAGGCTGACAAAACGGGATCTGTGCTTTAAAACAGTCTCATGGCCAACTTGGAGCGCCCCAGTAAAGCTGGGACAAGGTCCCAGAAGCGCCAAGTGGAGGCAGTGCAGTCAGCAATGGAGGGAACGAGGCCTAATAAGGAAAGAAGCACAAATCCACATACATGGAGAAGCACCTGTGTGGTCAGAGGATGGAGACACATCTGAGAAGCTCCAGGGGCTCTCATGTGGGTGACTGTGGGACAGCAGTGCCCCCGATGGAGCTGGGAAATGATGCAGAAAAAGCAGGATTGGGCAGGAGAGCAATGCAGGCACCAGGTCCCTGGGGGACAAGCCCCGGGTCTAGGGAAGGTGGGGATGGAAGCCAGGTCCCAAAGGGCAAGTGGACAGGGCAGGCAGGAGCACGTCAGACAGATCGTAAGAGTCCTGAATGGCACAACCATGGCAACGAGGCAGGAGCCCAGGAGAGAAGGTGACATGCACAGTGTGACGTCAGATCCAGGAAGGGAGGAGGCTGAGGCCAGACACCCCCAGGGCCAAGCCAGACCAAGGCTGAACAGAGGCAGAGTTGGGCCTGCTGTTTTGTTTTGTTTTTTTCCATTTTTTTATTTTATTGCGTTTTAGGTTTTGGGGTACATGTGAAGAACATGCAAAATTGTTGCATAGGAACACACGTGGCAGTGTGATTTGCTGCCTTCCTCCCCATCACCTACATCTGGCATTTCTCCCCCTGCTATCCCTCCCCAGCTTCCCACCCCCCACCGTCCCTCCCCTATTTCCCCCCAACTGACCCCAGTGTGTAGTGCTCCCCTCCCTGTGTCCATGTGCTCTCATCGTTCAACACCTGTCTATGAGTGAGAACCAAAGACATTTCAAATTCAAAAAGAAGCCGCACTCCTGTCCTTCATGTGAAATGAATACCGAAGGAAACTACTTTGGGCAGGTAATAAGAGAATTTAATGCTGAGTGTTATCTGAAGCTTTTGAGAAAAGAAAAAGAATGACACTTTGCCAAGAGACTTACAGGGCTTTAGATTCATTTATTCCACAATGACCCTGAAGCCAAAATCTATATGCTTTTTAAAATGCACATTTATAAAATTCTATTTTGCATCTGAAGGCAATTTGGGATCTATTTCACTGTCTGAATACTAAAGGGTACTAAAAACATACTCTTTAGAAATATATTTCATGTAAAAATCATGTGATTAACTACCAACATACAAGAATGTGAAAACCACAGAAAATAATGCAACTCCCATCAGGGCTTATGAGAACAGAACCATGTTAGACAGGTTCCTCCCCAGTCAGGTGCATGTGGAGGAGATCCCATTGTGCCAGAAGCTACATCAAGAATCAGGCTTGTTTTGATGGCTATCACTGAAGCCATAAAGAAGCACTGATCTCCTTAACACATGCAGAGAATACTGCTAACCATATACGGAAAACATGTAACAGAATCCTAGGTGAGATGGAAATTAACAGCTGAAACATGAAGAGGATCTGTCAGATGTTGGGGAAATTGGGGACGCCGCCAGTGCACAGGAAGCTCTCAGTGTGAGTAAAAGTGAGAAGCACTTAAAAAGCAACTGCCTTGGTGAAGGGAGTGGGCTTGTCATTAGCTTGGACTAACTACCCGCCTCCTGGCAGAAAAGCTGAGGTTAAGATACAAGGGGAAGAGAGCAGGATTCCCATGAGCTGCAGTAAGACCAAGAAGCTAAACATCTTGACAAATAAGCAGTTTGTTTATTTTGTTTGCCGGCTGAGTTTCCAGGGCAACCACAAAACCAAGAGTTCAACAGAGGCTGGAAAATGGGCAAGAGAGGCCATGGGGGCATCCGGCAGGACGGTTCTGGGCCTGCCTCTTCCTCCCGTGGTCTCTGGTGACCTGACCTCCACAACACGATGGCTGGCTGCAGCCAACGGAGGAGATGATGACTCCTTCCACAAGATTCCCGCAGGTGTGCAAGCCAGGCTGAAGGCAATTCCCGGCCCGGCCCCACGCAGACCTGCAGAATCCCAGCAGGACCTGGGGACACACCCTCAGCCTACAGCTGAGCTCTTAGAGGTGACTGACCATCTCTGCCCAGGCCTCGTGATCTCAGGTGACCCCAGCCAGGGCACCAGGCACTCTTGCAAGGACACCTCACAAACCAACCTCCAGCGGTATCACTGAATCGAAAGGAGGGCACAGAGAATTCAGGAACAACCAGAAATGCCCATAGAAGTACAGGAAAACAGACAGGGTTTGGTGAAGCAAAAAAAAATACCAAATTTGAACAAGATTTAACCAGATATTTGTTCCATAATTGTTACTTCCTCCTTGTGGATTACTGTATAAATGATAGCACATTATTAAAAATCAAGGGGCTGGGTGTGGCAGCTCATGCCTGTAATCCTAGCACGATGGGAGGCCAAAGCCAGAGGATCACCTGAGGTCAGGAGTTCGAGACCAGCCTGGTCAACATGGAAAAACCCCGTCTCTACCAAAAATACAAAAAGTAGCTGGGAATGGTGGTGAGCGCCTGTAATCCCAGCTACTCAGGGGGCTCAGGCAGGAGAATCACTTGAACCTGGGAGGCAGAGGTTGCAGTGAGCCAAGACTTTGCCACTGCACTCCGGCCTAGGCAACAGAGTGAGGCTCTGTCTCCAAAAAAGAAACAACCAAAAAAAAACAACACTCAAATACAGTGTTTGGCAGGTAGTGGGTGCCCAGTAAACACATTATTAGTCTCGTTTCCTCCTCCTCCTGTCCTTCCTTCCAGTAACACCATCTGCACGCGAGCTGCAGCCGTTTGCCTCAGAGCACAGCTCCTTTCTCTCTCTCATCAATTCAGAGAAACTGTGTTAGCTGTAATTTTTAACTCTAATAAAGAAATTATACTCATGCAACACTTAACACTAGATAATAATTAGGAGCCACATAAAGTAGGGAACTAAAATATCTAGAGAAAAGTTTAATTTGTGCCCACTGCGGCATGTGTATACCTACGTAACAAACCTGCACGTTCTGCACATGTGTCCCAGAACTTAAAGTAAAATTTAAAAAAAGTTTAATTCACATTTCCATTAGCATAAAAGAATCCCAGCAAAGAAGCCATGCGGCTCAAGAGGCTGACACAGCTTTCCCTGACTCTGCTGTAGTAGACATAATCTCTTTGTGATACCAAGAGCTTCCCAAAGCCTCTTCCCAGCCAGCCACACCCCCGTCTAATGACTGGGATCCCAAGAGCTTCTGGAAGCCTCTTCCCAGCCAGCCACACTCCGCTCTAATAACTGCGATACCAAGAGCTTCCAGAAACTTCTTCCCAACCAGCTACATTCCCCACTGATGAGCAACTTCTTTGGGATGATTTTATTCCACCAAGAGCATCATCAGGGAGGGAGGCCTGGGAGGAGAATTTTATCGAGGAGCTGAAACGCGGGGGATTTGTCAGGTGAACAACGGAGCAAATGGGCAGCCCCCGTGACTGTGGTCCTTGTCGCTAATGAACCACGCATCCCGCATTCTCACATCTGGGGAACACTGGTATCAAAAGGCCAATGATAAGCGTTACCTTGAAATAATCTTTCTAATGACAAATTCTCAGTATTTTAGGGAAATTAACAAAGGAAAAATATTCTGCCATTACCAGATGTTCTGCTCTCAGATACAGATTACACTTACTAGAATTTCATGTCATAAAACATTATAAACAACCTACATAAATTTGATTGGTCAATTCTCCTTCAAGGTATAATAAATTCTCTTTGTAAAATTTTATCTGCATTAATCATATCTACTTGCTAAGCAACTGGTGAAGGAACAGGGAAACTGACATCTTTGAGACTATGGATGTGCTAGTGCATGTGTTATTCTATTTAATCCTGACGACACTACGAGGTGGTTGTCATGACCCTTGTTTTGTCAGTACGGAAATCATGTTCTGAAGAATTCAGCAACTTGTCTACACAGTATTAGATCTGATTCTGAAGCTCATGTACCCACCCAGGCAACAGTGAGCTTTCTACATGAGACAGTGCTGAAGGACACGCACCTGGGAGGGGAAGGGGAATAAAGAGTGGAGCCAGGCCTTCTGACCTTGTATCTTGACTTATTTCAGGGATTTCTCTTTCCTCTGGATCAGGCTGTAACCCGCACACAGCCATACTCAACCAAGGACTCCAGAAACACTCGAGGTGCTCTGGCATGACTGCTGTCAAGACATGAATATGTGGAAACATTGTGAAAACTCTGAGGTTCTTTATAAATATTTACTTTACTTTCCCCTTAAGATTTATTTGGAAGTACGCCTGAGACATTTCACATCTGTTATGTTTAAGCTTACCATTTAGATAAATACACACAGGAAGCAATTATTTTGAGGTGCCGTTAGGAGCCTGGCTAACTTTCCTATTATGATGATCAATAGCACCAGATGCAGACAGAACAAAATTCAGGCGACCCTCATTTTATGACCAGGGACGAATCAGGCACATTTGTTTATGCCGCTTGCATTTACTATCCTTATCGATCACTGGCCAGGGACTCAGTAACCCAAACTCTAAATAATTAAAAATGTAAAATCAGATGCAATAAGGATAGCCTTACATCTAAACACATCTCCCCTAATCACGTCCTGTCTTTAAGTGAGGTCGGTGTATCAACTGGGACAACGTGCTCTTTACACTGTGGCTCCTCGAGAGGGACAGATTTGTCAGGAGCTGCTTCAAGACTGTGCCAGGCCTGCTCTACACAATCTTTGCAGGGAAGATGCCACATCAACCCCGTGGTTTGGTCTGTGGCCAGGAGCGTGAGCCAAACTGACTATCCCCTGGGCCAAGATAAACCCAGGCGCAACCGCTTAGAAACAGGGCCCTCTGACAGTTACCAGCTCCTGGACTGGGGCAGGGGCTTTGAGTCCTCTAGGGGCATAATTAAAAGCTTATAGTGAACTTTTTTTATTGACTGGGCAAAAATGAAAGGCATGCACTGGAATTTCATGGAGACAGAGAATGTTAGCTTTGAGAGAGATTTCAGCCATCTCAGCCACCTCGCCTCACAGAGAAGAAAACAGGATGATAAAGCTGTACTGTGCCCAAGGTAGATGTCTGTGAAACTGGTCTAGAATCCAGGACATTTAAGTCTCAATTCAAGATTATTTCCATATGATTTTTAAAATACATACTTTTGGGAATCCCAAAAAGTTTCCTCCTATGAGGCAGGGACAGGTGCGTAAAAGCGACACTTCAGACACCAGGAGGGGCAATCACCCCGAGCACCCAAGGACCATCTGACTTCCATGCACTTGGCACATTCTTCCTCAGGAATTCTGGAACAGCAAGGCCCCACACTAGGCATTAGAAATGTTACCTCAGCCGGGCACAGTGGCTCATGTCTGCAATCCCAGCACTTTGGGAGCCCAAGGCGGGAGGATCACTTGAACCTAGGAGTTCAAGACCAGCCTGGACAACATAGTAAGACCCGGTCTCTATGAAAAAATTGGCCAGGATATGACACGTGCTTAAATATAGTTCCAGCTACTTGGGAGGCTGAAATCAAAGGATCACTTGAGCCTGGGGGGTGGAAGCCACAGAGAGCCATGATCACACCACTGGAGTCCAGCGGGGGCAACACAGCAAGACCCTATCCAAAAAACTTTTTTAAAAAGAAAATTAAAATAAATGCTACCCCTTTTTTTATCTTCATAGTCACCCAATTAACAAGTGAGGAAACCGAGTCTCAGAGAAGTGACATGACATATCCTGGGTATGTATGACAAAGGTGGATTTGAACAGAAGAACATCTCGAGTACCTGTCTTTCCACCAACGCATGGATTCTAAGGGCATATTTAAAAGTCCATCAGTGTCTGATTTTCAAGAGAACACCATCTAAATGCTAAACTTGTGCTGTGTGGAGCTAAGCTGGCTAGTCAATCAGGTAAGCCCACCCTGCCCTGACTCTACCCACAGTAAAAGTTACCAGTAGCTCTTGTTTTTCAAAGAGCTTCCTATCTAAAAGGGAGGCCCTAAATAGAAATAAGAAGCTAAAGCAGATATATGCATTCGGCAGATCTTTCTTATGGAGTTTTCATGCAAAATCCCATGAAGAAATCAGAAATGTAAAAAAAAATAAAAATAAATAAATCCCACCTTTAAAAGTCCTAGAGTGTGTTAAAGCAGATAAAAAATGAACACAAATACTAAAATACTAAACTACCAAGCAGTACGAATGGCCTGACTGTGGACTAGAAAGCTGCATATGAAAGGCAGCCCAGCTGCTTTAGGTCCCTGCACAGGGCAGAGACTTATTGGTTAGGTCAGCAGCATTCGCGAAGGTCTGGAGACCAGAAGTCCAAGAACTGGCACATATGCCTATGGCATTTATTTTTCTTGAAAGAATTTTATTTTAAGGCAAAGAATCCTCATTTTCCTAAGTCTCTTCACCTTCATTTCCCTCGGTAGTACCATTGGCTTTCTTTATAAGGCTATATTTTTCCCCCAACAAAGAAACAATGTCTATCACTTCATACATATTCTTTATAAACTCTTTCCAGAAAAAAAGCCCTTTGTGGGTCTAGGCACAGAGACACCATTCAAAACCTTGACTGATTGCTAAACAGCTCCACTTAGCAGAGGTAAAAGAACAAGACTAAAGACGCCACAAAAATACCAACATCTCATGAGTCTAGTTAAAAATTTTTTAAAATTAGAGTAAAAACTGTCATGCATACCGACTGCCTGCTCAGGCATGGTTCTAAGGGTTCACGTGCATTAACAGGACTTGCATAGTCACCCCGTGGGTTAGATACTGTTATTGTCCCCACTTTGTAGATGAAGAAATGAATAATCTGAAACACGGCGGAGTTAACCTGTCCTCATTTGCTCCACTGGAAGGCACCAGGGCCAGGCCCCTTGGGAGGCAGAACAACATTCACTCCTAACTAACCCTTCCCATGCTGTGCCAAGGAGACATAGTCAGCCAGTAGTAAAGCAAGTTTAAAGGTGGAGGAGCAAAAGGACAGTGCTGCCCAGAGATGACCTCCAAGGCCAGGGACGTGGTATCCAGTTTATCTGTGAACAGCAGAAAACAAGGAAGACGCGCAGGCATGAAGACGTGCTCGATTCCCATTCAACGTTAAAGCTCAAACTCTTTGTGGAAAGCTGATTCAGAGAATGGGAGAAAATAGTTTCAAACAAAACATCTGAGACAAGATTAACATCCACAATATATAAAGAACTTCTAGTCGTCAACAACACATTAGCCAACCAATTAGAAAATGGGCAAGTGATTTGGATTAGTATTTCTCCAAAGATGAACAAATGGAAAATAAACACATGAAAAGGTGCTCAACATCACTAATCAAGGGAGAAATGCAAATACAAAACACAATGAAATACCACCTCACACTCACTAGCACAGCTACTATCAGAAAACAGAAAATAACGTGTTGCAGAAGATACAGAGAAACAGGAAGCCTCGAACACCGCTGGGAAAATGTAAAATGGTGCAGCCGCTGTGTAGTTTGGCTGTTCCTCAGAAGGTTAAACGGATGTACCACATGACCCAGGACTTCCATTCCTAGATACAAAGCCAAAGGATCACAAGCAAAGATGGAGTGGACACTGGGGCACCAGGGTCATTGTTGCCTTATTCACAGTAGACAAAACGTGGACACAACTGAAGTCCCCATCAGCAGGTAGACGGATCAATAGAATATGGTCTATGCCTACAAGGACAGGCAAATAAGCCCCAGAAAGGAACAGTATTCTGATGTGTGCCACAACACAGATGGGACTTGGAAACACTATGCTAAGTGAAATAAGCCAGGCACAAAAGGACAAAGGCCGTATGATCTCGCTTATATGAAATATCTAGCATAGGCAAATTCAGAGACAGACAGTAGATAACAGGTCCTGGGGCTGGGGCGGGAGAATGGGGAGCCACCTTCACAGGGACTGTATCTATGTGGCATAAGGAACATGTTCTGGAAATAGATGGTGATGATGGTCACATAACATTATGGATTTACTTAATGACACTGACCTGTGAACTGAGATTATTAAAACAGTAAATTTTATGTTATGCACATTTTGCTACCATCACATGAATATCTCAGCTCTTTGGTCTAGAATTCCAGGCATTGCAGGATGTTCCCTGACTGCCGTCCATGTCCACTCCCATCCCTCCCTCTCTCATTCATCCCAGGTCACCCAAGCACCCAGCTGTCACTTGTCGAGCCCCCATTCCCCACCCTGCATCTCTGCCCCCTGAGCTGAGCCAGCTGTCCTCCTGGGGCCCAGCTCCCCATGTAGCCCCTTCTTTCTGGAGTCTCTCCTTCTTCTGCAGGGCTGCTTTAACCAACACCTCTTCTTACCTACCCACCTGGATTCACCTCTGTGTCAACAGAGTTTAGCCCTGTGACCAGCATGGAGCACGTGTTTCACAACAATGAACGAATGAGTCAGCGAATAAAGAACAGAAATAAGCACCCAAGGTCACAGTTCCCAATCCATGCTCCACGGCACTCTCAGGTACAAGGATGACGCAGGAAATGTAAACTTCCCAGGGAAACAGAAATGACTGGACACAAACAACCGCCTCTTGGGAGTTCAGAGTTCCTACACGATGTCACACCACATTCCATGCAGTGATGTCATGTTTAGGAACCTGGGTTTTTGGTAGCTCCTTCATTCAAATAAAGTGCCAAGCAAAAATCAGTGTGGAAAAGTAAGTGAGGGTGGTGATGTCCACTCTGACTCCAGAGCTTTAAAAGCTGTATAAAGCCTATAGATACTCTATACAAAAATATCACAACAGGTATGGCTACTTAGGAATAAAGTGTGAACATTTCTCTTTCCATTTATATGTATTTTCGCAATAGCTACTACCCTGTTAGGTGATAAATACTTATCGAGCTGGCTGGACCGAAGTACTTCATAGGAAGAACTCCTGTGTGTTTATTTCAGTGAGGGGCACTGTGAAAAATTACAAAGACTTGAAGGGTGCTGAGAACCAAAAATATTCTGGAAGCATCTTGAATAATAAATTCACGAAGAGGGGATTCTGTAAAGCAGGTGGACAATGGAGTGCTCCTGATTAATAACAAAAAGGACTGAGTAAAGCAGTTATGTAAATTGTACCACTTACATGAATCAATGTTATGTGTCAATTAAGACACATAAAACCGAAGCCCCCTTCCTTTTCTTAGAAATGGGTTCTGTCTGAACGTTGGAGTCATTTCACTGATTTTTCAAAATGCTTTCATAGATGGCATTTGGTGGGACAGACATGAGGCAGCATATGGGTAAAAGGACACGCAGGGAGGGCTCTGCTGTGCAAGTGACGACCTCACAGCAATCACCAGAGAGACCAGAGCCAGACCAGAACATTCAGACCAACCAGCTACCACAAAGGACAATGAAACACGCCACGAAAGTGGGATGGAGTCGCAAAGTGATTAGTGTGTGAGACAAACAGTAGGATATCTTCATATTCTTCACCCAACCCATCATTTTATTCAGTCATTACAGCATGGGCAGTAATAGGTGATATTCACATATTCTTGTGTATTTTTTAAAGATCCCTAACAGACTACACTTTATATAAAAGTAAATTCCTATTAGTTTATAGGTATAAATGTTTTTATAATGAAACCGATAGACTTGTAACATTAGATAAGACTTCTCTGAAAGCAAAATTCTAGTATCTGATTTTTTAATAAATTTCATAAATTTTTAAATCACTTAAAATTACTTCTTTTAAATTTTAATGGGAAAAAGAAATTCTGCAAATTTACCTAATGAGACTAACCCACAAAATAATCATAGTATGTTAAAAAAATACACACACACAAAATCTTCATTCAAAAACTGATAGAGTTTGGATCTGTGTCCCCACCCAAATTTCGTGTTGAATTGTAGTCCGCAATGTTGGGGGAGGAGTCTGGTGGGAGATACTTGAATCATGGTGGACCCCTCATGGCTCCATGCTTTCCAGGCAATAGTGAGTTCTCATGAGACCTGGTTGTTGTAAAGTGTGGCACCCCTTCTCTCCTAGCCCCTCACTCCTACATTCACTATGTGATGTCCGCTCCCTCTTTACCTCTGCCAAGATTGGAAGCTTCCTGAGGTCTCCCTGGAAGCAGATGCTGGCGCTCCACTTCCTGTACAGCCTGCAGACCTGTGAGCCAATTAAACTTCTTGTCTACAGAATTTACCCATTCTCAAGTATTTCTTTATAGCAAAAATGATCTAATACAAAGACATTCAGTGTTTCATGCACTTGCTTTTCCAAGTGCTCATTTAAAGGGTGTACTTTTTCTAAGTATAAAATGTCTCCATCCTGGGCACAGTAGCTCACGCCAGTAATCCAATTGCTTTGGGAGGCTCAGGCAGGAGGACTGTTTGAGGCCGAGAGTTAGAGACCAGCCTGGCAACAAAGTAACTCTGTCTCTACAAAAAATTGAAAAATTAGCTGGGCATGGTGGGCACATCTCGAGTCCTAGCTACTTGGAAGGCCAAGGCAGGAGGATGGATTAAGCCCAGAAAGTCAAGGCTGCAGTGAGCTGTGAGTGCACTACTGCCCTCCAGCCTGAGCAACAGAGTGAAATCTTGTCCCCCAAAAAATAAAAATAAAAATAAAGGTCTCGGTTTCCTGGATATATTTCTTATAGAATATTCTACAGCACAGCAAGAAGCACAGCAAGAAAAGAAATCACAATAGTGAAGGGCTTGCATAACTCATGAGGCAAACACTATTACCAAAATTGTGACCAAAAACCATTAACAAAGTACAGGTGGAGCATTTCAAATCTGAAAATCTAAAATCTGAAATGCTCCAAAATCCAAAACTTTTTGCATGCCAACATGACCCCACAGGTTGCAGTCAAAATGCAGCCAAAACTTTGTTTCATGAACAAAATTATTATAGGTATTGCATACAGTTACCTTCTGGCTATGTGTCTAAGGTGCATAAGAAACAAATGAATTCTGTGGTTGGACTTGGATGTCATCCCTAAGATCTCTCATTATATATATGCAAATATTTCCAAATCAAAAAAAATCCAAAATCCAAAACACTCTGGTTCCAAGCATTGAGGATAAGGGATACTCACTGTCGATATATTCATTTCACTTCAGGATTTATTTATGACTTGCGGTGTTAAGACATTACATTTTCTCCTAGAGCAGCCATGATAAACTACTCTGTTAAAGACACCTTCAACAAGGAGAAGCATAGTCGGGGCTAAGTTTTAATTCAGAGGCTTTGATTCTTTCCTTTCCCTACACACCTAATGCTTGATTACTTAAAATGTGTAGAACAATAGACCACAAAAAACTCTGGAATTATTGAGTTATGATCAGTTTACCAACATTACTTCCCCTGAATTGTCAACTTAAATCTTATTTTCTTCTTTAACTGTTTTACAAGCCCAATTCAATTGTTCAGCTCTTGAACGTCAACTCCTTCTTCTGTTTCTTCCCCAGCAGTGAGAATCCAAGCATCATGTTCAACAAGCAGTGTGAATTTTGTTTAAACCTGATTTGCTAGCACTATAGGAATTTGGGGATGTTGAAAATTCTTTAAGGAGTGGTGGATCTCACAAAACCTGGCTCCCTGGAGGCAGCTCACCCCACCACACGGCTGCAAATGGTGGAGACAGCACCCAGTGCCCTCGGCGGAAGCAGTGGTGAGTGTGTCCTGGCTCTGTCATGTCACCAGGGATGCGGCATTACAACAAGTCATCCTAATCTTGGATTTAGACCTATTTGTCAAATAAGAGTTAGAAAATGTCTGCTTAAAAAACTAACGTTGTTTTCTATGCTCTTTTTAAAGTCACTAAATCCCGTAATTTATAATTTGGTACAATTGTGGTTGGTTATATGCAGTTTAACTGCAATAGCTGACTTTGTGTTTTTAGAAGTTCTATCCCCACTCACTGCTGAGCTTTTGCAATCTGGACCCTATAGCCATCAATACCCCAATACTTGTCTTTCCCAGGTCATTAACCGAAATGTAGGATTCCACCATTCCAGATGGTGGGCCCTGGCACGTTCATAGAGATTTCCTCCCATGCCACATCTTTCACTACGATGTTCACAAAGATGATTTTCAAATCATGAAGTCTGGCCTGGACTCCTCCAAGCTGCAGATTTGCCTGCTGAGAGGTCTCCTCTTGAGTCACTCTTAACTCATGGAAGGCCAGCTCTGAGCCTGGCTTTGGTATCCCATGCAGGGATGGCACTATCGCTTTCCTTGTCACTGAAGCCAAAACCTCCACAAATCCATCTTTGAACAGTTGCCAGGTCCTAGGTTGCCGGCAGACATCTCCCCTTCGCAGCTCCACTGTTCCGAGTTCCTTACTCCCAGCCCCTCCCTCACCCCTCGTTCTCATCACAGCTGTGATAAGGAACACGGAATGGCAAACCCAAGGAAACCGCCAACCTCCTTCCAAAGGACTGAGTGTCTGAGACTACAAATGATACTTGTCTTTTACTTAGGCAGGCCATGTGACGAAATTGTTACATCTCAAAATACCCTAAGGCTTCTGTGAAACTGCATTGAAGAGAAAGGATTTTCACATGTGCCTGAAAATAATGGGTCATTTTGGGTGGACTAGCATCAGCCATGCTTCACAGCGAGTTTCCACTAGCCCAACCCCTTCCTGATGCTAAGAGGGCAGTTCCCATTTCAAAGCATGATCGCACTTTACGTGATAACAAGAAATTACACCATCATTACAGGCAGGTGCAAAACCTGCCCACAGTGAAAATCAGCAAGTAATTTTTTCTCGAATTTCATGAATTTATTACAATACTATATCTCTTGTCTCTCCAGTTACAAATCAGGGAAATGAGACTGGGAACAAGGTCACTGTCTCACTTTGGTGACAGCCCATTTTTAGAAAAAGGATAAAATCACAGACTATTATGTCTGCTGTTAGGTTCAAATATTCAATTTCTCCCTTGTGGGGTGGATATCCACTGGTATTCTCATCAGTCTCAGCAACTAGTATATTTAAAGCTGTACTTTAAATATGCTAGTTGCTAAGCTTACTTAGCATCTGCTTACTGTTTTTAATAGTTTGTCATTATACTTCCATCAGAAGAGATGCTAGATGCCGTTATGATCTTTGTGGAGTCACTGTGATTGCTTTTGAAGAATTTTAACAATGTTGAGCTCATCTAGATTCAAGAGCTACGATCACCACTCCCCACCACCAATTTAGAATTCTTGTTAATGACCATGGCTGTAGCCTGAAGTGTAGGAACAAGCTAGAGAGTGACCAAAGCTTCCTAACAGCGTCTTTCACTAACCTCGCTGATCTACCAGCAAACCCTAAACTCACTGGCAGTGGGGAAAGGTTGCAGTTATTTTTGCAATAAGATGTCATACTTTTTTGGCTACTAGTACTTGGGATCAGCATTTTTAACTGGGATTTTGTAAAGAAACATGGTTTTGTCAAGCTTATCAAAAGGTAAGCTGTTGAAGTCTTCGTTGACTTTTGAGGAAAATCCCACCTTTGAAATGCCTTACCAGACAATAAACACATGCCCATGTAGCAAAGACCAGAACCCATCCCATCACTGCATCCCAGACGCCCCTCCCCACTTTACCAAAATTGAATAAACTCTTAATAAACAGTCTATAAAGGGGGAAATGTTCTAATAATGTTTCACAAAGAATGACAGTTTTATAGAGTTTACTAAGTATGAATTAAAATATGGATCCTGTTGCAACTCCTTGAAAAAGTCCACAGGGAGGCATAAGTTCAAAAGTAAGTACCCAAAACTGGCAATAATTTGAAGCAGCAGCTTTGACTATACCTTATTAGAGAAACACAATTTGCTGTATCACAACGTGTCACATCATGGGGATCAGAAACCTAAAGTTTTAACCCAACTCACATTGCCATGTGCCTCTATAGAAGTTAACCCACTCATTTGCACATTAAATTGGTTACCTACCTCACCAAAGGCATGTGTCCACCTCGGCTATCAGAAGAACTAACATGGGAGGTGCTCTTCAGGACAACTTCAAGAGAATAAATGATTTTATTCTCTCCTTGACTTTAGACCAACCAGGTACACAGGAAGGCAAGTGAGTGGGCCTCTGCCCACTGTGGAGCTGGTCTACCAGAAACACCTGCCCACCACGGGACTGGTCTACCAGAAACACCTGCCCACCACGGGACTGGTCTACCAGAAACACCTGCCCACCACGGGACTGGTCTAAGAGCAACACCTGTCCACTGCAGGGCTGGTCTACCAGAAACACCTGCCCACCATGGGGCTGACCTACCAAAAACATTTGTGACACTTCAGGAGTGGAAGGGAGGAAAGCAAAAGAGGTGAAGAAGTGAAGGAAGCTACTACCCTTTTATAACCAAGAAAGTTATTTGGCTAAGTTTTATGGATAAGCAGGCAAGTTGTAAATCCTGGCTACCAATCCATGTATTTTATTAGACAAGTGTTTTGTAAATATTTTCTCCCAGTTTGTAACTTGTCATTTCATTCTCTGAACACGGTCTTCACAGATAAGTTTTGATTTTAATGGAAATTCAACTTATCAATTATTTCTTTCATGAACAGTGCTTTTGGTACTGTATCTAAAAAGTCATCACCAAATCCAAGGTCACCTAGATATTCTATGTTATCTTCTACAAGTTTTATAGTTTTCCATTTTACATACAGGCCTATGATCCATTTTCAGTTATTTTTTTTTTTGACAAGTCAAAGGTCTATGTCTAGAGCCATGTTTTTCTTGCATGTAGATGTTCAGTTGTTCCAGCACCAATTTTGAAAAGGTCATCTTTTCTCCACTGAATTGCTCCTTTGTCAAAGACCAGTTGGCCCTATTTGCACTGAGTCTATTTTCTGGGCTGTCTATTCTGCACTATTGAACTATTTGTCTGTTTTTTGACCAATACAACACTGTCTTTATTATAGTACCTTTCTAATAGGTCTTGAAGTCATCCCTCCAACTTTGTACTTATTGATTATTGTGAAAATGTCATGTCTTTTATAAGAGTTTTGTAGCTGTCTTCATAGAGATCTTATGCATGCTTTCTTGGATTTATGCCTAAGAATTTCCTTATCTTTGGTGTTAATTTTATGTCGTGTCTTTAATTTCAAATTCCAATTTTTTACTGCTGGTGTTTAGGAAAATAACTGACTTCTGGATGATAACCTTGTATTTTGCAACCTTGCTATAATTGTTTATTTGTTTCAGGGTAATTTTCGTTGATTCTTTGTAATTTTTGCACAGACAATAATGTCATCTGTGAAATAGGTTTATTTCTCCCTTCTTGGTCTGTATAGCTTTTATTTCCTTTTCCTGTCTCATTTCGTTTGTTCAAACTTCCAACATGGTAAGAGCGCTTTGCTTCTGATATGAGGGGAAAATATCCAGTTTCTCACCATGAAGTATGAGGTTAGCTATAGGGTTTTTTTAAGTATTCTTTGTCAAGTTGAGGAAGCTCCCCCTCCATTCTTATGTTGTAGGGAATTTTATTATAAATTGTTGTTGGTTTTTAGCAAATGCTTTTGCTGTACTATAGATGTCATTATATAATTTTTTCTTCTTTAGCCTGTTGATGATTACAATTTTCAGATGTTGAGCCAGTCTTACATATCTGGGGTAAATCCAGGTTGGCCATGGTGTACGATTATTTTTATACATTGTTGGATCTGATTTGCTCATACTTTGTTGAGGATCTCCACATCTACATTCACAAGAAATATTGGTCTGCAGTGTTCCCTTCTTTAAATGTCTTTGTCTGCTTTTGGTTTGAGGGTAATTCTGACCCTGTAGAATGACTTAGGAAATATTCCCTCCATTTCTGTCTTCTGGAAGTGATTGTACAGTACTGAAATAATTGTCTTCCTTAAGTGTTTGATAGAATTCACCAGTGAATCCATATGGGCTCAGTGCTTACTGTTTTGGAAAATTGTTAGTTACTGGTTAAATTTCTTTAATAGATACAGGCCTGTTCAGATTGTCTTTTTCTCGTGTCAGTTTTGACAGGTTTGTTTTTTAAACAATTTCTCCATTTCATCTGTGTTATCAAATTTGTGGGCACAGAGTTGTTCATAATATTCTATGATCTTTTTAATAAGACAATATTATTATATCTTGGAATCAGGACTGATGGCCTTTCTTTCATTTCTGATTTCAGTAATTTAGGTCCTCTCTCCTTTTTTCTTTATTAGCCTGGTCAGAGATTTAATAAATGCTTTGATCTTTTCAAAGAGCTAGCTCTGGGCTTCATTAAGTTTCTCTCTACCTATTTCTTATTTTCAGTTTCATTGATTTCCTTTCTTAGTTGTAGTATTTCTTTTCTTCTGCTTATTTTGGATTTAATTTGGCCTTCTCTAGTTTTTTTAAAGCAGAAGCTTATATGATTGATTTCGGATCTTACTCCATTTCTAAGTATGTATTGAGTGCTAAATAAATTTCCTTCTAATCTTGCTTCTTTGATATCTCAAAAATTTTGATAAGCTGAATTTTCATTTTTACTTAAATTTTATCTTGACTTCTTCTTTGACCAATGTGTTATTTAGAAGTGTGTTGTTTAATACCCATACATTTTAGAATTTTCTGGCTTTCTGTTATTGATTTCTAGTTTAATTCCACTGTGGTCTAAGAGCAGACTTCATTATACTTCTGTTCTTTTAAATATTTAAGGTGTGTTTTATTGTGCAGAATATAGTCTAACTTGGTCAATATTCCATGTAAGCTTGAGAAGAATGTGTTTCTGCTGTTTTAGATAAAGTCTATATACAGAATTCTGGGTTGGTGTTTTTTTTCTTTCAACAGTTTAAATATTTGAATCCACTTTTTTTCCTGTTTGTATGGTTTTTCAAGAGTAGACTTAATTCTTATCGTTAATCCTCCGTATGTTAGCCATTTTATTTCTGTAGCTTCTTTCAAGATTTTATTTTCATCTTTGATTTTCTAGAGTTCGAATATAAAATGCTTAGTTGTGGATTTTTAATATATGTCTTGCTTGTTCTTTTCACTTCCTGGATCTGGTTTGTTATCTACCATTAATTTTGAAATATTCTCAGAAACTTTTACTACAAATAGTTCTTCCTTTCTTTTCTTTCTTTCTTCTCTTTCTGGTATTCCCAATTCATGTACATTAATTCTTTTGTAATTCTGCTACAGTTTTTGGCTATTCTGTCACACTTTAAAAAAAATATTTTCTATCTGCTTTTCAGTTTGGAAGTTCTTTAAGCTCACTGATTTTTACCTGGCCTAACCCTAGTCTACTGATTAGGCCATCAAAGACATTTGTCATTTCTGTTGCATTTTTTTAAGTCCAGCATTTCTCTTTGATTTTCTTAGAGTTTCCACCTCTTTGCTTACATCACTCATCTGTTCTTGTAGGTGTTTACTTTTTCCATTTGAACCCTTTAGCACTCCCTATTTATAATATCAGTCTTGCTGTATCTAGGTCTTATTTTGGTGCTTGCTTTGTGTCTTCAAACTGTCTTTCATTTTTTTCCTTTGAGCATGCCGTATAGGTTTTTTGTTACATGTTGGATAGTGCAGCAAGTAAAAGTGCATGAGCTGCATGAACCTTTAGTGTAAGATTTATGTCTGCCTGCCTAGGAGTCAGACTGTGTTTATGCTTGCTATAGTTGTAGGTTTAAGAGGCTAAAATGTCCTCTGTTGTCCTTGGTTTTGTCTCCCCTGTTATACCTTTTGGTTTTCCCAAGACATCTTCTTAAATAGGGCTTGAATCTAGCAATGACCCCTTTCAGCTCTAGTTCCATGTTATTATACAGGAGCCCTACTGATATGGTAGAAAAGTGCTGAAGGAGAAGAGCCACTCAACAATGCTCCAACTGGGTCTCAGTCCCATAATAAGCCTGTACCCCTGGGCTGCAACCATCACAAGTGCTTCTTAGCTTTTTTTTCCCTGTGTAAGGAAGGAATACAATGGGGCTGGAGTTGAGAATTTCCCTTCACTCCTGCTGCTTAAGCTCCCATAAAACCCAAGTCTGTGAGGCTTGAAAAACAGGTTTCTGTTGAGGGAAGTCCTTGCTAAGAACATAATGCTTTGCAAGTACTCCATGATGGCGACTTCCCTCCTATTCCTGGCAGAAGTATGGGGGGTATTTTTCTATGATCTTCACATGGGCACCGTAGTGGGGGTCCTAGAAAACTCATAGAAGTAGAATGGGCTTTCTGGAGTCTGTCTCAAGCTAATCCATGCTTAGAGTCCAGCACTTTGACAATCATGGTTTCAGTGCTCCCAGTGGGTGCTGACTCCAGTTAGGGCTGCTTCTCCCAGCAGCGGTGGCTAGCTGTGATTTCTGCATCCACCTGATGATTGCTCCAATTTTGGGGATGAACATGTATGCTGTGACCTCAATTCCCCCAGGTATCTAAGAAAAGCTGTCAATTTACAGCAGGGTCAGCACCTCTCTTGTGAGGAAGATAAGAGTGATGACTTTCAAGATGATTCTTACATGTCAGAGCAAAAACCCTCTGTCCACTTTTCAGTTGGGTTATTAGTCCTTTCATTGTTAAGTTATAGGGGTTATCTGGATAGAGATATTTGATATGAAAATACTTTCCCCCACCCTTTATTTTGTCTGTTCAGTTTCTGATGGTGTTCTTGAAAGCACAAAAATTACTAATTTTGATAAATTCCAATTATCTAAATAAGTCATAAATTTTAATTCATACTCCCAGGTTTTCAAATCAGCATTTAAGATCCTGATCTGAACAGGAAAGCCACACTACTGAGGGGCAGACTCTAAGGTTTATGGTTAAACTTGGAGGTAAAATGTGTTTTCTTCACTTGAATTCTAGCCAAAAATGCATATTACTTAAGCATTGAAATTTTATATTTTCTTAGAAGGATATAATTGCTAACAAGGTTAAAATACTCTTGGGTCTGATAGTGGAAAGTTCATTGCATCTCTTGGGTGTGTCATTAAGGCCAAAATCAAGGCCACAGAATATACTAGAAGCTTTGTGTAGCTCAAGTCTCCATCACCCAATTAGTTAAATAATTAAGGTATTTTATTCATACACTAAATTTTAAGAGCAATTTGTTAAAATAATTACATTTCTAAGGACATAGAACATATGTGTTCCCATTTCTTAGACAGTTTATAAGAAAAAAACTCTTCTTGGTTTATAAAAACAAATAACAATACAGTGTTATTCTCAAAGTAAATATTCTTTCAAAATCTAATCCCTCATGTTTACATCAGTCCATAAAACAGGCCTATTCTATTCATATTACACTAGAAATTTATCCAAGTACAGACGGTAAGTGACAGTCATGACAAAAATTCTGCCCTTTGTCCTTAAGCAGTGGTGGGCTGATAATGCTTATCAGCCACCTCTCCAGAGAAATATGTGTGTATGTGTCTTTGTAGATTTGCTATGTAAAAAATGAGTTGCACAAAATTTTTAAAAGATAAAATATATAATACGCTTTATTGTAAATTTAATACACCTATAATTTCTTGGTGACTTGGTGTTTCTTGCAAACCCACCATGAATTTTTATAACTCCATCAGTAACAACATTGTTACTACGTAAGACAATGAAGAAAAGCTTGATCACTATCTGACTCAGCAAAGAAGCTTCCGGTGTCATTGACAAATGACTGCAGTTCCAATGTGAATGCTGGTGGATATTTTTCTTTAGGTTAATAAGCAGGATAAAAGTGAAAAAATGAAGATATATGTCAGAATTTCACTTATTTATCATTGGTGTGAATAATTTTTTGCTGAACCAGATAATAGTTTCGAAAATTAAAAGAATATAACCTCAAATGTTTATGCTATTTACAATATGAAGGCCACAGATATAATAGGCTTTCAGATTTAATCTGCACTAATAACAAATTCTCCATCATTTTAAGTCTACACAATCACCAGAATAATAAATCAGAGCCTGATTCAAAATATGTGCTGATTCCCATGGTGTAAATTCTCCCACTGGGCTTCCTCCAAGCCACCCCTATGATATCAATGAACAGGGAGCTAAGGGGAGGTGTGCAGCAGCACAGCATGAAATGCACCGCCTCGTGGACAAGAGAGAAATAAAGAAATTTTAAAGCACCCACAAAGTACCTAGGGCATAATGGGTTTTGAATATGTATTACCTTTGTTGGTAATATAATTATTTAAGTTTATATCATTTCTTCTTTTTACTGGCACACAAGATTCCTGAAAACTTAACAGTTGGTTCTTGCAAGCCAGTGTGAGCTGCTCCAGCACCACTGGGTTTGCTGAACTAAAAATCTGCACTGGTGTGTGTATTCATCAGGAGTCTCCAGAGAAACCAATAGGGTGTGCATGTGCAGAGGAGATTTGTAAGGGATTGGCTCACACACGTGTGGAAGCTGATAGATCCCAAGATCTGCCCAGTGTGTCAGCCAGCAGAAGGCCCAGGGAGTCAACTGTGAAGTTCCAGTCTGAAGCCTGTGGGCTTGAGACCCAGGAAGAGCTGATGTCAAAGGCCATCAAGCAGGAATTCCCTCAGACTTAGGAGAAGGTGTCCTTCATTCTAGACAGGTCTTTGAGAGGATTGGTTGAGCCCCACCCACCCTGAGGAGAGGTCTGCTTCACTGAGGACACAAATTCTCACGAGAATCTCATCCAGAAACACCTCCAGGCATGCCCGGAAGAACATCTGACTGATGCCTGCCTGGGCACCCCATGGCCCACTCAAGCTGAGCCACAGATTAACCAACCTGCTGTGCAGCAAGTCCTGAATGTCATTGATTGGTTCGCAGCAACTGTTACTGCAGGCAAAACAATTTACAACAAATCCTACAATGATGTCTTTTAGTTCAACTTTGTTTCCTTACCAGGTGGATGAGGAAAAAACATTGGTTTCATTATACATCGATCCACTTAAAGTTGCAACTTCCATGAACCTACTGAAGACATGAGGTGAGTGACTTACTGTGCTGCCGAAAGCCTATCACTCGCTGACACAGGCACTGCCCATGCGTGTATTCCAGGCTTTCTTTCTTTTGTCTCTGTATGTTACAGAACTTAAACAGAGTGGAAAAAAAGGTGGTCAAGTCTGCCTAGCCCTCGTGACTGAGGATGCCTTCATGGTGCTGGCCTGGGGCTTGGCTGCCATCAGGGAAGGCTGGTATGGAACAGGAGCCCCGTCCTCTGGTCCAGATGCACAAGTGAATGCAAGGACCTGGAGGAATGTCTGGTGGGAGCAGCAGGAGGTACAGACTCTGGAGTTCCCCCCTGTGGACTTCCTGTGAGTACCTCCATGCTGGTGGAGCCCCCATGGG
Source organism: Cebus imitator (assembly GCF_001604975.1). Taxonomy (NCBI): domain Eukaryota; kingdom Metazoa; phylum Chordata; class Mammalia; order Primates; family Cebidae; genus Cebus; species Cebus imitator. The sequence continues at coordinate 4,618,325 of NW_016107594.1, forward strand.
TCACATCAGCTCACAGGGCCATGCTTCCTATTCCTACTGACTGTGAAAGTTTCTCAGAGAATTAGGTGGGTCAGAACCTGAGAACAATCAGAAAAGCACCGGGGTATGGGCAGGCGCCCCACAAGCATAGTTGTCATAATCATCTTTTTACTGACCATATGTGGCTTGTATTCAGTTAAAGTCAGTCCCAAGTTACAACATAAACAGAAGTCACAAATCAGACTCTGCCTGAACTCATCAAATTAAAATTCAAAACTCAGGGAACATCAAAGGAAAGGAAAGTTGGGATGACAGGTAATAACAATGTGTGTGCATGTGTGTCAGCATGTGGGCAGGTGAACGTGCGTGTGTCAGTAGGCGGGCAAAAAAGTGTGTATGCGTGTGCATTTGTGCATCAGCAGAGAGGCTACAGAATAAGCCACGAAGAAAGCTGAAGTAAAATACATCATCACAGTCATCATGAAGAAAACATCTGTTTGTTGGAAATCCCACTTTTGGGATCCCTTAAGATTTTATAAAGTAGTAAAACAAACTTCTTTCAGCAATAAATGTACATAGGTATTTGCACATTCCCCAAAATTCCACAACCCATCCAAGAAAAAATCCGCAGTGTAAAACAATCATGAACTCAAATGTTGAAACAGTCATGCACAGCAAAATTTTGAACTTTTCCTCTTGTTCTGAATTGAATTCAAGGTTTTACATCCTTAACTTTCCAAACAACTACTGAATATAATAAATCTGAAATTCATGAAGGTATCCATACAATTAAGGGCATCCTAAGCCTTAGCAACAGTTGCTCTTAGAATCAAAAGAGTAAGAATAACCCACTCATTCTCAAAACCACAGGCACCCAAGCCTAATTGGCACCAAATTCTCAAGTCCATGCCTTATCTGAACCTTCATGTTCCAAAGGGATTTGACCGTAAGCTGGGCTCATTCTCATTTGCTTAAAACAAGAATGTACTTTAGGAGAAACTAACATGGGGAAATAATCTCACTATCCATCAGTAGGGAAGAGGTTAAACGTGCACAGTGTATGAGCACATAGCATGGGCAGTGAAGGCACAGATGTCAATGATGGCCCAGCCAACTCTCCCAGGAGCCTGTGCTAGAAAGACATCTGTATAATCAAGAAAGGTAAATACACAAAGAAGTTTATCTCAGCATTCACTTAAAAAGAAAGTAACCCAAATGCCTACACAACATATATGATGGTGCATCCATATTTGCAGTGTCATGCAGCCACTCAAATGCAAGAGACATATCAACAGCCAGGAAATCTGTCTGATGTACGTCAAGAGACAAAAGGCACAATGAAGCACAAAATAAGTCCAACGTGATCCATCTGTGAAACAAAGAGGTGTATTTCATGTAGAGACATTTATCTCAGAGGTGCGGAAATAAGGCTGGGAGAAGGGTGGCCATCCTAACAAAAGTCATTTCTAGAGTAGGAAATGTGAGGAGATAGCAGATGCTCACTCTCAATCCATTTACTTCTATGTCGTTTCAATAAAACCAGACCCCACCAGTAGCAGAAACCGAGAAAGAGAATGAAAGATGACTCCCATCACATATCATTAGGGGGATAAAGAAGGTTACAAAGCAGTGTGCATAGCATAAGCTCATCATTACCAAACATACTTATCCATTGTCATTTTTTTGTTTGGAAATTAAAAATATTTAATTTAAAAAACTGATAAGAAAGCATTCTCATAGACCAAATGGATATATTTAGAGTTACTAATTCAACTACAGAAAAAGATGTTTGATTCACCTTAAAACTTCCCTGAAGAGTTGGTTAAAAGTAGAGTCTTCTTCAATACTTATCTTTTTAAATGGTATTTAAAAAAAATGATCTTAGTCATGATTTCTCAGAAATGTGTCATGTATTTTCTGTTTCTGATCAAGTGTTCAAAGTTACATTCATGATGCTTCACTCATTCACAGCCCAACGTGGACAACTGGTAACACTTCCCAGGAAAACGCTGCCTGGAACAATCGCGGAAACTCAAATTCCCACGGATTCCCCCAACCAGCTTCACTGGTCAAGACTTCGATGCACTTACCGTGCAGGAAACGAGGACGACGCCCGCTCTGGTCTCAGGAGTGACTGAACTCGTCAGGGAGGCTGGCGAGAGGCCGTGATCTTCCCTCAAGAACGGTGCTTGTCTTTGGGAGACCACGGGGGTCACCGCAAAGCTGAGAAGCGACCAGGTCCTCTGTGCTGGTCCCACCCTGGAGAAGGGTGCCCAGCTGAGGGCAGAGTCAGGGGCCCGTCCCTGACACCACGTTCCTCCTCCAGCTCAAGAGCCGTGTGTGGCGG
>NW_016107594.1:4622330-4642321 GCF_001604975.1 Cebus imitator
GTGTGCAGCGCAGAACTGGGGCTCAGCGAGCGGGAAGGCTGCACCCCCTCAGCGCGGCAGTGCAGGGCGCACCACCGCAGGGCCAGCGGGCTCTGAGCCTGGCCGAGCTGGAAGGGCTTCCGGTGGCGTCTGCACAGAGCAGCAGGAGGTGCGGCCCTCGCGGAGGATGAGTGGAGGCGGTGCCCACCCTGGGAGCAAACGTCAAAGCGCCAGGGCGCCCTGGCGGGGGGAGGCCGCACTGGGACCCCTGAAGGAGAACCCGGCCTTGGTGCGGAACATCAGGAGGCGGAGGCCCAGGAGAGACGGACACCTGCCACGCGCGCCCTCGCGTCCCGCGTGGGGAACAGGGTAGATGCCAGCAACGCTTCCCAAGGACCCCGTGTACGTTTCAAATGTGCAGCATGTTAGAAATAATGATTCTCGGTTTATGATAGGTTTTGAACAAAAGGCTGGGTCGTCTGCGGCCCTGCTCTGTGGGAGAATTGTGTGTCTACGTGAAAGGTCTTCAAGGCCGGAGAGCAAGTGACAGCCACGTCCCAGCAGAGTCCACAGCGGCACAGTGCCACCGGGCCTTTATGCGTGAACAGCCATCTGTGAAGCAGTTTTTCATTACTGGTTTAAAAACGGAGACTTCACCTAGGCACAGGTCTATCACACTTCAAATTAAGGTGAATCCCTGAACACATCAGATACGGTCTAAAATTTGGGGCTTAAAAACAGCTTTATGGCCAGGGCTGGTGGCTCACACTTGTGATCCCAGCGCTGGTGGGCGGAGACCAGCCTGGCCAATATGGTGAAACCCCATCTCTACTAAAAGTACAAAAATTAGCCAGGCATAGTGGCGGGTACCTGTAGTCCCACCTACTTGGGAGGCTGAGGCAGGGGAATCACTTGAACCCGGGAGGCGGAGGTGGCAGTGAGCCAAGATTGCGCCATTGCACTTCAGCCTGGGTGGCAGGGCAAAACTGTGTCTCTAGAAAAAAAACAGCTTTATGTCTCCCTGAATCTATTCACAACGTGGAATGAGGGAAGCATGCATTTTATTTTACATAAGGCTTGAATTTGTTTTCTTGTGGAAAGCATAGACTTCCTAAATTTTTCTATATAGTTCTATTTTTATTTATCGGTTGTTTCCAAATAATGTTTGAGATTATAAAAATGTACACATTTGGGTCAACTAAGTTGAATTTTAATAAGTGATCTCTAGGGAATAAAAAAAAGAGTCGGCTGTTTTGAACTTGAGGCAGTGCTGCAAGCCACCTGGACTTGGCTTTACACTTGTATTGATTGCACAAAAATTTTAAATGTCATCTCGCTGTCACATTTTTCATGTTAACTGTGATGGTGTTGACTCTTTTATGTAATGCTTAATGGAATTCCTACTGTTCATAAATGACCCTAGGATCTTGAAATAATATTGAGTTAATAAATGAAAAATCTTTGGTTACCCAGACAATATTAAATGAATTAAAATTCACAGAGACAGAGAAAGAGTAGGTCCTGGGGGTCACCAAGCACAGTTTTTACTGTCTAAATTTCCTTTTTTTAAAGTTCCAATTAAGATGATAAAATTAATGTCATTATTACTTGCTTCTGCTATGTTGACAGGAATTATATTTAACACTTTAAATGTTGTCATCTCTATGAATATTTTACATATATAAAAGTTATATTAAAATTAAGCAAAAATGCAAATTTGTACCATATGCATAGACAGGGAAGAAGGGTAAGTAAATAAGAGGAAGTAAAAGGTTGCTCTTTATCTTTTGTGTAACCTGCCCAGGGAGCTCAGATTCTGAAATATGTTCACTCCAAAGCCACTACCTTTTGTTTTTCCCTCACATCTGAGAGCTAACTTGCCTTAGGTAGGCTGCCTTCTGAAATACTCATTCTCAAACACTATTTCCAAATGAAGTTGTGGGGTGGCTGAGCTACATCCACCTCTGCTCCCTGCAGGAAAGGCCCTATGGGACCAGTGGCCATCCCCTTCCTGGACGTGGACTCTCCCTGGACACAAGAAGCTCCAGGGGGCAGGCGCTGTTGCTGCTTGTCCTGCTGATGCCGCTGGTGCTTTCCCGGATGGCACATGTACCAAAGCCCACACAGCCCCAATAAGGGGCACAGCAGCTGGCGTGGCTGTGTAAGGGCTGCCCATTCCTACACTATTCCCATGAGGGGACCCCAAATCTAAGACCTGCCTCCTGCCCATAGGAATGGGCTGCTGCAGTCAGTACCTCAGCATGGAGGGAGGCACAGTCACAAAGCCTGGCATGAAAGCCACCCGCAGATGGATCCTATGAAGGCCATCAAGGTTTCCAAGGCTCTTGTCACCTCAGAGCCACAACAAAGTGCCCTGCACCGTATGGCTCAGGGACCAAGGGCTATGCTCCCTGCCATGACCACCCCGGCTGCCATGGCCACCCCTGTGGAGTCACAGCATGTCACGTCTCCAGGGAGGGTTCCACTCTGCTCCATCTGTTGTTGTGATCACTGTCATAGGATTGATTTCCCACCCCCCTCTCAGGGTCGAGGACTCCGCTGGAGCAGGTGACCTCAAAAAGGAGCATTTGGGAAGACAGGCCAGGCCAGGACCTAGGTGAGCATCCCCAGGAGGCTCACTCAAGACGCCCACCCCAGCGTGGACTCCCAACACCACCGCATGGCCACTGTGCAAAGATGGGTCAGCAACTCTTTGACAATGACTTCAGAGGCAGGCAACTGGTGCCCGCAGCTGCTGACCCAAGATCAGGCAGAGCAAAAGTTAATTATGTAGACCAGATGGCACTGATAAGGGTAATTTCAGTGTTCTGCTTTCTAGGGCTATGGGAAGAAGCCCCATCTCCTTAGTTCACCATCTGTTTTTAGCTGTAATTTTGCTACTTGAGATGAGAGACCCTTTCACTGGTACCTTATTCCAACTAATTCCTCAGGATTTGGTTAAAATGTCCTATGGAAAATTTAATGCAAATTATAAGACAATGAGCCATGTGAACACAAGTATGACGACAACTATAATAATTAGAATTCAAAGAAATGTTTTTACAAATGCTAAGCTCAGAAGTCTCATTAACAACTACATTTAAATTATACTCATTCTAACTACTATAACCTGGAACCAATCAAATCTCTGTGTGGATGGCAGCACTGGTGGTGTCTGACCACGCTGGAGGAAAGCAGCTGCATACTGATGAGCCTTACCAGCAAACCCACTCCATGCAGTGATTAAATGGTCTACGAGGCCTTCCCAAGTCCAGCACTTACGATTGATAGTTTACTTTTATAGCTTATGTAAGAACCTGTCCTTCTCTCTACCAGAGAAGAAAACAGAAAAGTTAAACATGTAACTATAACAATGTCAGAATGTCAGGACAAATTTCTTTCATATCTTCCATAATTTTGAATTTTTTTTAATTAAAAGAAAATAAAAATAAGATGTTACTTTGAAAATATATTAATTCTAATGTCTTAATAATCAGAAATACTTGGGTATAAATTTAAGGAAAATCTCATTCAATAAAATAACAGGTCCCACTGTTGCACAGCCAGGACTAGTCTCCCTGTATAGAAATAACATCCAGAAAGTCCTCCTAACAAACAGAACCGTTGTCTAGATTTTGGCTTAAGTTCACACCTTAAAGAAAGAAAAGAATGTCCCTTCTGCAAGCCAGAACCCTGGCAAACTGGGACTCGGAGAAAGAAGCATGCACCCACTGTTACAGGTGAGGTATGCAAAATTGTGTGCAGTCAAATGATGGTTCTTGGATCCAAGCCTGAAAATAAATGAGCTAATGCTGGAACTCATTTTCCTGAGCACACAGTTTTGGAATGACTGAAGCAGTCAAAATATGACATCAGGAACTTTACCAAGCCACATGACATAAGTCACTGGCCTTGATATTGTATGGCGCCAGCTTTTGCTGACCACCTATGCAGAAGTATGTACACTAACCAAGACCTTTTAATGGATCTATGTGCATAGATCAGGCAAACTATTCAAACCTAATGGAGTATGTACAACATCAAGGCATAGTTCACAAGCAACATGAGAGCCACCACTGCATTGGTGTCAACATAGGGGTTTGTGCAGAATCCCTTCCCCGAATTAGAAAACTGATGAAAAGGAATAGTATCAATGGCATTACAATTACCTTTTGGAATCATAATTGTATAAATGCTATATGGATAATTCTAGACTTAAGAGTGATTCAACTTACAAATTTTGACTTTACAATCAATTTATTGGGACATAACCCCATCATAACTCAAGAAGCATTTGGACTTACGATGGTTCAACATATGATGTTTCAACTTTACTATGGGCTTATCGGGGTTTTAAATGCATTTCAACTTAAAATATTTTCAACTTACAGTAGGTTTATCAGGATATAACTCCATCATAAGTCAAGGAGCATCTGTAAATAAAATGTATGTCCAATTTCCAGTCTCTATCAGATAAATGCCAGCTGACTAAACAAAAACATTCAACTAATGGTCTTCGTATAAATACTAAGTGAGAGTAGTCTTTTATGATCAAGAATAATCATTAGAGAAGTTTACAATCACAGAAGATACAATTCAGGGCCGGGCATGGTGGCTCACGCCTGTAATCCCTGCACTTTGGAAAGCCAAGGCAGATGCACTGCCTGAGGTCAGGAGTTCAAGACCAGCTTGGTCAAAATGGTGAAACCTTGTCTCTCCTAAAAATACCAATAGCTGGCATGGTGGCGCCTGCCCCAGCTACTCGGGAGGATGATGCATGAGAATCACTTGAAGCCAGGAGGTTGCAATGAGCCAAGATTGCGTCACTTCACTCCAGCCTGGATGACAGAGTGAGAGACTGTCTAAAAAAAAAAAATACACTTCAGGAATAATTGTCCAAAACCTGGAAATAAATTTTAAAGATGACTGTATGCCCCTCTAACAGCATGTAAGAACCCACATGAGGGGAACTGGGCCATCTTTGGAAACATAACCACGACAAATTATTAACATTTAAAAACTTTTAAACTTGGAGCCCAGTTAGAAAATTTAAGGGTTGATGATTTTATTTTCTTTCTTTCTGGTAGAGAGGATAATCCTCAAACATCAGTTTATTGCCCTATAGGACATTACCCATTTTTTTTTATTATTATTATACTTTGGTGCTAGGGTACGTGTGTAGATGTTGCAGGATTGTTACATAGGTATACACATGCCATGGTGGTTTGCTGCCTCCATCCCCCCATCACCTACATTAGGTATTTCTCCTAATGTTATCCCTCCCCAATCTCCCCACATCCTGCTATTGCTTCCCTAGCCCCTCACCCCGCAACAGACCCCGGTGTGTGATGTTCCACTCCCTGTATCCATGTGTTCTTATTGTTCAACAGCCACTTATGAGTGAGAATGGTAAGGTGTTTGGTTTTCTGTTCTTTTGTCAGTTCGCTGAGAATGATGGTTTCCTGATTCATCCACGCCCTTGCAAAGGACAAGAATTCATCCTTTTTTATGGTTGCACAGTATTCCATGGTGTATATGTGCCACATTTTCTTTATCCAGTCTATCATTGATGGGTATTTGGGTTAGTTCAAAGTCTTTGCTATTGTAAATAATGCCACAATGAACATACATGTGCATGTGTCTTTATAACAGAATGATTCATAATCCTTTGGGTATATACCCAGTAATGGGATTGCTGGTCAAATGGTATTTCTATTTCTAGATCCTTGAGGAATCGCCACACTCTCTTCCACAATGGTTGCGCTAATTTACACTCCCAACAGTGTAAAAGCATTCCTATTTCTCCACATTCTCTCCAGCATCTGTTGTCTCCAGATTTTTTAATGACCGCCATTCTAACTGGAGTGAGATGGTGTCTCAATGCGGTTTTGATTTGCATTCCTGTAATGACCAGTGATGATGAGCATTTTTTCATATGTTTGTTAGCCACATAAATGTCTTCTTTTGAAAACTGCCTGTTCATATTCTTCAACCACTTTTTAATGGGGTTGTTTTTTCCTTGTAAATTTGTTTTAGTTCTTTGTAGATTCTTGATATTAGCCCTTTGTCAGATGGGTAAGCTTGCAAAAATTTTTTCCGATGCTGTTGGTTGCCAGTTCACTCTAATGATTGTTTCTTTTGTGGTGCAGAAGCTCTTAAGTTTACTTAGATCCCATTTGTCTATTTTGGCTTTTGTTGCCATTGCTTTTGGTGTTTTAGTCATGAAGTCCTTGCCTATGCCTATGTCCTGAATGGTACTGCCTATGTTTTCTTCTAGGGTTTTTATGGTGTTAGGTCTTATGTTTAAATCTTTAATCCATCTGGAGATAATTTTTGTATACAGTGTAAGGAATGGGTACAGTTTCAGCTTTCTGTACGTGGTTAGCCAGTCTTTCCAATACCATTTATTAAACAGGGAATCCTTTCCCCATTGCTTTTTTTAAAGTCAGGTAGCATGATGCCTCCAGCTTTGTTCTTTTTGCTTAGCATTGTCTTGGTTATGCAGGCTCTTTTTTGGTTCCATATGAAGTTTAAGGTGTTTTTTTCCCCAATTCTGTGAAGAATGTCAATGGTAGCTTGATGGGGATAGCACTGAATCTATAAATTACTTTGGGCAGTATGGACATTTTCACAATATTGATTCTTCCTAACCATCAGCATGGAATGTTTTTCCATCTGTTGTGTTCTCTCTTATTTCCTTAAGCAGTGGTTTGTTGTTCTCTTTAAGAGGTCCTTCATGTCCTTTGTTAGTTGTATTCCTAGGTATTTTATTCTCTTTGTAGCAATTGTGAATAGGAGTTCACTCGTTATTTGGCTCTCAGTTTGTCTGTTATTGATGTATAGGAATGCTTGTGATTTTTGCACTTTGATTTTCTATCCTGAGACTTTGCTGAAGTTGCTTATCATCTTAAGGAGATTTTGGGCTGAGACAATGGGGTCTTCCAAATATGCAGTCATGTCATCTGCAAATAGAGATAATTTGACTTTCTCTTTTCCTAATTGAATATCCTTTATTTCTTTTTCTTGCCTGATTACTCTGGCCAGAACTTCCAATACTGTTGAATAGGAATGGTGAGAGAGAACACCCTTGTCTAGTGCCAGTTTTCAAAGGAAATGCTTCTAGTTTTTGTCTATTCACTATGATATTAGTTGTGGGTTTGTCATAGATAGCTTTTATTATTTTGAGATACATTCCATCAACACCTAGTTTATTGAGAGTTTTTAGCATAAAGCGCTGTTGAATTTTGTCGGAGGACTTCTCCACATCTATTGAGATAATCATGTGGTTTTTGTCTTTGGTTCTGTTTATGTGATGGATTACGTTTATAGATTTGCATATGTTGAACCAGCCTTGCATTACTGCAACGAAGCCTACTTGATTATGATGGATAATCTTTTTGATGTGCTGTTGCATTTGGTTTGCCAGTATTTTATTGAAGAGTTTTGCATCGATATTCATGATGGATATTGGCCTGAAATTTTCCTTTTTAGTTGTGTCTCTGGCAGGTTTTGGTATCATAAAATGAGTTGGTCTCATAAAATGAGTTGGGGGTATTCTCTCTTTTTATATTGTTTGGAATAGTTTCAGAATGAATGGTACTGGCTCTTCTTTGTATGTCTGGTAGAATTTGGCTGTGAACCCATCTGAACCTGGACTTTTTTGGTTAGTAGACTATTAATTGCTGCCTCAACTTCAGACCTTATTAGTCTATTCAGGGATTCAACTTCTTCCAGGTTTAGTCTTGGGAGAGTGTAAGTGTCCAGGAATTTATCCATTTCTTCTAGATTTACTGGTTAATGTGCATAGAGTTGTTTGTAGTAATCTCTGATGGTAGTTTGTATTTCTGTGGAACCAATGTTGATATCCCCTTTATCATTTTTTATTGCATCTATTTGTTTCTCTCTTTTCTTTTTTATTAGTCTGGCTAGCAGTCTATTTTGTTGATCTTTTCAAAACACAAGATCCTTGATTTATTGATTTTTTGAAGGGATTTTTGTGTCTCTATCTCCTTCAGTTCTGCTCTGATCTTAGTTATTTCTTGTCTTCTGCTAACTTTTAAATTTGGTCTTGCTCCTCTAGCTCTTTCAATTTTGACAATAGGGTGTTGACTTTAGATCTTTCCTTACTTCTCATGTGGTCATTTAGTGCTATAAATTTCCCTCTAGACACTGCTTTAAATTATACCCAGAGATTCTGGTACATTGTGTCTTTGTTCTCATTGGTTTCAAAGAACATTGTTATTTCTGCCTTCATTTCATTATTTATCCAGTAGTCATTCAGGAGCAGGTTGTTCAGTTTCCATGCAGTTGTGCAATTTTGCATGAGTTTCTTAGTCTTGAGTTCTAATTTGATTGCTCTGTGGTCTGAGAGACTGGTTATCATTTCCATTCTTTTGCATTTGCTGAGGAGTGATTTACTTCCAATTATGTGGTCAATTTTAGAGTAAGTGTGATGTGGTGCTAAGAAGAATGCGTATTTTGTAGATTTGGGGTGGAGAGTTCTACAGATGTCTATTAGGTCCACTTGGTCCAGATGTGAGTTCAAGTCCTGGATATCCCTGTTAATTTTCTGTCATGTTGATCTGTCTAATATTGACAATGGAGTGTTAACATCTCCCACTATTATTGTGTGGGAGTCTAAGTCTCTTTGTAGGTCATTAAGAACTTGCCTTATGTATCTGAGTGCTCCTGTATTGGGTGCATATTTATTTAGGACAGTTATTTCTTCTTATTGCATTGGTTTTTTTCACCATTATGTAATGCCCTTCTTTGTCTCTTTTGATCTTTTTTGTTTAAAGTCTGTTTCCTAACAGACTAGGATTGCAGCCCCTGCCTCCTTTTGCTCTTCATTTGCTTGGTAAATGTTCTTCCATCCCTTTATTTTGAGTCTATGTCTGTCTTTGCAAGTTAGATGGGTCTCTGCCGAGAGATCCACTATGAGTCTTATGGGCTTCCCTTTGTGGGTAACCCGACCTTTCTCTCTGGCTGCCCTTAGCATTTTTTCCTTCATTTCAAACCTGGTGAATCTGATGATTACGTGCCTTGGGGTTGCCCTTTGTGAGGAATATCTTTGCGGTATTCTCTGTATTTCCTGGATTTGAATGTTGGCCTGCCTTGCTAGGTTGGGGAAGTTCTACTGGATAATATCCTGAAGAGTTTTTTCCAGCTTAGATTCATTCTCCCCATCACATTCAGGTACACTGATCAAATGTAGATTAGGTCTTTTCGCATAATCCCCTATCTCATGGAGGCTTTGTTTATATCTTTTCACTTTTTTCTCTAATCTTGCCTTCTCATTTTATTTCATTGAATTGATCTTCAATATCTGATATCCCTTCTTCTGCTTGGTTGATTCAGCTATTGAAACCTGAGTATGCTTCACAAAGCTCTTGTGCTGTGTTTTTCAGCTCCATCAAGTCGTTTATGTTCTTCTCTAAGCTGGTTATTCTCGTGTGCATTTTGTCTCACCTTTTTTCTAGGTTCTTAGATTCTTTTCATGTGGTTAGAACATGTTCCTTTAGCTCAGAGAAGTTTGTGATTACGCACCTTCTGAATCCTGCTTCTGTGACTTTGTCAAACTCATTATCCATCCAGTTTTGTTCCCTTGCTGGTGAGGAGTTGTGATCCCTTGGAAAATGAGAGGCATTCTGGTTTTTGGTGTTTCCATCCTTTTTGCGCTGTTTTCTTCCCATCTTTGTGGGAGTGCCCTCCAGCCCATTGTACTTCCCGGCTGAGGCAGCACCCCACCCTGCCTCAGTTTCCCCTCCTTGGGCTACACCCACTGTCTAACCAGTCCCATTGAGATGAACCTGGTACCTCAGTTGGAAATGTGGTGATCACTTGCCTTCTGCATCACTCTTGCTGGGAACTGCACTCCAGAGCTGTTCCTATTCAGACATCTTGGCGGAATTCCTGCCATCACCCAGTTTTATACCCGGCATAACTCTCTCATTTCAGTATTCATTTTCCCACTATGTAAATCCTTTTTGAGCCAGCTCTTCACTCTATTTGCCTCATTAGTAAGTTTAATAAAACTCATCTTATATAAACATAAAAATTGTTTTTAACGACTTAAGAATTATGTTTTTATAAATAAGACTGTAGTCATATTCTCTCCTCTTTAGTTTAAAATAAAAGTGAATGTCAGATGGACAAGTTATTTGCTCCTGAGCCAGTCAGACCCTGCATCTCTCACAAAGGCCTCTCACACCCATGATGAGTCAACTCTTATAATGTCACATGACTGACGACCAGTAACAGTTTCCCAGAAGACCACACCTCAGTTCAGGGGAATGAAGAGTTTTGCCCAGCAGACTGACGTCCCAGTGAGGGAGCCAGCCTTGTGACAATGGGCACAGAGCTCTCTGTTGCACCAGGCTGCCCCAGATGCAGGAGACAGAATAATGTTCAAGCTCTTCAAGATCATTCTAAGCCAGCATAAACCCCCAAGACATTCTCAGAGTTAAGACTGCAGGAAAATCATGACTCTGCAGTGGTGTTTCTCATAGGACAGGGCCATTTCTCTGAGGGACTCAGCCCTGCCTAGCTCATCTGTAACAGCAGAGTAAACATCAATCATTCTGTCATGTGTGCTGCACAAATGCACTTGAGACTTCCTTCCCCAAAACATGTTAGAGCCACAACACCAGCCGCTGCACTTACACAACTCTTCTTTCCTATGAAACACTCTCCTTTCTACCTGTTTTGGAAATATATATGCAAGTTTATTTTAAAAAATTAGGAAATAGCATATTTTGGTCCAACTATCCTGAAACAATATATATTATCACTTTATTACTGTTACTTTTTGGTTGTATGTAAACACTACCTACATAGCCATAATTCAAATTACATAGATATTATAACAGCATGCCCTTTTCACTGAATTTGGATTGTATCCATGGAAAGATGTTTTGTTGCTGCATTATCCTCAGCATCAATACTTCAAAAGCCTGCAAACCAAAACATCTACTTATAAATTTTCTTTAACAAAATAAAATCATATCAAGCCACCTCACGTTCTCATTGCAGTTTGTCATGTGTAAGATTTCAGAGCAAGTGTCTCCTGTCCCATCATCAAATCTTCGTTTCCTATAGATACTGCTCCCATTCTCAGTCCCGCAATATGCCCTTTCAGTTCCAATACGTCGGTTCAATAGTTGAAGACTTGGTTCAACTAAACTACTCAAAGGGCATGCTATGCCCTTTCAGAAACATGCCCTAAATACAACACAGAAGCATGAATGCTTCCATTTGTATGGCTTGACTTTTCTTAGGTCTTTCCCATCATTAATATCAATAAGAAGTTTTTAAGTTCCAGTTTAATTTCCAAAATTAACGGCATTGCAATCACTGGAATGCCTGCAAAATACTATCCCAGGAAGATGGCTGAATGAGCAGCTTCCATCTCTCATCTCTACAGAAACAATGAAAAACAGAATCATCATATGACCCTGCAATTCCACTCACAGGTCATTCCCAGGGAAGAATCAACAGAGCAGAAGCCTGGGACTTGGACACATACTTACATGTCCACTGTTGTCCATATTCTTCACAACAGCCAAAGGCAGAAACAGCCCAAATGCCTATCAACAGATAAATGGATCAACAAAACATGGTGGGGGGGGGTGCGGTGTGTCCACACAATGGATTTCTAGTCAGCCATATAAAGAAGGAATGCAGTGCTGACACAGGCCACAACATAAATGAATCTTGAAAACATCATGCTAAGCCAGATAAACATTACAAATATTGTATAACTTCAATTTTGAGAAACATCTAGAATGGTCAAATTTATAGAAGCAGAAAGTATAATACAGGCTGCCAGGGGCTAGGGGTGGGTTCATGAGGGCTGCTGTTTAATGACAGAGCTTCTGTAGGGATGATGGAGTTTCAGAGGTGGACAGTGGTGAGGGTCACACGGCACCAGGAACGTATCATCTGTCTCTGAATTGTACACTTAAAATGGCAAATGTGGAAAATTCTATGTTTTTACCACAATAAAAATATTTTTTCACATACATAATTTCTTTCATAATAAGAAATTATACCAATTAGACACAGGTTATTACCAGCCTACACCTTCTTTTAAAATGTTCATTTCTACTGGAATAAAACAAACACATCTGAATGACAAAGACTTTTGAAAGATGAATAAAACTAGACTGCCAAGGTTAAGGCATTAGAGATACTGTCATTACTGATGATGATTATGTAAGACAGTCATTTGACTATTTCAACACTTAGAAATTACAAGAATTTATCCCTCAGAAATAAAGACAGAAGCACAAAGATGAATGCTGCTGTCTGTTTCTAATGGCAGGATGTGGACACCATCCAAATACATTTCAGCAGTGACCTAATTAAATATCAGCATCTCTAGGCTAATGTTTCAGACGTGTGAGAGTTCTAAGCATAATGTAGTCACAGATCAAAACCACACTTTTAACTCAGCTTCCAAGACACAGCAGCCCTGCATTTTCTATAAATCAAGGAAGAACAACTTTTAACCTGAACTGCACACACAGAGCAGATGGAATACACCCTTGGGATTCCCTGGCTCCTCTTCCAGGGCCATCCATGGTGCTGTTGGGAAGGCAGGAGGCCCTGGAGGAGCCTGGCCATCCCACAAGCACCAACCGTGGCTTCAAAGGCCCACGGCTCTCGCCTTCATCCATCCTATGTCAGGTCCAGGACACTTTCCGAAGCCAGCTCAAGACCCCATCCATTCCCCATGTTTCCAACTGACTTATTCTTTAAGCAAAACTTCTCATCTCCCACATCTTCAGCAAATGGTCTGAGCTTTCCTATCAGCTTGGGTGCTTGAAATTATAAGCCCGTACAACTGACAGGTGACATTTCTTCTGTCCTGACATGTGTGTGTCTTGGAGCAATCAAGATAACGCTGATGAACAGGAGGTGAGGTGTGAAATGTGAAAACAAAATTAAAACTCAATTTCATCCATTATCTCATGGAAATATATAAGAAATGACAAAAGAAAGTTGCTGGACAACCACATTAATCCTGTTCCTACTGAATAGCATTTAAACAGTGACACATGTGCACTAAAGTATCCAGGAAAGCATGAAATAAACTGAATCATGGTTAGACCTCAGGACAGATTGGAGAGGGCTTCCCTTGCCTAAGTAACTGTAATTGGCAAGCGTGGAAAACCTTCTGATATTTTGCAATCACATACATTAAATTTGTAAATGGAATGCACAGGAGTCTAAAATATTGGCTTTCAGGAGTGTTTTGATGCCCACAATGCCTGGCTCTATGTCCCCTCTTGCCCTGGCCCTTCAGGAAACTCTGAGTGGTGTCTGCGCTGTGGCCCCTGCCATGCCAGAAAAGAGTAGGTGGACAGATTGCTTCTCAGAGCTGAGAGAGTCCTGGCATTTGGCCTCCGCTGGCCGCCCCAGCCTGCAGTGTTCTGCAGCCACCCCCACACACTCACTGTGACCCTGTCAATATCGTTCATCCACCAACTGACCATGAGCTTTCTGGGGCCCATTAAGTGTATTTTCCTAACAAGGCCTGGCCTTGCCATGCAGCTTTTGAGCTCCCGGCGAGCACAGCTTGTGGGATGCATGTCTTCAGATGCCGTGCACAATGGAAGAGGTTCTAATATCACATGCACCACAGCACAGGAAGTGAAGCCCATAAGAAATAAACTCAAAAGAAATGCACCAGGCACATGCACTAATTACGTATCTCATGCTTGCTTTGTGCAGTGTGCTTGGCACTGATGTAAACATTTGGCCTGTGTGATAACCATCCTCAAAACAGCCCCACCAGGGAATTTAACTCTACTGTCACCCCGTCTTTCTGAGGAGGGCGATGGTTAATGAGACTTCCATGGTCACAGGGCCACAAAGGTTAAAGCCAAGCCTCCTATCTGGGTGGTCTGGGCCACTGTCTATGTTCTTAGCACTGAGCAACACATGTCACTCAAGGCCACCACTCCTCCATGTTCCCAGGAAAACTACAGATAAGAACAGAGAGCTGCAAATGGCCAGGGTACCATGTTTGTTGAACAAGGTAAAATACTGGGAATATATCCATTCTTCCCAAGCCTGCATATTGCGTCAATGCAATCCTATTTAAAATTCACGTGAGACTTTTTGAGGAAGTTGGGATAATAATTCAAAAGTTTATCTGGAATACTTTGTGCAAAAAGGCCTTGAAGTTTTGAGGGGAAGGAAAGAGAAAAAGGGAGAGCTGTTACTCCAAGTAGTAAATCCCACGTATTATAAATGTGTATCGTCTGCGTCCAGCAGCCCCGTTAAGATAGACAAGCCAAGAAGGAAGCCCACCCAACCTGGGCTCTGAAATGGAGCGTTAAGGGACCTTATACAGAGCAGCACACAGAGAAGGGAGGATTTACTTCCAAAAACTGACACTGGGGAGGAGGGAAGAGGATGGACACACAAGATTCCAGTGGCAGGAAACAGAGCAATGCACCTACTTCTGACACTGAGAGGCTTTGCTGAGCACTTGGAAACCTGTAAGGGGGCAGGGGTAAGAAAGCTGTAAGAAAACAAAAGCATCACAGGTTTAACTACATGAACATATACAAGGTGAAGAGGCAAATGTGTGCCAGGGAAGGTGGTTTCCGAGACAGGCTTGCAGTTTCCGGGAAGCAAACTCAAACACAACATACACAGGTGAGCTTGAGCATGAAGACCTGCCAGGCGATGATGCCTGGCATCAACTGCAAGCCTTCAAATTCTCATGGTCTTTCACAGAAATCAATATTGACCTAGCAGAGAGAAACTGGTACAACAGGCACTGGCAGTTCTGTACTGAAACTATTCTGTGGAATGCTGTTTGCTTGTCTTTTAAAAATCTTCATCCCCTTGTAGGCAGTTAGGGGATGACTATTTGAAATGGAAAGACCATTAAAATTTTTTCTAATTTAGTTAAATATAAGACACAGCAACTAACACCTGTGCATCTAAGGTATTAGGAATAACAAGGAAATTTACATCAATGAACCTACCAGGCCGGCCCTACCCACAAAGACCCATGGACACAACTCCCTGGCCATCTTCCTCCCTACCCAGACTAACCAGTGTCATACGTTTTCAACTAATTAGTCCCTTGATTTTTATTATAGTTTTATCATATATGTAACCATAATCAACATATTGCTTATTTTCCAGGTTTTAAACTTTAAATCCAATCCTATTATATGTCCTCCTGTATGACCTGCTTTTTATTCTCCATAGGATGTTTCTAATATTCACCCTTTCTGATGTATGAAGCTACAGTTCATTTTTCATTGCTGTGTAATAATTGTTACGTTATAAATACAACACAATTTATACATTCTCCAGTCAATGAACATTCGTATGTTTCCAAATTTTAGTGTTAAAGATACTGCTTCCATGAACATTTTGAACATGCTTATTGGTCACTTGTGTAAGAGTTTCTCCTAGGGGCTGAGGGGATGCAAGAGAGATGGAGAGATGTTAGTCAGAGGGTAATACAAATTTCCACTTATAGATGAACAAGTTCTGGGGTTCTATTGTACAGCATGGTGACTACGTTAATAATACTATATTGTACACTGAAAATGTGCTAAGAGTAGATCTCAAATTTTCTCACTACACAAAAAAGTGGTAACTTAGAAAATGCCACATTATGGACCTTAAAATAATTTCTCTTAGGCGGTGTGGAAATCTTTTTCCTGAGAACCACTGACATTCTTTCTGGGGTTCAAGAGGTCAAAATTACTTTCATAATAATGGTGATGGTTGCCTAACAGAGCACACACAGGGAAGAGCTGGCTGGTGTCTCCGCAGAGGTCAACACAGGAGCGCCAATGGCACCAGTCCTCATGGCACCTTCCATAGCAAACACTTGCAGTTTAAAAAAAGTCTGTTTCACAAAAGAATATCCTTGATGAGGCATTAACTATGATCAGTTTTATCAAACCTCAGCTCTTTTCAATAGCCTGAGTGACTGACCAATTAGAACATCCCATAAAGCTCTTCTGCTGTGCAGCAAATGACTGTCTCAAACAAAACACTCAATTTCAATGTGACTGAGCATCAGCTCCACTAGGCACTGTCTTTCACATGGAAAAAAGACTGATGGACAAACTATGGTTATCCGGATATGGCAACATGGGAGACATTTTATCTTTTAAAAATAATCAGAGCCTATAACTTTTAGAAAAACAACTGAAAGTATTTGCTATCAGTAATCAAATTCAAGCTTCCAGGCAAAAATAGTATGTTTGGAAACTCTGTATTTAACATCATGAGCAAGACAGCTTTCCAAAACTTAAAGGCTTTTCTGATGAAACTGGTAGAGATATTAATGAATGAGATTTTTCCAAATTGTATAGGATCTGTCAGCATTTTGATGACCTACATAATTCAGTGAACCAATAATTTGCAAATGACCAGTGCATGGTATTATATTCTCATGTATGAGCAAAAGACCCTTTCAAAGTATAAAACAGACCAACAGATTTCAACATAACGAATGACAAAATGTTTATCAATATGGCCTAACTCCGTATTTGTGTGAGAATGCATTCTTGATATACATGAACCAAAATAACATGTCACAATACATCAGAGATGCAGACCCAAGACTCCACATGCTTCTGATATACCAAAAATTAGATAAAGTTGAAACAATAAAATAATGCCACTCATCAAAAATTTGGTAAGGTGTTTTTGGAAAAATAGGTGGTTTTTTTTCATATATACACCTTTTACTAACATGAAATATGTTGTTTTTATTTTTCTTTGAGACGGTGTCTCCGTCACCCAAGGTGGAGTGCAGTAGTGTGATTTCATCTCACTGTAGCCTTCACCTCCCCAATTCAAATTACTCTCCTGCCTCAGCATCCTGAGTAGTTGGGATACAGGCACCCACCACCACACCCGGCTAGTTTGTGTATTTTTAGTATAGCCGGTGTTTCACCACGTTAGCCAGGCTGGTCTTGAACTCCTGACCTCAAGCGATTCACCCACCTTGACCTCCCAAAGGATTACTTTTAAAATGAAGCACTAAATAATTTGAAATGTTCTCCATTTTAATTTCCGACGCAATAAACATCAAAAGACATAAACAGAAACTTTGGGAAATTGTTGGTCCTTAGTAATAGCATGAAGAGGGCCTAAGCTCCAAAAAGTTCAAAACCTGGGCTCTAGCATGTCCTGGGAAATGTGGGGTCACAAGGAGGTGCATCCTTTCAGCTCTGCAAAATGAGGTCAGATTATTGTATGAGGTGGTTCCATCAACGCAGGCTCCATGAGCTGGGCAGGGGACCTGCGTCCCTCCACACCTGGGGATAAAGTGAAACTAGGAAATTCAACCAAAAAAATGAGAGGTCAGTGCCACCAGAGAAGAACCCACTGAAAGAGGGCACTTCCAGGAGGGCAAGGACAAAGTCCAAGTGGAGGAACTGGAGTCAGAATCAGCAGGAGGAAATGGCATGCCCAGAACTCGTCCCCTTACTCCTGAAGTTACTTTACTTCCAAGCGGCTCCAATGAGTCTACCAGGACCTTGAAATGATCACTGAAGAGTTGTGAAAGAAGGCAGTAAGACAAACCTGCATTTGAGACTGCCTTTAGCCACTAAGGTCATTCGTCTCCTCCTTTAAAAAACTCATCTGACCTAGGAAATGCATGATGCCCCAGGTGAGGACCCGTCTGAAGGATGATGTTCTCATGCCTGCGAGGAGTACCTGGTCATCTCCCAGCACAAGGTGCCTGCCACACAATAGACATCTGCTGAGTTATTAAAAACAGCATAAACTGGGACAGTAATTATCATGAATGCAATAATTATCAAGGGTACTAAAAGTGTGCTTTCCCTTTGAAAACACATTTATTGGCCAGGCGCTGTGGCTCACGCCTGTAATCCCAGCACTTTGGGATGCTGAGGCGAGCAGATCACCTGAGGTCAGGAGTTCAAGACAAGCCTGGCCAACAGAGCGAAACTCTATAAATATATATGTACAGAGCCATCTCTACAAATATATATGTACAAAAATACAAAAATTAGCTGGGCATGGTGGCAGGCACCTGTAATCTTGGCTACTCGGGAACCTGAGGCAGGAGAATCACTTGAACCCGGGAGGTGGAGGTTGCAATGAGCCGAGATCATGCCACTGCACTGCAGCCAGGACAACCGTCTAAAAAAAAAAAAAAAAAATTCCAATGTGTGAAAAGACATGAAAAGAGTCACTGCATTATTTTTTAAGGTAACATGGTCTCAGAAACAAGGTAGAAGTCCTGTAATTGAAGTAAATTATGATATAGGCACACAGTGGAACATTATAACATTATGGAAAAATATGCGCAATACAATGTTAAGTTAAAACGACAAAATGTAGTATGCATATTCTTATTCTATTTACATGATCTATGTGAAGAAAACATGAACAAAATAAGAATCCAAATAACCACAGTGATTATCAATGGGCAGGAGTTACAGGTGAGTTTTTGCTTTGCTTCAATCTTTTAATATAAGAAATATTCTACAGATTTTTCTAAAAAGAAATGTGAGAAGTAATGGCCAGATGTACAGATCAGGTTTAGATTTTGTTCTTAAAATTTACTAACTGCTATGTTTTATCTTCAAAGATGTTTTCTGACCTGTATACCAAACGTTCCTTTGTAAATGGTGTTGCAAGTAACATGATGTGACCCGCATGAAGCACTCAATAAGAGGCATTATTTTATGTATTACTTGAATAACTAAAAGGCTGAACAAAGGGATATTGAATGATTATCTCTGGGAAGTGCTCTTTTCAAATATGCATCCATCATCAAATAAAGCAAAATGGGCCATGCTGTATTGCCTGATGATTTCTTGTACAATGTTATCAAGAAGCTGCATCTTGAGATCACAAAATTAACTTCAGCCGGGCATGAGATTTAAAACCCAGCCCCGAGTCACTGTTTTGGACTCTCCCGCTCCATGTGACTTCACTTGCAGTCCCTGAGATTTGAGCCCCACGGTACCAAGGCCGGTGCTGCCAGGCAGATAAGGCATCCTCAAAGCCTGGGTCTCCTGCAGAGGCAAGACGGGACACACTGCAGTGATTTGTCGGAGTGTCTCTTTGTGTGCGTGCCTCGCTTTGAAAATGTATTAAAAGCTGTTGGGCCCAGATAAGTATCTTCCTCTACCCCCATTTCCTGTTAGCAGAAAATCAACTCTATTTTTATTCATCTGCCCCCAAGAGAAAAGGACCGATTCCACTACACCGAAGAGCTCATGGCAGGTGCCTGTGTTCTCTGGAGAGACCGCATGAGGGTCCCAAGACGGCCCCCACAGGCCTGGAGCCCCACAGCTCTACTCTGCCCGTGACTGACAGCAGAACATCTGCCGTGCCCCTGAACTGACCTGAAGACTACCTGGGACGCGGCAGGAGGGACGGGAACCAGGACGTGTAGGGGGAGAGACAGAAGGTGCCGGAAAGAGGGTGACCCAGGATGAGGAAGCTGCAGCGGGAGGCCGGTCCTGGGGAGCCCTCGCCCTGGCACGTGCCAACGTGTGGGGTCCTGCCCGGGCAGACGCTGGCCCGACCGTCTTTTCTGCCTGAACGTTCGCATCTTCCCGCGTTTCAGCACTGGAAACCTAGGGCTCCTCTCGCAGCCCCCATTCCTCATCCTCTCTCCTGGACCTGCATTCATTCCTGGGCGGCCCCAGCCAATCCGTGGTTCTACACACTGTCCACAGCTGCCACGATCAAGCGTCTCATCCGGCACCGACCCATCCTGAATCCCAGACACACATCTAGCGGCCTGGCCTGCACCTGTACCTGAGCCAGGGAAGTCCTCCTTTTCCTTCAACAAATGGCAACTCGGCTTTCCACCGCTCAGGCTGCTGACCTATGATGCATCCCTGACCGCATCTTCTCCAAGAACCACGTCCTTTCCATCCGCAAATCCCGTCAGCCGTATGTCCAAATACTCAGCCTCTCCAGAGCCACCACCTCCAACCACACGGGCATCCCCAGGATGGCGCAGCCACGCCGCCCAC